>NC_087253.1:23935000-24277500 GCF_037042905.1 Lytechinus pictus | reverse complement strand
GATGAGACACAAAGAGTGCATGGAGGAAATGCACTAAATGAACATGATAAAAATGATTCCCCATTGTTCAGTAAAATGATAAATAAAATCAAATTTTCGAAACTTCTACGGGAATACTTATCAACAGCGAGTGTACTTGAAATTATATTTTGATATTTTGACTAAAATGGAATGAACATATAATCATGATTGGTTGATATGAATAATACCAGTCTGAAAGCCATATCAATATCCCTGAGAAGTGTTTTGAGAAAGTAGAAAGTTGTAGATCCAATTTCAAAACGATAATTTTCAGTTCTTAGTCATTTCAATTTCCCTCTAATTGAATAAATATTTTAATTTGAATAAATCTAACATGGCCTTTTTTTAAAGACCAATGGAAAATTAATCATGAGACGTTTTCTTTCAAAATATTTTTTTTAAAAGAGTCAAATGTTTGAAAATGACATCAAATAACATAATAAACTTATCTTTAATTACAATTCCCGGTGAGAATGAAAGCTACCCATATGCAAATTTCTTTCGGTCTAAAAAGTATAATTAATTTCATGCTAGCGATGTTATCAGATTGATTAAATAAGGTTTGTCATTTGAAATATGAATGAATGAAAGATGTGTAGGACATTATGCGTTTTATTGGTAAAACAATGACATTACAATGACAAAAACAAGTGAATGTTAATAAAACCCTACATAGCATTCATTTTGTATATAGTATATATGGATGACACATTTCTGACATTTCCTCGTCTCGGATACCATATCAAATCAGGTAACTGACACTCATGAATACCTTATCGCTAGCTTCAGTTTCCCAATCATGTCAATAATAATTAAACGGGTAACTGATAGTCATGAATACCAAATCGCTAGCTTCAGTTTCTTAATCATCTAAGTAATAATAGAACAGTTGAAACTCATGAATCTCGCTAGCTTTATTTTCTTAATAATAATGAAACTGGTAACTGATAATCATGAATACCTAATCGCTAGCTTCAGTTTTTAAATAATAATGAAACGGGAAATTGAAAAGCCACGAATATCTAATTGCTAGCTTCTGTTTAGTAATAATGAAATACTCGTGTACATTCAAATATACATTATAAAACTGTAGCTATGTATATGCTGCTATACCTGTAAATCCAGACTATATTATTGTAAGTATAAACTCAAACTTTGTAACTATAGCAGTAAATCAGACTATATAACTGTAGGTATAATTTATAAATTCAAACTACCGGTATATAATAACTAAAATTGTAAATTCATATCTATAGCATGTATAGATAATTTATATAACTATAACTGGAAATTCAGAATTTGCAACTGAAGCCATGCAACTATAAGTGTAAATTCATACGTCCATCAAAAGCCATTATCTGTCTTGAATATCAATGACGAATCAAACGATATCGATTTTTTGCGGTGAAGCTGTTCATTTCACATTGTACCTAACCATCGCACCGTTCATTTGCTGTTGTCAATCCCATCTCTTTGTTTTTATCCAACCAGCTTTCATATTTTCTCATGAAACCATAAACCAGGTGCCCTATTGATGCCCTCCTACCATTTACCCCTCCCCCTAAGTTAATCAACCATTGATATCAAGTTAAGGTCAGGGGCGGATTCAGGGCTGCATAAAATGAGGAGGTAAAGAAAGTGCCACTTTCTCTAAGAACTAATAAAATGAATATTTAGAAAGAAAAATATTAAGAATCACAAATAAACAAGCAGGAGGAATGAATTCACTTGAAAATTGTTCCCAACATGCATAATAGCCTATACAAGTATCCCGACAAGCAACGACAAGGGGGGGGGGCACGCACCCCTGTGCCCCCTCTGGATCCGCCCTTTACATATGACTCCCACCCAATTGATTCTCGGTCCATTTCAGTATTGTATTTTCATCGCACTCTTTGATTAATTATAAACACATTGCACTTGTAACTGCCAGAGCGTGGAGAATTGCCCCTATAATGTGCACACGCTTGAGTATTAATGTATTATTTATGGTAAATGATGAATGATAACAATACGAGTTCAAGTTCAGAAGCACAGTTACACCAACGAACCCAGCTCCAGAACGATCAAATTTATTACGTTATAGAAGTGGCACATTACAACGATCGGTCCGGATTGGTTTCACAATGTGACTGCCCTGTTAGATAGGACTAGCGCAGCGGAGAAAAGATATTCATAGTTTTAAACCAGTTGCAACGTGGACCGTAACCTTAAAACGATCAATGATTATCGCCGATGATTGGGATTTCGTTTGTATTGTTCGTGTTGGTGTTTTCATTCCCAATAATGCTATCTGGGAGAAATTATTACACGATTCGTTGGGCAACCCTTGTCAGGGTTACGCTCCGCGGTTATAGGGCGATAAAAACTCCTGTTCGGCCAAGCCTAACGGGTTTTGATCTCTCGAGCGATCATCAAAGATTGTTATCGCTATCTACATCTGCGGATGAAATGTCATATCCATACAGAGCTACAATACCGAAGAAGTCTTTATCTTTCTAAAAAGGGGGCTAACTCAAAATCATGATGCGATGATTCTAGATCGTTATCTCGTGGAATTGATCGGGATAATTCAATGATGAACTTTGTAATATCAAATATGTAAGCGTTAATATTATCTGTTGACAACGTTTCACTATGCAAAAGCTCCCCTTTTAAACCAGTATTAGTATTATTAGAGAAGGAGGCAACGAAACACCCTTCGTTTCGCACGTGTCGCATTATCTTCACACAAAACGCTCACCCTCTCGACATCTCATTCACAAAAAGTGAACAGCAGCAAATATCGCCCTCCAACTTTATAAAGACAACAAACGGAGTGACGTCACGACCGGTGAATAGATATATCCCCCGCAGATATCGTTTAATAGTCTTTTCTGGCCCCAATTCATCACCCTTCTTCGGGTTTTGGGTTATCTTTTTGTGAATCTACTATCCTTCGGCCATTGCCGTATTGTTTGCTAAGAAATGGACATGAAAACAGTCGTAATAAGGGAAATTATCAATTTCGACCGATAATTTGAAAATCATTTGCCAAGCATGCCAAGTGGCAAGTGTCCCAATTCTACATGTCGTTTAGATTAAAATTCTCTTGAAGAAACCGGTTTCTCTGACACTGCCATGGCTACTCTGGTAACGCTGCCAGTTCTTTAAACATTGCATATCCAAGAAAAAGGGATAAAAGGGAATCACTGGAGTATCTAAAGCGCATGATAGTTTGCGTTAAATACACATATCCCGTACATTATAGAAAAGGCCAATGGTCATTAAATATAATTAATAAATTATATACCAGGAACCTCACAGTACTGTGAATCTAGTATGCCTATAATGATTATTTAGGCCCAAGTCTTTGTCTACATTTCGAAGTAAAAGAAGTGATGGCGTTTGTTTTGTACAAATCAAATTTCGTTAAAATAAACTGGCATGCTCTTTACTAAAATAAGTTGAATAGTTTAAATTTAGCTTACCATCCCTATCTTTCAAATAGAATAATTTCAGTACAAATCTGGGCATTATTCTTTGAAAGTGCAATAGTGCACTAATCTTAAAATTCAACGTTTACATTGTTCTCTTCATATATTTTGTGTTCATCAAGACAAGCTAAAATAATTCACTGATGACCGCTCTTCTCTGCGGAACCACTTGTCACCATGACACAGATCTTCAACTGTTGCTCGTTTACACAAGATGATTTACCGTTTTCAAATCCCTTACATCGATTAATAACTCTTTTAAAGGACTTAAGCCCTAACGATGAAAACACGCGCGAGCCCCCCTTTGTCTTCTTGATGCAAGTTTGATACCGGACGATTTTGAGCGAGCACGCAGATTCCGTGTACCCAACACGCATTAAATTCCTATTAATCCCACATCAACTTTCAAACTTAATGCTCATTCAAGGGCAAGAAAACGAGCCAAATTTTGATATAGAATCGCAGATTTTCACTGCTAAATCCAGGGGTGATATAATTATCATATAAGCTCACAAATCTAGGTCTTTAGGACAGGATGGCTTGAACGCCTGGTAAAAGAGAGAGATGTATTTAAAGTTTACGAGTCATTATCACGCGCTGGATATACAACGCAAATTATTTTCTAACGACATGAACGACGATTTGATTGCAGGGGAATTGGGTGGGTAGCAATCGCACACGTTTTGGTGTTTGTTTAAATCTAATTCGAAGAGAAAGCTGGACGCGTGTGCTTAGATAGTTTGGGAAGTAGTTTTCAATCGATCTTCAATAATTTGTCAAGCCAAAGTCAATCGAACTCACAGTTTCCCAGGGGCCCTTGCAGAAAGAGTTGCAATCAATTGCAACTCTAAAAATCATGCGCAACTTGATTTTCAACCAATCAACAGCGCGCATTTGGGACTTGCGATTTATTTTTTGACTTGCGTTTAAACGGAATTCTTTCTGCAACGGACCCATCGGACAAGATATCCCTGTAGAAAGAACACAATTTTCCATTGTCATGACTGTGAGGAACACAATGTGAAGTGCGAAATCACCTTCACATTGTTCCTTTCCAGAGGGCCGTTTCATAAAGCTATTCGTAAGTTAAGAGCGACTTTAAGAACGACTGGTAAACCTTTCTTACGCGCTCAACCAAATCGCCAATTAATATCACATTTACCACAAGAAAGGATCACCAGTCGTTCTTTAAGTCGCTCTTAACTTACGAACAGCTTTATGAAACATCCACCAGGTTCCTTATGCAGTGACCCGTCATGAGGATAATAATGACGACAGATAGATGAGGAATGAATGAATAAAAAGTAGATAAGATTAATGAATACAAATAAATAGTCCTTTTTTTCAAATGAATGAATATATTAATGATATTCGTAAATAGATAAATTAATGGCTAAATGAATCAATAAATAAGAAAATAAAATATTTAAACAATCAGATTATAAAATAACAACAATACCCCCCCCCCCCAAAAAAAATAATAATAAAAATAAAATAGAATAAACAAAAAGTAAAAAAAAACGGAAAAAATAATAATAAAACCACAATTGAAAAAAATACCTGTGAATCCTTAAGACCAAGTTTTGCTGCCAGTTTCTTTCTGTCCGGTTTACTGATGTACTTCTGTTGCTGGAAACGCTTTTCAAGCCCTTTTCTCTGAGCGTCGGAGAAGACAGCTCTCCTGAGCATACCGCGACGGGGCTTCCCTCGGGCTGCACCGGGCCAGGGGAACGTACCCGGTACGGGAATAACAGATGATGGCGGCACTGTGGATGAGAATGATATTTAGGAGATAGTGAGAAAAGGAAAAAAATATAAATTTAATAAATTACATGAGTTTTAAGTTTTTACTTCCCTTTTGTGTATACTTAGTACACTTGGCATACATCATCATCATAACTATCCTCATCATCCTCCTCCTCATCCTCGGCATCATCACCACCATTATCAGTACCACATGTACCACATCTTAGTAGCTCCACCACAATCAACACCAACACATCATTGTCATCATCATGGTTATTGACACCTACTTTCACCACCACCACCATCACAACTACCATCACCACCACCGCCACCACTACCATCACCACCACCACCATCTTACATCGTCATTATCACCATCCACAACCAATACCGCAACCACAGACCACTGCTAAAACCACTACCCCCATCGGCACCACCACCACCACCACCAAAACCACCACCACTAACAACACCATAACCATAAATCCTATCCTCAACACCACCACCTCCATGAAGGAACGGATTTCTTGGATCTGATGCTGTTAGGGATTGATAAACTGGGTTTTCACTGCAGTAATAACCACCACCACCACTGCTAGTAGCTGGAACACTTCAATCACCACTACACTGTAAAAAAATGAGGTGTTAAGACTGACACCAGTTGGTGTTAATAGAGGACCACACCCTGAGGTGTTAAAATTACACCCTAGGGATTGAACATAACACCAAAGGGTGTTGATGTGACAACCAAAGGTGTTGTAATAACACATGTAGGTGTTAAACTAACACTGTCAATTTAACACCGGTGTAAAATAACTGGTGTGGTCCTCTATGTACACCAATTAACACCACAGTTTTTGCTGTGTACCATCACTACGACCACCATCAATGCTACCACTACCATCATCGCAACCACCAATACCATCAACATTAACATCTCTTCAACCAGGGGCCCCATCTTACAAAGAGTTGCGATTGATCCGACCTATCGTAACTATGGAAAGTCAGCAAAGTCAACATATAAAATGCATGTTTGTTAAATAAAAAATCTAGATCTGAATGTATATCCTAAATTCATTGATTTCTTGACAATTTGGTGTGTTCTCCTTTGTATACAAAGGATATTTACAAATTTCCTATAGACAAATTTATGATGGATTTCCATAGAGTTACGATTGATTGGATCAATCGTAACTCTTTGTAAGACGGGGCCCAGGTCAATGCCACCGTTTTAATCTTACCTTGAAGAAATGGATTTCTTGGAGCGGATGTTGGAGATTGATGAAGGGAGTTTTCATAAAAGCTTCTATGGAGCGTCCCTAATGATGCGATCACTGGCCTTAGGTCGCTGAAAGCACTGTGTCCGATGCTAGATGTGCATACTGGACTAACTGCGAAATAACAACAACAATAATTACAATAATAATGATAATAATAAATATAAATATTCTATCATACTTCTTGCTTGAAATATTTTTTTCCTTATTTATGTTCATTTATTTGTATATTATTTACACAGGGTAGAGTGTCTGTTACCATGGTTTCCATTAAATTATGAATTTTTGCTCCGCACCAGGACCGCGCTAAAACTAGTCCGCACCATCGCGTCCAGTAGCAGAGCCGGTGCTACTTTTACCATCACCCATTTCCCCTTTTGTTCTAAGAGATTTTTGTAAGACTTTTCTTTATTACTTGTGTTTTAATCCTTGGACCCCATGCAAGAAAAGTACTGTCTATGAGCAGAGCTGATCCCTTCCGATTTCACTATTCTCAAGTCTCTTTGTTATATATATTGTTGTTTCTTTGTATATGCTTGTTCTTGTTATTTTTATATATTGCTTTTATATGTTCATGTGTACACTTATATTTTTTATTGTGAATTTCGGAGAATAAATAATAATAAAAAAACTTGGGCACGCCTGCCTGGTGCTGGTCTGGTGGTGATAAAGGCAGCGTAAATAACCCTCAACATTCATAAACTAAAAACTTAACGACTTAGTCCTAGACTGGTCCGGATCAGCGAGTTACTGAAAGGGGTATGAGTTCACACAATGGCCCTGCCCGCATTATGATTAAGTAGTATATTTGCATAATCAATTACAATTTTGCTAACAAATAAATTAAAAACAACACTGATACCACAAAACAATTGCATTTTAACCAACAGACATAATTTTTTACCACAAACCTACGACGGCGCGCCGTCTCCGGACCAACCGATGATATAACCATTCGAAAGAACCTGACAACGCAATAGTTTTTATTGGCCCATGGACACCGTTGCAGAAGAGTTATTATTATAATAACTTTACCATTCAATAGTAACTTCCCTGAATCCTTGATTCTAATTGGCTGATAAGCATTGTGTAAGCGTTACCATGGTAGCTACCATTGATGGCAAAGTAAATATAAAATAATATAACATAAAATATACAATATAATATAATGTAATATGATATGATATTATATGATGTTATGTAATGTAATATAATATAATATAATATGATATGATATGATATGATATAATATAATATAATATAATATAATATAATATAATATAATATAATATAATATAATATAATATAATATAATATAATATGATATAATATAATATAATATAATATAATACAATATAATATAATATAATATAATATAATATAATATAATATAATATAATATAATATAATATAATATAATATAATATAATATAATATAATATAATATAATATAATATAATATAATAGTAACTTTCATGTAATGGGGTCCCGTGGGGTTAGTTTCGTTTGATGTAACTTTAGCATTCGGGTATGTAAAAAAAAGACCCGGCAGCTGAGAACAAACTCCAGTGCAAAGAAATAAAGTGATCACCTCACAATCGTTACCCATAACACTTTTTTCAACAAGGGCTGGCGAACAAAAACTGATTTCACAACGGCCTGTGTTAACCTATAACGTATATATAAATCCAAGTATGATTTACGTGATTTAAACACCAATTTATCAATTTTCTGTAAACTCCTGGGCGTGATAAAAACAAACTCCTGTCACGTCATAACGTTTACATAGTAAGAAGAGAAGGGTCATGATATCCTCATCAAATTCCACTGGTATTTTAATCTTCTTGCCTGAAACGTCCATCAAAATCTTTCACTAATTTTGCAGATTCACTTTTTTTTAATAGTTTTATTCCATACTTTTATAGTTAACTCTGCATGCAAGTGCAGAGATTTTTATCAAGTGCACAAAAATTGTTTGTATTTACTTTTAAACAAAATTATCATATATACCCAATATTTATTTGTTGTAATTTTGTAATGTAATTAAGATAGGGGCTTGCCTCTTGTACAAGCTTTGCTTTTTTTCGGCAAGTCCCTCCGTTTTACTTTTAAATACAAATGTCATTCGAGATATCTTTGTTTACTGAATTGTGTTCCTTAAATCTATGATTATGTTATATATATTATATTTTGTCTTGTAGTATTTTCGACCTTGTTATGTTATGTTTATCATATTATGTACAATTGTGAAACGGAAATAAATAAATAAATCAAATCAATCAATCAATGTTGATTTTTCATCTGCTGACGTTTTGGTAAAAGAAGGTTATTAACTTATTAATTCTGCAGAGTTAATTTCAAATCATATTGACTTGAAAGGAGGGTGGTTTTGGCGATCCGAATTTTAAATAAATTGTGATAATTTTTTATTTGGATATTCCAACTAATAAAATATCACGAGTTTAGAATAGTAGTAGGACTACTGAAATCGAAATTCAGTCTAGTTAGACCCTCCCTGAATGAATAAAAACAAATTAAATTCCAAATCGTAATCATCGGCTGCGACTTGAAGCCGATTTGGACTTTACTCAGGGCTTGCCGCAAAGTAAAAATATGATTTCAGTATTTCTAACATCATGCCAAACTTTAAATAAAATAATTTTACTTCTTGGAACTTTCATATTTATTGCAAAATCGTGTCGCATCGGATCGCACAGTGTGAGACAGGCTTTAGGAAAAAATATAATATATAATGCGGAAGCTTAGTAATTGTTAAAAGAATATTAAGGACAATTTGCCGAATATTTTTCATTACATTATCAATAGTGTTCATCCGTTTGATTCGTCATGATTTCCAAGTTGGTATTCGCTTTGATTAGCCCCTTAAACGAAAACTTAAAGGAGAATGAAACCCTTGAAACCAGCTGAATCCATATCAAAGACAAAAATCAAAGAAACATAATGTTGAAAGTTTGAGGAAGATTGAATGAATAATAAGAAAGTTATGAGCGTTTGAATATTGAGATCACTAATGCCATGTAGATCCTCCCATTGGCAATGCGACCAAGATCTGTGATGTCACACACGTACAACTCCCTCATTACTTTAGTACTTATTTCAATTATATTCTCACTTTTATAGAGTCTATCACAAGGTGAGGTGTCCTCTTTATGAGAGGACAAGTACAGAGGTTTCACAACATTATATCATTGATGAATTGTTTGTCATATGATTAGAATGAGCAAAAAGAGATGTTTTGGGGTATATTTTCAGTGTCCAAAAGGGGAGAGTTGTTCATCTGTGACATCATAGATCTTGGTCGCATTGCCAATGGGAGGATCTCCATAACATTAGTGATCTCGACATTCAAATGCTCATAACTCTTCTATTGCTAGTCCTATTTTACTCAAACTTTTGTTGATCTTATTCTTTGATTTTTCTGCTTTCACAAAAGCTAACTTGCTCCAAGAGTTTCATTCTCCTTTAAGTTTTACTTTGCCTAACAAAACATTTCAAAAATGTTATGTGGAGCAAAGCAAAACTTGGACAGTTTTCGAATGCATCAAATCTTTATTCATATTTTGTTAAAATTTCAATGTCATGCTTGTATGATATTTCTCTACCTTTTTTCCCCAATAAAGGAGAGGAACTGTCTCTTAAAATGTGTGGGCAAACTAATAAAATGGCTGCCAACAATAGCGCGTGCGTATTACAAAAGAAGATCTTATACCTCTATAGAAAACTTAAACAAATTTTCAACACTTCTTTACCTATTCTATATCACCTAAACAAAAGGCTGATCGTGATGAGCCCTTGAGGATTTCTATATTGACTTTTCTTTAGTGTGCACACACCCCAAAACTATTTACCTTTTTGGATTTTTTTTCTCAAGTTGTCAGAAATTGCAAAGGGTTGTTAAGTAAATCCATGATACCATGTAGTCAAAGCTTAAGCAATTATTGAATTTTCTTTAAAAAAAGAGAGAATTTGTGTTGGAGTGTGCCAGAAACGCAATAAGTGGACATGTTTGAAAGCATGCTTTAGGCCCCCCCAACGATCATGAAATTGGTGTTTATATGTGAGCGAACCTGCTCATATATTCATAGCCACTTTAGAAATAATACGTCATCAATATGATCAAGCATAAGTACTGCAGGGATGGGCCAAGAAAGTGCCCCTGAATTGAACTTATTAATCAAACTTTGACTGATTTTGAATTCTTGTCTACCTGATGTGTAAGTATGTACACTAATGGTTGTGACTGAATGCGTTAACAAAATGGGAGAGAAAACAAAGAAGGAAAGATAAAAGAAAGGAATAAACGAATGATGAAAGAAGAATAAGAAGGAGGTGGAAGAGGTTGAGAAGAATGAAAAAAAGAAGAAGAAGGAGAAGATAATAAAAGACGAAGAAGAAGAAAAAAAGAAGAAGAAGAAGAAAGAGGAGGAGGAGGAAGAGGAGGAGGAGAAGAAGACGAAGAAGAAGAATATGTCTTTACTCATCATGACTATGGGATAGAAAGAAAAGAACGAGGAAAGAATAAAGTACATTAACCATCCATCTCTGAACAAAATAACGAACTGACGAAGGCAACGTTCTGCACTATTTTTTAAATGTCGCCCTCATCGACAACTTAGCGTATTGCTTACTGATTGACATATTCATACCGACATCTTTGACTATCGACTTCAACTTTATACTTTCGTTTATTATCTCTTTCCTTTCTTCTCAATTTAGCTTTGTTTTTCAATACTTGAAAAAGAGAGGGGATGATGGTGGGGGGGGGGGGGTAAATTGCCAATTTGTCTATTGCCAAAACGCCCACTCATCACGTGGTCTATCTTCATTTAGTCTAATACCATTCCGTCCATCAACATTTCGTCTAACAACCATTTGGTCCAATAACAATTTGGTCCAATAATCACTTCGTTTAATGATCAGTTTGTCTATGACCATTTCGTCTCATAACCAATTGGTCTAATAGCCTCTTTCTTTCCATTCATTTCTACCAATTAACACCAAGTCCAATTAGACCAAATGATATATGGACTGAATGGCTATTGGAATAATTGATTATTATACCTGTTATACGAAATGGTAAGTGGACGAAATGGTAATTAAACCTTTGGATAGTAGACGAACTAATAATGGTGGCCCAAATGATAGTATAGACGAATTCGTAATTGGACGAATCGGCATTGGACTAAATAAATCCCACTGCATGGTGCCGTCCCTGGATAAAACTACACCATCAGCATCAGTGTTAACAAAGCACCAAAGTAAGGATTTCAAACTGCTTGCGCTAAATTTGCGGTGTTAGGTCAACACCCAGCGGTTTCGTTTTGACATAATTTATACCATGTATACTGTTTGCTATTTCAGCACTATTTGGTGTTACATCAAATCTCTATGATGTATTTTTATTGTGTATTGACATATTGGTACACCAACTGGTTATAGAAATAATGATAAAATGATGATGATGATGATGATAATGATAAATATGATGATGATGATGATGATGACAATGATGATAATAATAATAATGATGATGATGATAATGATAAATATGATGATGATGACAAAGATGATAATGATGATGATGATGATGATAATAATGATAAATATGATGATGATGACAAAGATGATAATGATGGTGATGATGATGATAATGATGATAAATATGATGATAATGATGATGATGATAAATATTATGATGATGATGATGATGATACTGATATATGATGACGGTGATGATCATTATCCTCCTCCTCCTCCATATCGTCATCGACAGATAACAGTGACGTCATCATCATGATTATCTTTATGATGACGTCTCTAAGAACCAAAAATCAACATACATTGAATATACAATGTAAAGTAAAGAATAAAAAAAAAATCATATGTTTTATAGTCATCATTCATCATTCACATTGACAATCTAAAATTTGACATCATCTTTGGGCAAACCACCATTTCGTAGATTCATTCGATAATATTCTTCCGATCCCAAGCAATTTCGAGGAGGGGACGGCGTATTGCTTTGCCAACCCCGCTTTACATTCCAATATCGAACCCCCCCCCCAATACTTTAATCCCCATTTCAATCTCAAAATTGACAGCAATCCATTGACAAGCAAGAGGCAACAAATATAGTCAAACTTGTCAGATTTTTGACCTATTCGTCTGTGCCCGTGAAACACAAATGAAACAGAGATGAATTAGGAGAGGGGGAAAAAAAATCAAAATCAAAACAAGATCCAAGTATCTCACAATCAACACGATCAAGTCAATTCAAACATCGCAGTCTAACCCGCGAAACCGATTCCAGACCGAAATCAACTTTCACGTTATTTCTTATGAAATAGCGTCGGTCGGTTTGAAGTCAGCTCCGTTGATATGATTGCAGCATTACACTTATTTCTAATAAAAATTACGATATTACAAAACTTACGTTATATTAGTAAAAAAAAAAATTAATAAAAATAACGATTTTGGTCAAACTTACCATGTGGTGACAGACTATGAGGGGACAGCAAAGAATTTACGCCGAATTTCAAGAGGCTGGAAGCTGATGCTGGTTGCGGAGGCTGGTGGTGGCTGTTTGCCCCCGGCGAGCTGCCGGGGCTTGGTATCTGATGTCGATGATGACCGCCATGATGGAGAGGAAGACGATGAGGGGTATGATGATGGGCGGGGTGAAATGACGATGTCAGAGGTAAGGGGAGCTGATGGTGCGACTGCGTGCTCGATGATGAGGAAACGTGATTATGCGATTGCGACGATGATGTCGATGATGATGAGGAAATCGATGGCGGAGGGAGAGATGGATGTGGTGGTGACGAAGACGAACGATCACCGTGAGGATGATGGTGATGATGATGGTAGTGATGCGAGTGTTCTTGCTGCTGTGAAGTTTGGTTATTGTTGTTATTATTGTTGTTGTTACCGTTGGGAGAACTGTTGAGTGTTAGTTGGTCCTTTTGTTGACGGAGGCAGTTGCACGTCGTACAAGAGGCCGGGTGGCGGGGAATGGGTTTGTGGATTGGTGCCCTACTGGACAGAATATCCTTAACAAGAAACGATGTTGTAGAGTTCGCGATGCCACCTGCAAGGGGTTGCGGTGGTGCTGGTGGTGGCGTTTCCAGCGGAGATGATGCTGTGTTGGATACTGGTTGTGGTGCCGTTGCTAGGTGTTGCCGGAAAATTCCTTGGTACATTGGAGTCGGGGCGAGGACCCCTGAGAAAAAGGACTTCTCCTCTGAAGCGTCAACCCGTGGTTCGAGTCTCCGCATGAGATGCGGTAGTGGTAGCCCACCGGGATGTGGTAGGCCAGACATGGCGGGAAGCGTCGGCGCAAAGGTGTACGGAACTTCACCCGGCATAGCAGGGCGGTTACTTGCTCCCAGCGCAGTCATACGATCGAATCAAATCAAATCAAATCCAATAGTTGTAAATAACGACCACAGGAGCTATCAACTTCTATCCTAGGCGGCCAATCAAGATGAAAATATATCGATGATCATTCCCTGTCCAGACCTATTAGGAGAGTGATTATGTATGACCGTGAGTAATCAATGCGATCTGCTTTATGACCGCCACTAACGCAAAACCGCACCTTTGGGACTGGTGTCAACATCAGACTCCGAGAAGTAAGGCAGCCGTGATTGGCAGAGTGCGGAGCCGCGCGCTGATTGGTCAATTGTTCGGTGGTCTCGTGTTCCGTGGGCGTGGTCTGTCGACGCTCTTCTCGCAACTCTCCTCGTCCATTGGGCGGAGTTCGCTGAAGAGTTTCATGGCGCATGCGCTGAAGACTTGATAAATGAAGGGAAAGTTAAAAGTCATAGTTTGGTATTTGTGCAAAGTGAATGAGCAAACACACTTTAAATTATAACAAGTAATTAGATTCAACGACATTTCTCCCCCTCTCTCCCTCTTTCTCTCCTCTAAACCACTCCTCCCACGATTTTTGCATCATAATGCCTGCTCTTCAAAACATAGCCCCCTTTCATCTCCTTTTAGCGTAGCACCATCCATTTATAACCCAGTCTAATTAATAAAAAGAAATAAATCACACGCGAGTGGCATTGCAAATCAATAAAAAAGGAAGAATACATTTTTTTTCTTGCTCCTCTCTGCTGATTTCACTTAATTCTTTGTTCTTTTCATGTTTATTGTCTGGCAGAGCAGTATACTTGAACGTGAATAATTTGAGATATAAAATGAGGGGCGGGGTGGAAGAAGCATTTTTTTTCTTCGAAGAAGCCATTCTGAGACGCTATAGCCCCATATGACGCATAATATTGATGGTAATAATTACAAAGGTTGTTGTGATGGTGGGTTACTCAATTCATAACCTCATTACATTGAGAATGAGTTGTACGAGGACGCCGGTTTTTTTTCTTCTTTTTTCTGTCGCTTCCTTATTCTGTCTCTTCGTATGGTGTCCCGTTCTCGCTTACGATAATTCTTTTTCCTTTTCTTTCTTTCTTTCTTTCTCTCTTTCTTTCTTTCTTTCTTTCTCTCTTTCTTTCTTTTTTACTTTCTTTCTTTCTTTCTTTCTTTCCTTCTTTCTTTCTTTCATTCCTTGCTTCCTTCCTTTCTTTCTTTCTTTCTTTCTTTCTTTCTTTCTTTCTTTCTTTCTTTCTTTCTTTCTTTCTTTCTTTCTTTCTTTCTTTCTTTCTTTCTTTCTTTCTTTCTTTCTTTCTTTCTTTCTTTCTTTCTTTCTTTCTTTCTTTCTATCTGTCTTAAATACAAAAACTGAAATATGTAATATAAATGAAAAATATAGTTATTAGATTATACTTTCATAATGTATCCTCTTTCTCCTTATATCATCACATCTCCAACCCCCCCCTCCGACAAAACGGTGCATTTCTGTTACTTCAAACAACCCCCTTCGCTTTCCTTTTGACCCTCGTCACGTCCGTACTCTCATACCCCTCCCCCATTTTCCCATACCTTTCTTAAACTTTCTTTTACTCAACATGCCTTATGAATTATGCTTTGATTATCACCCCCCCCCCCGTCCACTCACTCTCTCCGTTCGTCTCGTCGTTCTCTGATTTCGCCACACCAAAAGTAGAAAAAAAAGTGAGCGTCTTTGTTCGGATGGGATCGTATGAAAGTCTTCGGAGAAAACATTGGATGACGAATTAGAATTCACCATCATGACGATCATCTCTGAATTTCATGAGGATTGAGATTTCGATGAATGTTTATAAGGATGTGTGTAGGATCTCAGCATTTAAATAATCATAGAGAAAACAATAAATTGATCAAGCAAAATTCAAAATGCGTCCTGTTTATTTTATGTCGAAAAGACACGAAATGTAGGCCTTTATCTCAACATCTGACATAATTATCATGATCATTTAGGCATACACACATAAACAACTGAACTTTAACCGATTCCAGAATTTGACTAGGATGCAAAAACAAAACCCAATGCGATTAATATATCTAAGTGGTTTAACTGCAAACACTTTATGAAACAATATTGATTTTAACCCCTTTTCGTGGCAAACCATAAATACCATTAACTTTCACTAAGTTTCCCTAATTCGACCGCTGATTGCGCCATCGAAACCGCACAGCCAAAACGCCCGTCCCTGCCGGCTTCGTATATCTTATGCAGCCACTGACAGCTAACAACGACCTGTAACAATGCTCTGGTCAATGCGGCCAGGCTCGGAGCAGTGCCCCTTGGGGGAAGTCATGCGGGAATTGCCGTATTGTCTCGGCCAGAGCTCTGGCTAGTCTTCTATCGAGAGAAAGACCCAAAGTCTTCCAGTTATTGTCCTAGATCTAGAATCTCATTTAGAGAAATGACTTGAGAATTTGAGTTGAGAACATCGAAGCATTATTTCAGAAATCGTAACAAGCGAATAAATCAAGATTTTCATTCACAATCCATCTATTAAAAAAAAAATGTGTGTAATAATGACCACCCCCGCACCAAGCTCCCTTCCGGAACACACATCAATATAATATTATCTATTCACTTTTTCATTATTTCATTTTTATCAAATACTATTTCGGGGGGGGGGGGGGGTGGGTGTAGGGTAACTGAGTTGAGTGAAATTAAACTAACGTTTGTTGTAGGTCTATGGGTTAACAAACTGGCTCGCTATAATTCCTACACAAAAATTTTATTCACTTGAACATGGAGATGAAACTGAGAGAAATAATTCATATTCATGAAAACCATTCAAGCAATGCGCCAGATATTTAGAGGGGGTCATACAGGACATATGGGCTAAATCTTTATGGGAAGGGGAGGGGGGGGGGGGGGAGCAATCGTTAGTTCCTTGCATATTGATAAGACTTACATATCGTGCAGTGCTCAACCAAAATACTATTGTAAAGCGTGATTAAGAGCTGATTAATGGGCTCCAAACATTCCATGAATTTCTATAAGGTATTCACTTTACCTTGATCATGCAATTATTGAAAGTGCCAAATGCATATTTAAGGACATGAGAGTGATGTTGCTGGTGCTGTTGCTCGAACCCCGGACCTGCGGCAAGCCTGTCACCGCCACACCAAACGAGAAACTGACTCTAAACCAACCGATGATGGTATATATGCCACTGGAAATAACGCTAAATCGCTTTGGTCGGTTTGAAGACGGTTTCGTTGGCATAACTGTTAGTATCAGGGGGTTGGGAGAATGGGGGGAGGGGAGGAAATGATGAAGTCATACTAAAAGTCATGCACCTGCACCAATATACCCATCAAAATCGCGAAGATTGTGTTTTTTAAAGAAATAAATCCCATGTGTTCAACAACAAATGGGTAGTTGTTTCAGGAGTTGTTATTGGAGTGGTGTATTGGAGCTGGGTTTTTGGAATCGTCTTCAGGGGCGAACCCCAAATTTTCCGAAAGGAGGGGGGGGGGGGCGGGATTCCCAGGATGTCGATTTCTGGAGAAGGGGGAGGGAATCCTTCTTTTAATGCGAATGTAGAAAAAGAAGGGGGTGGTCTCACTCTTTGAAAGGACCTCAACAATATATATTTCTCATTTCCATGATGTCAGGGAGTAAAAATACAAGTTGTTGGAAGAGGGGGAGGGGCAGATGCCCCTTTCACCCCCCAGCGCCCCCTTGGATTCATATCTGATTGTTTTGTTGTCTCCTAGGGCTATATACACGTTGATGAGAGACCATATAAACCACAATTATGAGCGTGATGATCATGATGGCGGTAATGAGAACCCTAACGAAATATCCCAATACAAATTGCCAACCGAATTTAGCCTAGACCCAAGACAAATCTCACAAAGCTTGAAAGGATCGTTGAAATTTTCTCAAACTGATTTTCCCTAAACCAAACAAAAACGACACTATTCACCATTGTAAATCAATGATACACTTCGCTCTTATCAGAGATAAAATGCTTATGATCACAGAATATCAAAGTCCAAAATGAAATGTCGCAAAGAACTGCGATGAACAGCGAAATTAAAATCATAATCACCTTGTATAAAATAAATGCGAATGGCTTGACGAGAGGCTAGAAAGTTTAAGAGAACGGTTATTTCAGCGCTTTCCTTTGAGGGAGGTCCGAGAAAACAAGAGGGAGGAGTGAGACGGTATAAGAATCACCGCTCAGTTTGCTTGTTGACAAAAGCACAGGGGCTATTTTTCACCAAAACAATATTTTTACTTCGCTACACTTTGTTAGTTTTTGCGTTGAATAACGGGGACAGGTATTGTCGGAGCGCGAGCGGGGCGGTTCGAGTTTACCTGCCGGCCAGTGACGGGGGATAGTGGCACGTGCCGGGGCCTCTATTCATCTTTTCGGCCGGAGTCTTTTAAGTCAAGTTTCTCGCTTTATTCTTATATTCATAGACCACTGCACTTTATATTCGCTTTTATTCGTTGATTTATCATTATCAAATCATTTTTATTTCGTTCTTTTTAAGTTAATAGGTTTGTGTTTAATGTATGAACAATCATTATAGGCACATGCTCTCAACTATTTCATTATCTAAATTATTATTATTATTTTATTATTTTTGGTATTTATTTATTTATTTATTTATTTATTTTTTTTTTTTTTGGGGGGGGCGGTTTCATATTGTACAGCATACGGTCCTATATGAATGCATACTTATGTTAATTTGCAATAAATTTAATCAACAGATAAGGCTTGCATTTCTATCGTTTCTTATTTCTTCTTCTTCGCAGCTCTGGAAACAATGCCTCTTCGATTTGTCACTTAAAAAGTCACAAGGGACATGGGGCCCGGGCGGGGGCAGTCGCCATACACTTTTTACCATTATCAGTTTTAACATTAATCTCCTATGAACATGATGAACGTGTTTCCTGCACAAAATGACTTAAGTCAATATATAAGTTCAAGTGAAAGTTCGAGTTTTAGGTTTGGTTTATTCAAATATCAACTCTACTTGATACAACATTTCAAAAAAATTGAATTAATACGATAAGCAATGTGATAATCACACTCGGCCATAGTGAATATAATGAAAACTTATGTTGATAAATAGGTTTACACTTCGTCCACATCAACTCAACATAACGTCTTGTAACAGTGAGTTTGGTTATGAATAGTTTGGTAATCTAGACTAATATACTAGTCATCACAGTCTATAACAATCGAGTCAAATTTGACCAGAACCACATTGTTGCCTATGTGATTACAAATCTGATTAATTACTAATTATCATTATTATCATTGTTATTTACAAGATATAGGTAAATTTAAATAAAGCAATTCGATTATTTCATAAGTCATGATTGTCTTAGTTTAAAAAAAAACACGAAAATTTCTCCATGGACCCTTGATATATGTAAACTTATCACTTTTGACTAGAATAATGATATGTTTTCCGGGTCCTATTTGGTAACTTTCAGGCATGTATACCCATTGCATGTTGAAATCCTCATCCAGGCCAAACGCGTCAATAGCTGAACGTTGTAATGAAGTTATGGGGAAATCGTTGGGGATTCGCAGACGAAAAGACATACGCCCTCTTTAGTCAAAGGGCAATAGTATAGGGTTTGTTCCTCGGGGTTTGCATCATGATTAGAAAAGATCCACTATTCGATGTGCATTCTGTTCAAACTTTATCAAGATGTAATTGATTGAAGTATATGAAGGATACTTTCGTCAGAATATTTCATTATCTACAGTCTTCGTGTATAGGTTATATTTGTTCCGTGATTGTTCAAATTTCTGGAAACAATGCCTCTTCGATTTGTCACTTAAAAAGTCACAAGGGACATGGGGCCCGTTAGCTGATATATTAAACTCATCTTTCCATCTAGGTGTCTTTCCTCAAATGTGGAAGTATGCTGAGATCATTCCTGTTCCTAAGTCTTCCCCACCAACAATCAACGAGTTAAGACCAATTGCATTAACATCATTTTTTGCGAAGATTGCGGAAACATTTATTGCAAAATGGCTTTGGGAAGATATTTCGAACAGAATTGATCAAAATCAGTACGGAAACAGAAAAGGAATTTCTACATGTCACTATTTGATTGGGTTGTTACATGAATTAATTAGGAATGCTGATAAACCTAAGTCAATATCAACAGTCATACTGACGGATTTTTCGAAAGCTTTCGATCGGATAAATCACAATATTCTTATTACTAAATTATGTGAAATGCATGTTCGACCTTGTATTATATCTTTGGTAGTAGATTTCTTAAGTAATCGTCAACAAACTGTGAAGTATAGGGGCCAGTTATCGAAATCAAAAAGCAGTGTCACGGGTGTACCCCAGGGTACCAAACTTGGTCCCATTTTATTTTTGATAATGATAAATGATGCATGTAGTGATAGCAAATTGTCATATTTTAAGTATGTAGATGACTTAACCATGGTAGAGTGTAGAATGACTAATCAAACTTCACAAATGCAAACTGAAATTGAATTACTCGAATCATGGACTTCTCGAAATGGTATGGAACTCAATGCATCAAAATGCTCTACAATGTCAATTTCATTTTCAAAACAACCTCTTCAACCGCAAGTGATTTATATAAATAATACCCAACTGCAATGTGTAACCACGGTGAAAATCCTAGGAATTACAATTCAGAATGATTTAAAGTGGAATGCTCATGTAACCGAAATAATGAAAAAGAGCAATAAAAAGTTATACATGCTAAGAAGATTGAAAGCTTACAATCTACCTGAATGTGATTTGTTAACAGTGTATATAGGGTATGTAAGACCAGTCCTAGAGTATTGTGTACCTCTATTCGCCGCATCTCTTACTTTGAAACAGATAAAAGTTTTTGAAACTGTCCAGAAAAGAGCATGCAAGATAATATTAGGAACCAAATATCTATCTTATGACATGGCTCTAAATACCTTAAATTTGAAATTGCTTGAAAGTCGAAGAGTAAAACTTACCACAGATTTCGCTTTAAAATTAGAAATGAATCAATTGTACAAAAACTGGTTACCTCCACTGAAAACCAACACATTCAATTTACGACATATGAATAAATATAAGGAAATTCCATGTAAAACAAAAAGATTTCAGAACAGTGCTCTTCCAAGTCTGACAAGATTATTAAATAAGTACCATGGTAAATAAGTTTGAAATTTATGTAACGAATGTGCAATATTGTAATATCTATCATCTCAATTTTTATCAATTTCAACTCCATTTTTAACTGCATATGTAATTTTAATTTGTATATTCATTGTATATCCTAGTAATTTTGATTATTGTTTTATAATGGCATTGTGTAAACATGTACAATTCAGTCTGTGACTGCCAATCATGTTTTTTTTGCAATAAACCTGAATTGAAAAAATAGTTTGAAAGTGATCGTGTGAAATATTTTCATCCATAATCATAATATTATTATAATTCAGATAGCTTTTTCACCATAATGCTCTCGAAGAAGATGAGTGGAATTGTTTACTCTTTGAGGATTGAAGTTAGTTGAAAGGGAGATTTAAAGGAATTATATTGGCATCTATTGTGATTTGGGTATTTTCTTTTCGCTTGGGAGTGTGGTCATCCCCAAAGAGTAACACATTTCTATACACCGAATTACTCGCGTGCGGGTCTGGGGGGCGGGGGGGGGGGGGGGGAAGGGGGTCAAAGTACCCCATTGCCAGAATTGGTGCGGTTCTTAGGGGAGGGGTGCATGAGATGACGTAAGGGTGGCGTCGTATATTTCAAAATGTAATTACTGTATCAGACCTCTCTTTTTGATATTTTATTCTTTCTTTTTCTCCCAATTTTTTTCTCCCTCTGTATGTTTCCCTATTACTTGACAAATCATAGGGATGTGGATGACTGCCCCCCCCCCCCCGTGATACTGCTTCTGTTTACACGTGATCGTTGTGAAATGGTGAGGGAAGGGGTTCGCGGTATTAAAATAACCAGAAGTCAAACAGACGAGTCGTTTTTTTTTTAAATAAAAGTGAGGGGCGACTAAAACTATCATCCGTAAACCCAACAAAAAAATGCGATCCTATACCCCAAACCTTCGTAGCTATGTTGATGGAAATAGTACCTCTACTTAAAAAGATGAAAATAAGAGAGCAAATGTTAACAAGATATAAAATGACTGTTACAAAATAAGAACACGCCGAGGTGTAAAGATTCGGATTCTAGTTTTGTTAACAATTTTTTTCAAAACGATGCATTTTGCCAAATGGCGTTGTGATACCAACGGCCTGCTATCTTATCCCACTCAATCTTGTTTTCATTAACCCAGGCGAAAAAGATACGAAAAATCAGAAAAATATCACCCCTTTTTGCCACTGTAACCAGTTCAAATCGCAGCAACTGTGAAAAGACCCGAGGGCTGTATGGTCGATTGCGGGTTTTCGAAACCCACTTGACGGGGAAGGGTCGGGTTGGAACTGGTGGAGGCTCCGCTAAAGCCAGTGCGCGTTGAAGCAGAAACGGAGGACGGTTGTTTTTAGCGAGTTACTCAATGCGGCCACCAGTTCCCTTGCCCCGGGGTTCGGCGGAGGGAAACACTTAATAATTATCCATAAGTTATCTTCTCTCCAGGAAAGTGTTGATGCGTGCTTGACTCGTGTAGGTGAAAGAAAATATCAAAATAGGTCATTGCATTAGACATGTTAGAAAAGGATAGATAGGAAAATAATGATGATGATAATAATGATTATGGAGATTTATATTTAAAAAAAATGTATGTGAAAAGATCCCAAGATAAGATAAGGAATACGTTAACAGATGCTTGTTCTAAAACGAAAAGCATTGTTATGAAATAAGAAACGTAATGACTCGTTCACAAGTACCATGGCATTACGAACTTCTACGGACGCCGTACGGATGAATTAAAGAAGGCCATATACGAAACAGCTTTCGCGTACCGTTTGTTCGCAGCTTGGTCAATGGTCTTGTCCAATATTTTTTAACATCGTAAGGAACCCTCCCTTTGTGAGGCAGCCGTACCAACGATGTAATAACATCGTAAGAACCACTCAAAAGTTGCACGTACGACCATCTTCCGGCAACAGTAATCGTGAAATGACGGTAAGTCTGAAGAAAGAGTAGCTCAAGACGTTCATACGAATTCTAGGGCTATTGTATAACCGACAGTCATTTCATTCTCAAGAAGGGCTTAAGTTGTTCTTAAAAAGGCCGTTAGTTACGCTCATACGAATCTCTACGAACTCCAGAATTCGTACGAACAGTTAGATTCGTGCGAAAGCATCATTCGTACGAGTCTTTGTGGTTTATTTCCAATTTGTCTAATGCCAATTCGTCAAATTGCCACTCGTCTACTACCATTTGGTCTATCATCAGTTCGTCTACTCACCACATGGTCTACTTTCATTTAGTCTAATGCCATTCCGTCTAATAGCCAGTCGGTCCAATAGCCATTAAGTCCATATACCACTTGGTCTAATTAAACTAAAGCGTTAATTGTGTAAATGAAAATGAATGAAAGAAAATGGGTATTAGACCACCTGGTTATTAGACGAAATGGTAATAGACGAAATGGTGATTAGACGAAGTGATGATTGGACCAAATGGTTATTGGACCAAATGGTTGTTAGACGAAATATTGATTGACGGAATGGCATTAGACCAAATGAAGGTAGACCATGTGGTGAGTGGACGAGTTGGCAGTGGACGAATTGGCAACTTACCACATTTGTGACCGTAGCTTATGACGAGAGGGGAGGGGGCGGTAGGATGAGAACAAATTTTAACATAATAACTCGGCGTTATTAAAACATAACCCTACGGTGCAAGATTCCATGATGATGCTACTCTCTCAAAGAATGTAACTCCATGGTTCAATACTGAGTCACTGTGCCAAAGTTCCTTACCATGGTGATGTTCCACTTTAAGGATAAGTCCATCCCGACAAAAGAGTTGACTTGAATAAAAAAAGAGCTATCCAACAAGCATGGAAAGCATGAAGAGGTGTTGTGGCTCAGTGGATAAGTCTCCGGATTTTGAACCACAAGGACCGGCGTTCAAATCCTACCGCAGCACTTGCATCCTTTGGCAAGGCGTTTATCTACATTATTCACTCTCCACCCAGGTGTAGTAAATGGGTACCGGGTTGAAAGGAATTCCTTGAATGCCCGAGCGCACGATCGGGATAGCTGTGCTAAAGCTGAGTAATAGCAAGGAGATGATATTTCCTTGGTAATAGTATGCAGCGCTTGGAAACATATTTTGTACTAAGCGCTATATAGATGTTGAATACTATTATTATTATCATGATACTAAAAAACTTAATTAAAACTTTGATGTAAAATTATGACATTTTTTATTAGTTATGACATTTTAATGTTTCGCTTATTTTTTAAAGAACAGTAATATGCACAACTCAGTGATAATTCAAATTTTATTTTAATTTTAATTGTTTTAATTACATAAAATGTAAATTCTTACAGATTTGATAACAAGCACCAACTTGACTGAACCCAAAAATGTTAAAACAATTGTTAGGTGGTAATTCCATAAGCTCAGGGAGGAATAAAACGTTGTTTCACATGAAAATTCATAACTTTCATCATTCCAATTAGGATGATTTCTTTTTTATTATTATGCTAGTGGATTTTTCTCTTTTTATTCAAATCAAAATGTTTATATTCTTCTCATTCGATGTCGTTTCCCCCTCAGCCCCCTCCCTCCCTTCTCTCAAAACATCATCTCAAGTTTAATGGGAGCTTAAAGTGAAGGCGAACTGCATTAAACCAACTTATTGACAATAAAAAATGGAAAGAAAACTAAGACATCTGTCGCCTTTTAAGGTCGGTCCTCTCGCCTTATAACGTCCTCTCGCTTGTGATAACTCTTCCGTGTATACCAAACACTATTACTCCATGCCGGCCACCATAAAACGCCATTTAAACCATTTATTACTAATAATGGATATTAAATTGCGGCATTGATAATCCTTTTATATTCCATGCCCCATGCCAGTGTCTTTATTATTTTATTTAATGCAATTTCACAAAACGTGGTTTCTCGCGAGAGTGAGAGAAGCAGGCAGGATAGGGTGTATTTTTTATATAATTTTTTATTTCATAAAAGATAATACTTCCTGGGAGTTAAACAAAGGTGATCATTGTAAGGTTGGTAAGTTAATAGTATTACCAAAATAATTATAAAGAGTTATGTCTTAGTATTTGATGAAAAATCATTTCAGAGCTTCACACTTTGCGGTATAAATTCCTAATTAATCTTGTTTAAGGGGAATTTAAAGGGATTTAAACGCGTTGATGCGTAGCGAGCTTATTCATCGCACTGCACCGCAACGCGCTGGTTGCATGCATTGGCGGAGCGCGCGCAAAGGGCTGACACAAATTTGATTGCAACCATCGTCTGCGCTGAACGCAGATCTCAATCATAAATCACTTCGGAAAATCGGAGTGGAATCCTATTAAAAATCTATCATTTACACCCCAAATGAGCTGTGCCACCAGTACGAGAGGTGTTAGGTCTTTTTCATCACAATCCCGTTCCCTTTTAACTCCTCAGAATCAAAGAGATTTGAGTGTCTTTTGAAAAATCGATTATCCAATTATTCGTTTTGAGAATATGTTGATAAATGAGGAAGGAATATGATAAGCTGCTTAATGTAAGATAATTATCTCGCAATTACTATTTCGGGCCCCTGGGCGGAGTAGCGAATAGGGCTTGCCGCTTGTTTAAAAACTGATGTTAGTCTTCTTGTTCTTCACTAAAATGAAGAAATATTTTTTTTAATTCCATATTTTGTTTTCCTATAAGTATAATGATGATTGAAATGAATCAAGTTAAGCAATGTCAAGAAAGGCCTTATATGGTTCTAATAGGCGTATTTATGAAATAGGATATACTTTATATATATTTTGTTCATATGAAATATACACTTGAATCCTTACTTTTATGCAACATCATTGTTGATGCTCTATGTATTAAATATCAAGATACATTCGTTTTCATCTTTTTACATTAATACAACATTATAATTCGAAGTCTGAAGAAAAATAAAGATATCGAAAACAGTTTATGCTTTTCGCACTGTATCATTTTCATTTTTTGGGGTGAAAATAATTCCAAAATGAAAAGTAAATGGAGCATGATCTTATAGAGGGAAAATGATAAAATAAGTATACGCAGGAAGAATAGAAAACTTTGAATTGCTGAAAGGAAAGTATGAATGTATCCAAACAGAAACAAAAAAATGTTATGGTATACCTTGAAAGATGGGAAGGGATGGAAAGGACGGCAAAATTCGTATTTGATGAAGGCTTGCAACTATCTCCATGGATAAAGATTGCCACCAGATGTAGAATAATAATAATAATGATAATAATGATAATAATAATAATGATGATAATAATGATAATGTTAATAATAATAATAATAATAATGATGATGACGATGATAATAATAATAATGATACTAATAATAATGATGATAATAATGATAATGATAATAATATATGTATGTATACATCTTACACATTAACACATGTATATATTAATATATATAGCTAAAGATGATAAGATGCAAAATGCGAGTAGGGATGGGGGTGAAAACGCACACTTAAAACAAAATAAAAAGAGAATGCATGCCCAGAGCTGGACAGAAAAGGCGCTACAACAAGACAACGAGAGAATAAAGGGATGTTGGTATTAAAATGATATGAAGACGATGCATGCTTCGTTTGAAGATAAAAGAAGTGCAATTTCACAATCTGACGTGTCTATCTGGGATGCCAAAGAGAAAAAAATGGCAAAAGGAATGACGAAAAAAAAAAGTATTTTAGGGCGTCCCATTCCTGAGTTGACAATACCATTCGCCCCAGCGGTCACTCAATATTGTCGTCCCTGATTACAATCCGTAACACCAACCGCAAATCAAATATACACTTGTGATCACTTTTTCTTTCTTTTTTCTGTTTTCTTTCAGAAACGGCACGAGCCGTGGAGCTAAAGGATGATTATAGTACACTTGCCCTTTTGATTGTGTGTGATTTTGGAGCCGACCTCTTACCCCCTTCTCAGATATCAAATCCTAACACCCCTCCCTCCCACATACACCCCCTTCTCTATTTCTTCCCCTTTCTTCATTCATTTCTCCCTTATGGTCCGTCTCTTGCGATTTGTCTTTCGATTCTCGCACAAAATTTTTCTCCTTTTTTATGTTTTCATTTTTTCCCCATAGCTAACGATCTGATATACAATGATAGTTTCGTCTCTCTGAAGTTCGTTTTGGGCTTTATAGTTGCTTATTTCCGTTTTTTTAAGCGTAATAAATATAATTCTTATTATGATATATGGGGGTAATATCTAATGTGGCAAGTGAATAGGCAAATATCTGCAAATAATTGGTCCTTAATACATTATTAATCATTCCTCAATATTCCCTGATAAGCATTAATCTTGAATTTATCGTCTAATAACGTCCATCGTCATCACATTTTCCCTATTTTTTTGTGGGGGGGGGGGGGGCAATAATAAATCTACTTCAATACCAATGTTATCGTATATTCTAGCCCTATCGTCTTCCCCCTCCCCCGTCCACTCTCTATAACACTCGCTTTGTTTCAACCCCCTTTAAGTATCTTCTTCTCCCATCCTCCTCCTCGTTCTCTCTCTTCCGTTCTTTCCTCGTTTCATCTCCCTCTATACTGTAGGGTTCCCTTATTCTCTTTCTCTATCATCGCATCTCCTACACATTTTCCCCTTCATCGCACTATTGATATCCATCTTGTCACCCCCCCCCCCTCTTCTCTCTCTTCCTCTCTATCTCTCTTTCCTCCCTTTCAATGATTTGCTTGTAATCGATACCTGGTATAAGCCGACATCTCCACCTCACAAGATTATCGATTTCCAACTTTCAAAAAACCCCACCAATAAACGCAAAGAGGAGACAGAGAACCGGGCTAATAGGCTTTAAATCGAACGTGTTTTGGCGGCGATTCCGCCCTACCGGCGTCGCTTACGCGCGCTATGTTTGTACAAGGAGATTGCCTTTTCGAGATTTATCTCCCGTTTAGTCGGCTTGAAAATAAGCGTATTTACTTCATATTTCTGACCGACGATGGAAAATTATGATATTATACCTCGAACGTCAAGTGCGTTGAAATGTGTCGCGGTAACGAAACAAAATCAAATCAAATATGAATTGTAGGAAGATGGGGATGTATGAACTAGATTGGCTTATAATTGACCGTGACTTGGCCGATTGTAAGCCTATTTAGATTGTTTGATAGATAAATGACTTATTGATTTATTGATGTGTTCATATTTTAGCTAAGATGGTATTGAGACTTCCAATTTTTGGACATAGACATTATGATTGCCGTATTATTATTATTATGATACGGGTGAGCCTATGTTGTTTTGTTAGAAACAACATTCATTGTAACATTGATTTTAAAATTAATAAAAACGGAAATTATGATGATGACGATGGCAAGTTTGAATAGCGATGGTGACTGAAATGTTAATGATTATTATGGTGGTGGTGATTATGATGATGGTGGTTATGGTGGTGGTGGTGATAATGATGATGATGATAATGATGATGATAATGATGATCATGATGAAGTTGATGATAATGATGATGATCGTGGTAGTGGTGGTGGTGGTGATGATGATGATGATAATAGTGGCGGTGATGGTGGTGATGACGATGATTATGATGATGAAAGCCGCGCGTATGAAGACTATGACAATGGTGACAACGTTGTTGGTGCTGAGGATTATGATGATATCGATTAGGGGTTTTCGAACCGCGACGCAAGACATATTCAAGAACACAGTAAATGTATGCCCGTCAAATGACAATGAACAGATGGGAGGGTCTTTGTCGCAAATTGGTGAACCGGAATAGCAGTTCATCTTAAAGTTCGGACCTGACGAAAAAGAAACCATGGAACGTAACTGCCTTAATGAATCACCAATTTTCGACAAAGACGTTTTGGTTGTTCATTGTCAGAAAGGGCATTTGACAATACATTTTCTATGTTCTTGTATCCCCTGTGGGTAAATGAAGCGAAAACTCCCTAGTGCCGATGACGATGAAGATGATGATAATAGTAATAATTCTTATTTACCAAGGTGAGGGCAACCACTTCGGCTGTTGTAAACTGTTCTCCAGTCGGACCTGCATTACGGAGTAGATTATTACCCTTCTCAATACGTCGATCTCATGAAAATATGGCAATGGCTACTTCGTGCTGGCCCATGGATGGAATGAGACGAGTATTGTGAACATCTACAGATGTACAAAAGTATTCTAGAAAGTCATATAGGCCTCTATCCTGACGATCTTTCATGTTCAGCTCGCAAGAAAGACATGAAAGGTGTCAGAAGTTACTGACGAAGTCCGAAGTCATTCCAAACTCAGTAATCTTAAATACCAATTTCAATAATTAAATTCCTTACGGAATTGTGAGAACCGAATCACGTGACATCCCTTTTATAAGTAAACCAGGCTGTAACTTTCACTATCGAATAACCTTATTCAGGATGGAATTTCAATCTCAAAATGCTCGGGTCACGTGAACCAAGTTTGGAGTGTTACCGAAAAGGTGTGGTCATGGTGGTACCAAAGTGCTTAACATTATTGTAAACGACGCAATCTGATTGAATTTGGATATATGTCTGGAAAGCCTTTAACAAGGCAAATTTGAAGGAGTTTGACATTGACTTGGCTTTATCCTTGTTAACTAGGTAAGTGTAATTTAACTTTATTCATTTTTATTTTTAATCAAAAGTAAATTGTTCAACCAGGTAAAACTAATCTTTGATTTCTATGATTTTGGAGAATTGTAAATGTGTGACGTCACACACCTTAGTCACATTGTCAATATAGGAGTATCTCCACATTTTTAGCAAAAGCGTTCTCGACATCAAATTACTCATAAATTCAAAGGTCGAGTCCGCCACATAAAACTATTAATATGAATCGATAGAGAAAAATCAAACAATCATAACGGTGAAAAAATCGGGTAAAAAATAAGACAGCTTTTATATTTCAAAGTTTCAGTTATTTATGTGCACAACTCAGTGATATGCAAATGAGGAGTCGATGCTATCCCTCACTCACTAATTTGTGTTAATTTTTTGAATTATACAATATTTCAATTTTTACAGATTCGATAATAATGACCAACTTGACTGAACCATAGAGTTATAACACAATGGTAATTCCATATGTTCAGATAGGAATAAAACTTAGTTTCACAGGAGAATGAGGAAATTAAAATATTTCATATTTCATACAATAAAATACAAAATAAATAGTGAGTGAGTGATGTCATCAGTTCCCTCATTTGCATACCGACCGGGATGTGCATTTAACTGTTTTTTGAAATTAAGCAAAACTTTCCTATTTTACATCCAATTTTGATGAAATTTTCAGTGGTGTGTTTGTTAGATTTTTTTTATTCAAATCAACTTTATGTTGGGTGGACTTGTCCTTGTTCCACGTTCTCGATTGGTCTCAAACTTTCATTGATCTTATCTTCTGACTCTTCTTGTCTAGCCCTTTCTAAGTATTTGATTCCCCTTTTAGCACGTTAATGATCATGCTTGTCCCTGTATTCATGGTAATTATGCCTCGATTTGTTTTTTGGAAGGGGCGTCGGAAGGGGGGGGGTGGTTGATTGACACCTTCTCTTCCCTTGCCCCTTATGCACTCTTATTGATCGTATTCCTGTACACCCCTGTTTGTGTGTGTGATTGAGTTTTTTACAGACGTGTATCATTCAGGGGCCCGTCTTACAAAGAGTTGCGATTGATCCGCAACTATGGAAAGCCAGCAAAGTCAACATATAAAATGCAAAAAAAAATTAGATATGAATGTATATCCATAAATTCATTGATTTCTTGACAATTTGGTGTGTTCTCCTTTGTTTACAAAGGACATTTTGCATATTTCCTGTAGAAAAAATGATGACACTGATAGATTTCAATAGAGTTATGATTGATCGGATCAATCGTAACTCTTTGTAAGACGGGGCCCAGATATGATTATTCACGTCTGGGACCGACTCTTAACGTCACCATCCGAAAGACGTGACCAAGGCTCGATCGTCAAACCTCTGCATCAATTTGTAACTTCCCCGCGTAGCCTGGAATACAGGTGCACGTCACATCGCCCAGTTTCTACATCCAAATTGTAATTTCGTCCCTTCCTATTTCGCCATTATTTAATATCGTTCTCTTCTGGTTTCATTTGCTCAGTTTGACGTTCCTTTCTACTCTGATCCATCGACCTAATTTAGCTACTTCAATAGCGGTCATATCAATTGACTGATAGGGTGTCTCAAAAAATCCAATGAAAATAAAACCACCTTATTTTCAGGGCATATATTGTATTGTATTTTACATGTTGTATATATATATATATGTTTCAGCAGACGTATTCTGCAAGAAATGTTCTCTTTTAGGGACTTCTATAACATAGCGTGTATAAATTTGTATTCTTTATAACATATTGATTTTGAATGGATTTATGTTTATAAATATGAAGAAATTTGCGAAATTGAAAAAAAAATGTTTATTGGAATAAATGAAAAACAAAGGACCAAACATATTTTCAGGAAAGGAAACATATAGTTTATCGAAAAGGTCCCACATTTGCCATTGAAATCTTTGCATACTACATATCATGACAAGCACTTAGAAGGGGGAGGGGGAGGGAGCGAAAATTTACACTGGCGGATCATCCAGGATTGGGACCAGGGCCCGTCGCCCCGGTCCTCTTAGATTCGCCGATGAACCCTATAAGATGTTTAAAATATTTGAAATAGGATGTGATCACAAAATAGAATTATAAAATATAGGGATTAAGTCAGGTTATGCTAAAAAAAAATGACAGGCTGTACGAAGTATGCGATCATCTTATTTTTATCAGAGTAAATTTTCACGAACGCACAAACATATATATGATAACTGGTGTAATTCTATTTGCGCTAAATTGAGATAATTACTAGGTCAGACATACCTCCAGAATTTCAACTTGATTTTAGGAAACGTTTTGATATGCGGTCATGGGATTCCCATTAGGTATTTTTTTATGGTACACCCTGTAGCCCACCATCAATAACTCAAATTCAAGCTCGTAGTTAGACTGCGTGTCCTAGTTATTCACGCCTGCTGCATAATCATAAAAAACGACGTTTTCCCTTCTTTTTTTCATTTTCCCTTCTTTTTTTTTTCAAAGGGCAATTTGACGCCTTCCTCTCCTATTGTGTTTTATAATACCATTTCTAATTCTTCTCCCAACCACGACAAATCAGGATCGTAACACAGCTATTCATAGTGGAAAAAATAATAATGAAAAGAAATCACTTATCTCTTAGGAAATCATAAGATACACATATTTCCATACAATGATTTTCCTTCACATTTGATTGTTTATAATATTTTGCATATTATTCATGCTCGGTTTTCTCATTAGAAATTACATTAATTTTTGTATTTCACTACCATGCTATATTATACACATATAGTTAATTGAATGATTACTTAATGAGTTGAGAAATATCTATGCACCGGGTGTCACCGATTTAGCATCACGTTGGAACACTGGCGTACAAATGGGGTTGGGGGTCGATGCCCCTCACAAAATCACGACCAAGAAACAAAAAAGGAGAAAGAGAAAGAAAAGGAAAAAAAGAGGAAATATGGTATTTCCTGATTTTTGTGTAATCAAAATCTATCACAGATTTTGTATAAAAAAGGTCATAAATTTGGACGCTCGGAGTCTTTTTTTAACAACCCCATACGATATGTCTGACCCCCTCGAATTTATAGAATGGTAATACTTTTGAAATCAATCAATTGAAATACACCTTGAGCAGTCAAAGACATAAAGGATAAGGTTAATATATTACTTCCCAGGCACTTAGAATCGGATATGCAGCTTGGTAACTATTGGAAATAAACCACAATAAATAATCATGATAATGTAAATGTCATTTTGCAAATCTCATTAAATAGGTTCGACGGCTTAGAACAGGCTATATGCAGCAAAATCAAGCCTTAAGCTCTTGAAATATTAACTTTTTTATGCATAACCAAAATGTGATAGGTCTTAGATTTGATAATTGGCGGGGGGGGGGGGGTAATGGTGGGCTTAATTGCATTTTAATTAATCAATATTGACCATCATACGGATAGCTGAACTGTTTTATCAGGTGAACTCCTGGAAAACGTGAACTTGCCACAGAGAGAGAGAAGGAGAGAGAGAGAGAGAGAGATAAAGGGGGTACTTATAAACCTCAAATTATGATCTTTCTAAAGGGTCAATGTAATAAGATTATACTTATCATGCCTATAAGCAACCTGACAGAAGGGGGAAGTTCTTCTAAGGAAAAAAGAAAGAGAGTAAAAATGTGAGATTATAGAGGTACGATAGGATAATTAAATAAAACATGATTAAACGGTCAAGAAAAAACAGAAGCTTGTGCCGAGACTTGTGGCTTCATTATACAGCGCTACAGCACTCATTAGGGGCAATTAGCTACGGACCAAGCTATGCGCGGATGGACAATATTTTGCCAACACCTCGTACTGCCGAGCCATCCACCACGCGCGCGCGCCATGGACGGCAAATCAAGCGTGCATAAACTGACGGGCCAGCGAGCGCGGGGCAGTCGAGCGTGCGCGATGTCTGGCCATCGACGGCGCGCGCACAGTATACACGGGGCGAGCCCCCGTATCCAAACATGGCTTCTCGCAAACATTTAGGTGAACGAACTGAGAAGTCACCCTAATAAAGCTGAATCCCTGATATAAAACAAAATATTAGGGTAAAATGCAGCTAGCTTCGACATTCCCACGTTCTTACTAAAGTTTACTCTCCGATCTACAAACATTTAATAATCTGGGGCGTTAAAGCATTCATAATTGCATTTTAATGACGTTGATGACCCAATATCTCTATTCAGTTCCCCTAATAAAACATGGATGTTTTCACAGCTACCTATCGAGCTGATATTTGGAAGGCGCTAGGTAATCACCACCGTGTTAGTCGTGAGTGGAGTTATATATATCCATATTTCACCTGACAACTAAGAAAACATTAATTCTTGTTAGCAAGCAGCCAGAGGACCAACGAATCAAGGTCCTTACCGAGGGACCTGGTAGTGATGATGCATGTCACAACATCCCACCATGGAGCTATTAATAGCTCCATTATCCCACCATGGCCAATAACCAGAACAATTTACTACAACGATACAACCATCATCATCGTCATCACCATCACCATCATCATCATCATCATCACCGCCATCATCACCACCACCACCACCATCATCATCATCATCATCATCACCACCACCACCACCACCATCATCATCATCCTGATCACCAGCATCATCGTCACCACGACCAACATCATCATCATCACTATCATCACCATCATCATCATCATCAATATCATCGTCGTCGTGGTCATCATCATCATCGTATTAATCTTCACCATTATCATCGCTACCACCATCACCACCACCACCACCACCACCACCACATCACCATCATCATCATCATCATCATCATCATCATTATCATCATCATCATTACTACTACAACCACCACCATCATTATCCTCATCTGCATCATCATCATCATCATCATCATCATCGTCGTCGTCATGGTCGTCATCGTCATCATCATCAGCAGCAGCAGCACCACCACCACCATAACCATCGCCATCAACATCACAAATGCAAAGACCAATCCTTGTCATAGCAACCATGCAGCATGGAGCATCACCCACTACCCTAGTCAACACGTCTGTAACCATAAATTGTAACCACCACCACCACCAGCAACAAAAGCAACGCTACAACCAAACTTACCATCACCATCAAAAGTGTTATTTTAGCTATTACAACTATCCCTGTTTTCGCTACCAGCCCCAGCGCTAACATCATCAGCAACGACATCATTACCACATCTGTTAAATACCACAATCATCACAAGTATAGTTTAACTTTTATTATAAATGATGCACTGTTCTTCATTAACTACTAGTAGTTTCTCTTCGGTACAATGACTAATAATGAGTGAGGATTTTGATATTCCTATTTGATACGATTGATGATAGAAACGAAAGCGTTGAATGATCGTTACAATAAAAGCTTTAACTCGGTCAGTTATAAAAGGATTTCGAAAACATACTCAAAAGTCAGGATGAAACATTTATTAACAAATATAATTAGATCCTGTAGTTTCATCCGAAATATGCCTAAGTCATATGAATGTTATCATTTAATATCCGGCTGAATAGCAATACGAAAACATTCGGGTCTTAGAAACGGAGAGTTTGGAACAAGAGAACAGCAAAGCGAGATGAAATAGCAACAGTATCTATGCCGTGATTACGTCCTTTTGTTTTCATAATAGAGACACCAGCATTAAATACAAATCACAATTCAGACATGACAATTGCTCGACTGGCCACAAAAGATTGACTCCCCAGAAATAAACATTTATTCTAGCTATCTTTAATAAATCCTCAATTGTTTGAAGCGCGACACGCTACTACTCAATTCGTGTATCGATTGGTATTCTAATTGCCTTTGTGTGGACGATGCGGTCCCATTCACTTCATTGTGTGTTATCTACATTGTTATTGTTTGGCGTAATTGGTTATTGTCAATTCTTAAAAGGAAAACTTAAAATGATAAAGTAGAATAATAGATCATTTCTATTGTATTGAAATTATGTTTGAAAGAACATGAAACAGGAAAAACGTTCTTGAATGAAATGGCGAAATGCTTCATGTTTATTGTAATGTGATCGCTTTACCTAGATTCATACACATGACAAATATCTGAACCAACATTAGAAAAAATTATCTGCCACGTTGGAAATCGATAAATAACGAGACGAGGGAAGGGGATAGTGTGTCTGAAAAGTAGATAAAATAAATGAATAAAATGGAAATGAAATAATAATGGTTTGTTGAAAAAGAAGAACATGACGAAAAAAGTATATAGTCTCCTTTTTTGTTACATAATGCTACAAACATATTGATGTTTATTGATGATTGTTTTGCTAGTTATTTGGCAAGGGGGAAGTGGAAGGGTAGGGAAGGGGGGGGGGGGTGGGAGAGGGGGGAGGGACAGACAAACAGACAAAGCAATGGTTAATGATATTCTATTACTTCTGATACTATTTCTTATCTACTACTACTACTACTACTACTACTACTACTACTACTACTACTACTACTTCTACTACTACTACTACTACTATTACCACTACTTCTACTACTACTATTACCACTACTTCTACTACTACTACTACTACATCTACTACTATACTACTACTACTACTACTACTACTACTACTACTACTACTACTACTACTACTACTACTACTACTACTACTACTACTACTACTACTACTACTACTACTACTACTATTACCACTACTTCTACTACTACTACTACATCTACTACTATACTACTACTACTACTACTTCTACTACTACTACTTCTACTACTACTACTACTACTACTACTACTACTACTACTACTACTACTACTACTACTACTACTACTATACTACTACTACTACTACTACTACTACTACTACTACTACTACTACTACTACTACTACTACTTCTACTACTACTACTATACTACTATTACCACTACTTCTACTACTACTACTACTACATCTACTACTATACTACTACTACTACTACTACTACTTCTACTACTACTACTTCTACTACTACTACTTCTACTACTACTACTACTACTACTACTACTACTACTACTACTTTTACTACTACTACTATACTACTACTACTACTACTACTACTACTACTACTACTACTACTACTACTACTACTACTACTATTACCACTACTTCTACTACTACTACTACATCTACTACTATACTACTACTACTACTACTACTACTACTACTACTACTACTACTACTACTACTACTACTACTACTACTACTACTACTATACTACTACTACTACTACTACTACTACTTCTACTACTATACTACTACTACTACTACTACTTGGCCAAGGTACTTATACCAATACTCAACAGTGCTCTTTTATCCTACATTGAAAAAAAAGGAAATTCTTTGCGCATTCTTGATAACTAAAACTATACTAAGTGTTTATGATTTTTGGTTAACTAATATTTATAAACATCCACAAACATTCATCTTTGTTCACGGTAGAATTAGCAGTATTTTCAATTCACAGTAGGCTTTGAATGGTAACGAAAAAGAAATATAGTTTTACCATGTTAACTAATTGTTTCTGAAGTTATATCATGCATGTAAATATGCACGGAATTTATAATCTAAACATTCAAAAGTTGAAATAGAAAGTAAGAATCTGGTAATAATATCACATGTTCACTAACAATTAACCATATTCATTATAATATAGGATTTGTATAGCGCACGTATCCACCTTGTTAGGTGCTCAAGGCGCTCCTATATTACCCCGGCTAAGCTAGTCTACCGATTCTGGTGCGCACAGCTTTTTGAGGAATTACTTCCTGCCGGTACCCATTTACCTCATCTGGGTTGAGTGCAGCATAATGTGGGTAAATTTCTTGCTTCTTGGTAAAACACGCAATGGCTTGGAATCGAACCCAAGTCCTTCAGATTGGAAGACGAGAGTATTAACCACTAGACCACGACGCCCCCACATTATAATGGCAATGCACTTCTCAATACAAGATGGCATGGCGGACAGCCAATAAGCCAAGGGGCATTGTCGCTTCTGACGCTAAACAAATTAAATAAATTAGAAAACAAGAATGATTATCTTGGAATATGCAACGTACGACTTTAAGTAAAGCCATTTACACTGCCCTACGAGTTTTCAAAGACTCTGAATGCAATATAAAGATGTATATACATTTATAGTTTACGGTAAATAACGTAGCCGTTATAGTCTCGTGCAAAGTCTTACGCGGATTAAATCTGATGGGGCACGAGGATGACCTGTAATAGAGTGTCCTCAAATCTACATCAATTTTCTATCCTCACTTAAATCGACAAATCAAGGACAAGGAGGGGGATACAAAAGAAGCAATTTCGTAAAATTTGTAATTATATTTCTTAAAATGATAATTTGTGATAGCCTTGAGTCAGTACTGCGGTTAGACGATCTTGGTTATGACATTGATCTTGAATTATCCTTCGCCTTCCTCCTATTTCCATGCCTATTCCTCTCTATGCTCTTTTCATAACGTTGTCCTCGTTTGGATATTGTTTTTCTTGTATTCTTTTCTCCCGACCACCATGTTTGTTTGTTTTTATTACTGTGTTTTAAATAATACAATAAATAACATCAAATGTGTTAACATATGAAATATAAAAAAAATTATCCATAATATAAACAATATAGTCATATACAAAATGACGATGTAGGATAATAATTTTTACTATTTAATAAAAAAAGAACATTAATTAATAAACGCAAGAAACCGCCATCGCGACCTATTATGCTTTAAACTGATGGCGGCCTCGTAAAAAGGTTCGTGACTGAGATTAATACTTACTGTGATATTTGTGTGATTATTTTAATTTGGGGTATGGGAATAATAAGATTGAATGATATTTCTTTTAAGAGTGGCTTTTCATCATCCCCCTTTCGACTTCTCTTTCTCTTCAACACTCTCATGATTACGTAACTGGCATTACATCTGCACCATGGCCTCCACTTCCACAACCACCATCCACCACCACCACTACCACCACCACCGCCGCCGCCAACAACAACAACACTACCACCACAACCACCATCACCACTACCACCACAGCCGCCACTACCCCACCACTACCCGATCATCTCCATCACCGTGCGACAACCGATTATCATTGCCATCATCGCCATCGCCATCACATCATCATCACCACCATAAGCATTGTCATCTCATCATCATATACCACCACCACCACCACCACCACCACCACCAACGTCATTAAACATGCTCCCACCACCATTATCACCGACATCATCATCAATTTCTCGAGCCACCACTACCACCTGTCAACCACTGACGCCACCACCACCATCATCAGCATTACCCACCATCATCGCCCCGTCCGCTTTCATCACTACTATAAGAAAACTTTATATCTGTCAGAAAGGACCAACCGAAAACATCCAGAATCCATAAGGTATTTCAAAATAATGCACCACCCATGGCCCTGGGAAGCGGGGGTGCGGGGGGGTGCTGAAGTACCCCCAAAGTATCATTGGGGGTGCTGCATGTATTATTATTCATAGGCAGCACCCTCAGGTATTCTGGAAGATGTGTAAAAAATGTAACCCAAGGAACCTTCACTTGAAGTGAATTCCTCTTTTCTTTATTCATTTTTTTTTTGCTTTTCAAATTTATATCAGCACCCCAACTTAAAAAATCGTTCCCATGGCCTTTGCACCACTCAAACCATGCCTTTAATTAAACCAGTAATACTCATAATGCGTGATGTCGTCACCGCCACTACCCCTAACAATAGAGCCTTCACTATCATTACTCGTCTCAATCATTATGGAGTGACAGTATAGACACGACTGCTTAACACCAATCCTCTGTTTTTATCCCCACCTTACATCACTACCAGAATTTTCATAAAAAACATCATGACTGTAATGATGACCACCACCACCACCATGACCACCACCACCATCATCATCATCATGACCATCATCATCATCATCATCATCATCATCATCGTCATCATCATCATCATAATCATTATCGTCATCATCTCCACCATACATCATCATGGCCACCACCACCACGACCACCATCATCATCATCATCGTCATCATCATCATGACCACCATCATCATCATCTCCACCATACATCATCATGGCCACCACCACCACCACCACCACCACCACCACCACCACCACCATCATCACCATCATCATCATCATCATCATGACCAACATCATCACCATCATCTCCACCATACATTATCATGGCCACCACCACCACCACCACCACCACCACCATCATCACCATCATCATCATCATCATCTCCACCATATATCATCATGACCACCACCATCCCCACCACCACCACCACCACCATCATCATCATCATCATCACCACCACCACCACCACGGCACCGTAGTCAGCATTACAATCAACATTATCATCACACCACCCCACCATTGCTACCACCTTTATTTTCCTCCTTCTCATCCTCCTCACCACCACCACCACCAAACCGCCTCCGCCAACGCCAGCGCTACACCACTATCACCACTAATATCTGACAAGTGCTTTTTGGATAGGACAAGTAAACATATTCGAAACAAATCTTTCCTTTACCCAGTCCGAAGCTCAGATAACAATGTCTAATCATGGTCATACAAATTTTACATATTCCACCATTTTTCCGACAACAGTTGGGTCTGCTTTATTAAGACTACCACATACAATCCAGGTCCCGTTCACATATTTACTCAGGTGTAATGTGAACATGAGTGTCAAACGGTTTTATTATTATTAATGTTAAAAACGCTTAATTAAAGCGGGATGGGAGGGGAAGGGGCGGGGCAATTAAGGAATAAAAAAACACTTGCCTCTTAGGGTAGGAACACAACGGTAATGTCACGTACATCCCACGAAACAAAGATGACGTCTTTAACACTGTATCCTATGTATTCTGAATTAAAGGGAAGGTGTTATTCTCAGTGGAAAAAAATAGAACCCATAAACATTCTTCCCTAATCATTTACAAAGGGTCGAAGATCCCTCCCTTCCCTTCTTATATTTTTTTGCCAGTCCTTTTCTCGCCCTTCGTCCTCTCATTGAATGGCTAATATTGTATAATAATGTTACAGGCGAATTCCAACACAGGTTATACTGCTTTGAGCGCATCACATCTTCTTCCTTCAGTAACAAAACTTGATTTACATTTATATTCTTTTACGACTAATGATCCTATATTACATATGTTGAAGATTATATTTTGTTAAAATATATAGAAGCAAATAAATGTTTATTTTAGTGGAAGTTCTGATACTGGATGTTTCAATGAGTAGATCGATGTAAATACAAAGACACTGTCGCTGTGGAGTTTTCAATTGTCAGTTTTGCCCTTATCAGGGATATGTGCTTTTTATGTAGGAAACAAAAATGTATATTTCTATAATATGTCTTCATGAAAGATAAATATGATTCTGGGTTAAAACAAAACATTGACAAGGATGGTATTGTAATGATTTTGTGCAATGTAGTATATGGATGCGTTGTCCCTAAGGCTCCTAAACATCACGAGCACATCGCTTTGTGTGGCCAATTTGAGATCCCAATTGGTATAGAGATTACAACTTTTAACATTTAAACATCGTGCCTTTTTAATGGATTGTCTGATTTGGTCAACCTCTACCCATTTTCTGTGAACTTTTTTTCAAATTAAAACAACTTCCCATCTGGGTTTGACTCCCTTTTGAATCTGAGCACATATATGTATATCTTTAGCTCGTAATAATTTCAAGAAAACAATGTAAGTATTCAAAATCAACGGATAATTGTCCCGATAATGGATCTGGATACGGTTCGTTTACACAAACCTAATCATGTGGCATCATTTATTTTATTATATGGCTTGTGAAAAGACCCAACACCTGGCTGGATCCCATGCTCATTATGTCCCTGTCTCAGCATTTACACTTTTTGTACCAGAACCATTTTGCCCATTTCATTTACACATACAAACACTGAAAATATACATAAATGTATTTGATGTGATTCTTAGCGTTGTTTTAGCGTTGTTGCTCCAAAGCTTTGGAATGACCTTCCCATAGACTTGAGGGATGCCCCGTCATTCGAATCATTCAAAGCTTCTCTCAAAACTTACCTTTACAATTCTTCCTTTAGGTTTTAAGTTAATTTTGTCAATATCAAACGATTATTCCTAATTTATTTCTTGTTTGTTTATGTGTCTTATACTGTTCAATGTTAATGATGTATGCTACTTAATCGTTTTGTAAAGCGCTTAGAAACACCATGTATTAAGCGCTATATAAATACAATGTATTATTATTATTATTATTATTCTCTTAAAATTCATCCTTAGATTGCTACCGCAACTGGCAATTATCTTCGACATGTTTTAGGCAACAGGTCATCCCTTCTCTGAATGTGTATGTATGGCGGGGGAACTGGTGGTATTGGCGATCGCTAGCGGGGAAGGGGTGGAGGGGTTGGTATATAGATACGCAAAGACCCCAGGAGCTTGGGGAGAGGACTACCCACAAATCTTTACACCGATTCGGCATATGTTGACTTTGATAATGACCAACTGATCGGACACAGGGGGAGTCTTAGAAGGGCTCTTAGGTAGTGTTAGCCAAGGTGCCGATAATACCACATCGGTCAAATCAATCCGGGCCTCAAGCTGTTGACAGTGGACACTCAAACGCCTGCCTGACCAATTAAGTGACCATCAGACATGGAGAGTCTGACAACTCTACCGTCTGTCACTAAAAGATCAAGAGGTAATAAAACTCAAATAATCCCTAGTGTCCACAATTACTTACCGCGGACGCACCTCAATCTTCAACCCCAAAGAGTGGCCGAAAAGGCGAACGATGCACGTATAATGGTCGTATCAGCACCCCCTAATGTATGCTCTCCCTAAACAAAAAAGAAAAGCGCCAAGATACGTCGCGAGTGACCACTAAACATGAAATTGCGGTTTGGTTTAGAGTGTAGCATATGGGGATAGAGTAACAGTTTGTTGTGATTTTAGGAGAGCGTCCGGTACTGATTGGTAATGATGGAGTAGGTTCCAGCCCAAAGTGGACATGTTTTTGTTTTTGAGGCTTATGTTGCGCGATGAAAATAGAAAATGAATTTCCACCTGTTTCACGAAGTCCTCGTGTACTTCACGAACGCACTTCCCCGAAAACACCATGTCTCCTGCATATGCGGCTTTAGGAGCCCCAAGCCTATACTTAGACAAAATCCTGCTTTGATACACGGCTATAGCATTAGGAGATAAAGTCGAGATTTTCCTTTGAAATAAATAAAGACGGCCAAAAAAAGAAGAGAAAAGGCAAGAACAGCTTTACTCGCGAAACGTGTTAAAGAGGTATGCATATTTGTTGTTTTAAGACAGCGGGAGTTTTGGGGGAATATGCGCCACATAAAGGCGTGGTGATGGGAGAAAGAGGGGGTGTATATACTTTCTTCTCACTTATTAATGTTTTTCCTTGTGTCTTATCCGTTTAATTTGCTAGAAGCGCAACGTTTTGGAGATCAGCAACGCAGCTGATACGGAGGCGAGTTAATCCCCCCTGATTCGTAGGTACCAAGCATTTTAGCTGTAGTCCCTCTCCCACAGACAGCCGTTAGTAAGAAAATATCGCATACACGGATTAAACACGAAACCCGCTCTTATTCACTTGCTAACGTTAATATGATTGGATAATGCACTTGCCACAATATCGTTCGTCTTTTGTCTTGCGGCATGCCTGTCATATACCCCATACAAGTCTGCACCCTTCCCTTCAAACTTGAGACACTCATCGACTTTCAAAAGCGAACGTTCATGAAACATTTGATGAAAAATATGCAAGTGAACAGTGAAAACGAAAAAGCTGGATTTCAATAAAACCTAGGATTGCAAATCAGTTACTGTATTCATGAAAACGTTTGTATTTAACATTACTTGAATAGTTCAACGGGTAATAAATCTAATGCCTCTTAAAACTCAATTGAATTCGACGCGTTCTATTGCGCTAACGTGGGTTATCGATTCGGCTTTTTGGTGGGAAGACGAAATACTTGACCAACATGAGACAGGAATCTGTCCTGCATAGCGCATTTATTATCGAAGGTTGTATTTTATTCATGTATTTTGAAGCGCGCGCGCCCGTTGATTCAAGTGCTTCGCATTGTTTCGTATTCGACCTGCCATTTGATCAGCATCGCGTGAAATCGCGTGCGAGAGAACAGATCGATAGATAGAAGTAGTACATAAGGACATTTCCCTCTTGCTCCTATTCCCATCTTTCTCTTTGAGTTATACCAACCGCTGAAATTAATGAAGTGATCGCGAGCGCGATGTTGGAGTCCTCGGATCCCGTGGAGGCAGGTAAGAAGGAGACATAAAAGCGGGATGGGCGACCGGGATGCACGAACACTCGAATCAATTTGGACTTCCTCTCACACTTCCCGCCACGAAAGATGACAAGGGGTGGTATAAGTGTAGTATGTACCGCGCAGAGCATTATGGGTGATAACGAATCAAAAGAGATAACGAGAGAGAGAGAGAGAATACGCATATGATAGAAGGAAAGGGTTGAGAGACATTTAAATGAAACACCGAGAGGGGAAACTCTTTGCAATTCAAATGGCTGACAATTAATTCAAGACTTGTAGAGGGGGATGGTGTCTTTCTGGATGGGCTGAGAACAGGCGGAAAAGGGGGATGGACGTGGCCCGGAGAAACACCGGCTCATCATGTTGAGATTACAGGGGCAATTGACTATCAATGGATGCTAATAGCATTGGAGGGGGAGCAAAGTGGATGATGCTAGTGCCGCGCGCGCGGGGGTAAGGGAGGCATCCGTACCGGCTCACAAGAATGCATCCATTCGAATGGATGATCATGATGGGGGGGGGGGGCAGATAAAAGACTGGAACATCTCATGTGAGATGGTAGTGCATATGAAAATTAAAAACAAAAAAAAAGTGAATCGTTACTGGTGCCGGGGGAGGGGAGGGGGAGGGGAGAGGTGGATAAAGAGAACAAGAGAGGGTGGGGCGGGGGAATTAGGGATTTTTGATTGAGCAGAAGGATTCATTCTCTATTCCCATTGTCAGAGCCATCCCAAAATTGTCAGAAGAGAAAAAATCCACCTGTTAGGTTGAAATGACTCTCTCGGTGACAATGACAATTTGAGTCAAGTATTGTGCTGAATCGCACAATGGATTCGCGCACACTGTTACTTGAGATTTGAACAGGGAACATAGAACGGTGTATAGAGGATGCGAGCGGAGGAAAAGGTCTCTTTCGTTAAAGCGAGGGCAATGATGATTGAAAGCGACTGAACGATGCAGACGTGCTTAGACTGACATAATCGGATAAAATGGACAATAAAATCAAATTAATTCTCTTCGGTCATCGAGGATTTCATCCTATTGATCGATGCTAAGGCTCCACCACTTGGCAATGCAAGTCTAGTTACTAATATATTTATCTATTTATTCAATTATTCATTAAGTTTGAGGTTAGAGAGATCTACAAAGGCAGGCTGAGTTGCGAATGGATGTTAGCGAAAAGTTTGAAAAAGTTATATATCATTAATCCATGCTGATAATGCACCGGCGAAGATTGACAAAAGACAACTCATGTTTTTTATGATTACGTCATCACCTTTAAAACAAAGAAAAGTTATCCGTTTAGCTCTTACGGGAACGCCCCTTATTTGAGCAACACTTATTGAACACAAAAGTAAAATGTATTTCGTGAAAAAAAAAATCAAAATTGTATGTGACTAGAAATTAGCTCCAACCGAGGCTTCTCATAACCTTGTGTATCAATCAATGTAATAACTTAGTTGTATATTATAATACACAACTAATATGTAAACAAAGACAATAAAGAGAACAATAGATAATAAGTATTAGATTAACCTAAGTTGAAATGATTAGCATTTCCCTCATGCTCCAACTAAATTTCAAATTTTGATTAAGAAAAATTGTGTATTCCTAAAAATATTTCCATCGATTTATTTTTTTCATAATTTCAGCATTTCATTGCCCAATTTCATTGATCCTGGAAACAATGAAGTGAAAACAATAGATAACAAAGGATTAAAAGGTCAATCAATCAAACAATACAATTTCTTTTCTTTTAAAATATGTTTTAAGAACGCAAAAGTTTTCAGAAAGTTTAAAACTTTTTCTAAGAGTTTTCTTAAACGAAAAGGTTTTCTACTCCTTTCACCTCGAATAGTTGCTTCTTTTCCATGGAATCCAATACTTGCTCACTTACGTAACAATGGTATGACGTCATCTAATTAGCAATTATCCTTATTGAAATAATAAAGAAGTCGTGCCACATGTGTATGGAACTTGGATTATGCATTTAAAAACATTTTACTGAAGTTAAACTAAACTAAACAGTTTTCGTCCTAATTTGCCGAAATTTCGACAACAGGGTGACGAGATTTCGGCATTTTCACATCTTTGTATTCTTAGGGCTAAAACAATGGGGGTTATTACGTAATAACTTGGGCACGTGTTCCCATTATTTCCACCTGTATATATCCTTAAATAACGACTGATTCATGCCTTTATTACGATCCTGTCTTCAGATTTACTGAAAGCAAATTTTACAAAAAGTTTTTCTGGTTGCCGAATTTCGTCATTCGGTTGACGAAATTCGGCAAATCATAAATTTCAGCAAGAAAACAAAGAAATATAATATAATATTGCACTTATGATCCCCAATTGGTGAAGTCATCCATTAATACACCCCTAGCTATCGAAATAGACCTGTTGTGAGAGCTTTGAGATGCGTCCGACAGGTTATTTCGATCAATTAAAAAAGATTTTGGAATAAAAGTCTGCCACGAATCTGCTGCCGATATTTTTCTTTGGAAGTTGGCATTTGGTGGGGCAAATGACGGTTGAATTCGATGCATGGGTGATGGTAATTAGTGACAGGTTGATTGGGGTTAGGGGTAAGCAGACGTCGTGATTGAAAAGGAGATGGGACCCAAACGAAGTTACATTAGAACCGTGAATGTAAGCCACGATTTGGCAGTGCGATTAGCAAACAAATCTCCGCAATCAAATCTCTCCATTGCCCCAGAAAAAAGGAAAAAAAAAAATCCTCGACATGTGAGAACATGAGTGAATGATACGACACCGAAAGCGGTAAGAAAGAGAAGCGCATACACCTGCCTACCTACCCCCCAATTGTCAACGATAAAGAAAAGAACCCCCAATTCCTGCCAATCTATATTTGTACATATCACAAAGGAAAATCGTCTGGGCTCGGCCATTTAGAAGCAAATGTAATTAAAGCAATTTAATGGTTCCCTATTGATGTATAGCGCTCAATTTGAGCCAATCGGAGACGATGTATGAGACGCTATCGCGTATGGCAAGTGAGTCGAACAAGTGCCGAGGAGTTTCTCTGCCCGTGCCCTCTTAGTATTGTCGCTCCTGCCAGTTATTATTTATACGTTTTAAAATGCCCCATTTCGCCATGCCAGCTGTTTTAAGTCATTTATTACGGAGAGACAATGGGTCAGGAGTTTGGGTGTACGCCCAAGCTTGGCCGAAGCAGCATGTTTGTCGATCAGTTGTAGGAGACGATGTTGCAGCCAGCTGCATAAGTGTGGGCATTGGAGGAGGGGAAGCTGCTGCTGCCGCGCGAGGGAGAAAATAAAGACTCCCCAATCGTAGTAATATGTCACTTTGTCTTTCGTTTTGAAAAGATGAAAAGCTTTGGACACGTGCGAACCGAACCAGTGCGGAGCAGTTGGCGTAATACAGCGCGTTGGGCCGAGAGTTTTGACATTAGACGAAGGGGATGGCTTGCAAACACTCGGCTCTCTACCCCAGTTGCCCAGGCTTTGGTTTTGGCTTGCTTCCCTATTCCAAGTACGCCAGACGGCCTCATATTGAACCCTTAACACGCTCCACCTTCAAGCGATCATTTGCGAAGAGTCTTAGAACCCGTACGCGACTCGAACGCAATTTGAGTTGAGGAAGTGCCCCGAGCTCCGCGCCGTTCTTTTCGCCTTCTCAAGCCATCTATGCCCTTGATTAAAAGGGGCGTGTCACCGGGTTACATACCCTCTCCCTTCTCCTTTTACTTTAAATATCCCCCACATCACATTTACCAAGATTCCCCATCAAAACGCACGCAGCTTCAACGCGCAAACCCAATGCACTACTACGCGGCGAGTTTGGCCAAAACTTTTTCCTCGCGCGGCCTACGATTGGCTCAAAAGTTTTGGCTTTCAAAACTAGCGCCAATAAAGGTTCGCACAGTCGCACCGAAGGCTGACGATGGCTCCCACAATAGCTAACATAGGTCTATGGCTTTTGTTAGCCGTCGTGCCGCGGAGCTCAGCTACGACGAACCGGCTATAATAAAAATCCCTCTTTCTTTTCAACTTCTTGATTTTTATGACTCTAAATAAGGTTCTTTTTATCATTTTGCTTTTACGCTCGACTGCGATGCTCAGCTTGATTGAAAACGATGTCGATATGCGCTCAGTACACAATATCACTACATGAGCAAGAACGTCATCGAAGCTGAATTAATGTTCTGATTACATTTAACCCGAGGATAGGTCCATAAATGACACAAAATGAAAGTGGGTATATTTGAGGTGGATTGCTTTTATTTCCCACCTTAGTTGAAGGAATCGGAACGGACATGTCAAATGAATTGTAACCAAGATTTCCCCTCTTCTTTTCTCGACTGAGGCTGACGAGTTTCGATAGCGTGGCCCATCTTCAAGCTCCGGGTCAAGAAGATGTATTGATCTAATGTTATTGCCTGGGGGCAAAATGACATTTCAACGTTCTGTCTTAAAGTACGACTTATATGATATTTCTTCGAACTCGTATTAGAACTGTTTTCTTTACTCCTATATTTCTCATCCTCTACCAGCTTTCCTTTAATGTCAATACTACTTGAAATACTATATGAGTATCCATATCGGCCAAGGGTTGCCATGTAAGCCGGTCCCTTGTATTATCATAAGAAACTCAAGATATTTCATTGATTTGAAGGGATTATATCATGCTTGAATTGAGTCAGTTCCTCTAAATTTTTCAGTTAAGTGCCCATCAAATTTGTTACTTAAATCAGATCACACTCTAAAGTGCAGAGAAAGCTTGTTTAACCCAAGTCGCTTCTGTAAAACACTCGTATTTATCATAAAATCAATTATATGGTCGTGCTACTTGAGCCCTCGCCCTTGCCACGGGTCAGTTTATAGTCGATGACCGATCTAACACTCAATAATAGGGAAACTAATTCTACCAGGATGAAGGGTTCCCCCCAAATAAAACTCGTCCAGACAAACAATCATTTCACGTCAACCTACAATCGCCTCTCTTAGATTGGACCCATCAATTACGTTAAGCCCTTCGCCCTTCTCACTCCACCTTCTCTTCCACAGTAACAAACTGCCCCCTTTCAACTATCCCAACAACCTAACCAATCAACACATCTGCGAAAAAAAAAATGCTTTCTTCGCACTAAACCGACCTTTTGGGAGTTCAAAGCAAATACATATGATGCCTTTTAAAAAGGGTGTTATAGTTTATGCGAATCCTCTTGCGTGTGTGTATATAAGATTCTATACACGCCGAACTGGAACCCCGTGCACGACTTTTCATTGTTATGGTTCAAAAGTCAACCTATAGCGCTTTCAACGGTAGGGGTCGCTGCACCAAAACAATTGATCCGTGGAATATGATTGTTTGTCGAATCGCCGGGACCTGGGAAATAGCTGTTGCATAGTGCTACGTCGCCGTGTTTGGACACGGTATGCTTCATATCATAAATTGATAAGAACCCCTGATTAACGAGGAATAGGTAGTAGTTTATAGGTCTTTGGTATAAAATTCCGATTTGGCTTTACCATGAAGGCCTATGTATGCTGTTTATTGGCATCGTTTTTGGATAGTGCTATTCTGTAAATACATGCAAGGAATGCACTCGTCTGCAGGCATAGTGCATAATACAGAGTCTGAATTAGTGAGATTAGATTCACTATCTACTGTGGCTGGCTCTACACACAGACAGAGTCTTTGGAGTCTAGTCTTCACTTTTTTTTGGTTGAAGTGTCACATATATGACACTCTGCCCTTTCCTTTGTATTGTTTATTATATTGTATTTATGTCTATATAGGCGTATCCCGCCACAAGCCTCAGCTTTTAGGGTATACGCCTTTTTCCTTAAACCCAACATGTATTTATTTATATTTTTCATAACAAATTGATTCATGTATGAACTTATGTTTACAAGAAAAATGGAAGAAAACAAATGTTTTATTTGAATTGAATTGAATTGAGTCTGTGCTTGCAGACTACACTGTTAGAAAAGACAGAAGATTTTACAGAAGAAAAAATAAAAAACAGATTTTACAGAAAGAAGTAACCAAATCATTCTGTAAATTGTTAAAACAGGAAAGATTTTATACAATTTTTATACAATTTTACAGAACAGGTCTGTTTTAAAAGGGGGGGGGGAAATAGTTTTATTACAATAAATTTGTAAGGTTACATACACCAAATATCTATTTTCTGTAATTTTACACAAATGCATGTAAGATTACACAGTGCAGTAAGATTACAGGTGTTCTCGAGACTCTGCTGCGGGAATTTTAGAAAATTTTCTAACAGTGTAGGAATGTATATACTGTGATTCATGCTGAATAAACTGATTCTGAAAATTTTTGAATAATTTTTTGTTTAAAAAAATGTAAAATGTCGTTTAAAAAATCAACCCCTTTTCATTGCTCTTTTCATAGCCATGTCTGAAATAAAACACGGACAAGGAAGAAGGGTAAGAGACATAAAGAAGGAATATTGAGGGGAAACAATCCTTTAAATGGAGTAAAGGTCGTCGATGGGATTGAAAAAGGAGGAAAGAGAGATGAGAAAAAGGGAGACACGGGGAGACACAGAGAGGGGGAGGGGGAGATCATGGGAGAATGAGGGAGACAGACATAGAGAGAGAGAGAGAAGGGGGGGGGGGGGCTGAGAAGGTTTGATTTGATTTTTTTTTGTATTTTAATTTATTTGCCCACTTTTTTATCATTTACAATTCATAATAACACATACAAATAAACAAAAAATAATTGGATTACAATGTGAATTTGAAAAATGAACATATACAGAGTATTAACAAAAACTTTAGTAACTATATAATTACAATGAGTTTGAGAAGAGGTTTCTGCGAAAAACAAAACAAAAGTGGTGGAACCTAAATTGAAAGCAGTGCTTGTATTTCTTAGGTCCCTAAAATACGAATAGCATAATGAGAAGTGTTTTTCATAAGATAAAACACAGAATTGAGACGTCTTGAGAAAGTATATGAAATCATATGTTGAGTCTTCCAAAATTTATTTTCCAGAATATTGATAATTATCAATGCGCTTGCTTTATATTCCCGCTTTCATCTAATATTTTCAAGAGGTCAGTTTCCCTTTACTTTTCAAAAATAAAAACTTGTGTATGATTACAGACAATTGCTATCAATTACTTAAAATACAAGTCCACCCCAACAAAAAGTTGATTTGAATAAAAAGAGAAAAATCCAACGAGCATAACACTGAAAATTTCATCAAAATCGGATGTAAAATAAGAAAATTATGACATTTGTAAGTTTCGCTTAATTTCACATAACAGTTACATGCACATCCTGGTCAGTATGCAAATGAGGGAACTGATGACATCACTCACTCACTTTTTCTTTTGTATTTTATTATTTGAAATATGAAATATTCTAATTTTCTCCCATTGTCCTGTGAAACAAAGTTTTTTTTTCTCACTGAACATGTGGAGTTACCACTGCTTAACATTATATTGTTTAGTCAAGTTGGTCCTTATTGTCAAATCTGTAAAAATTGAAATATTGTATAATTCAAACAATAAAAAACAAAATAAATAGTGAGTGACGGACATCATCGATTCTCTCATATGCATGTGACTAAATGGTGCATATAACTATTTTGTGAAAAATAAGCGAAATTTCAAAATGTCATAACTTCCTTATTTTACATCCGATTTTGATGAAATTTTAAGCATTATGCTTGTCTGATTTCTCTCTGTTAATTTAAAACAACTTTTTTCTGAGGTGGACTTGACCTGTAAGTTGCTGTTAAAACCAAATTTATCCCATACTCAAACATTTATTTCTATTTCACGAAAGGTGCTAAAGGTGATTTTGAGACTCTGGCCCATATTCTTAAATCTGGATTAACCTAAGCCATGGTCTAACTTTGTGCAAAAAGTATGGGAAGCCCCCCCCAAAAAAAACAAAAAAAATTTAATGATGAAGATAACTATTTCAGTAATTATTCCCTGCCATTTACGATTGATTTGCATGTCAAATGAGCTGACAATATGAACTTCTACTTTTAGAGATACCCGTTACGATTGGCTTATCCATAGTTAAAAAGTCCTTCCCAATGAAAAGTTGATTTGAATAAAAAGAGAAAAATCCAACAAGCATAACACCGAAAATTTTATCCAAATCGGATGTAAAATAAGAAAGTTATGACATTTTAAAGTTTCGTTTAATTTCACAAAACAGTTATATGCATCCTGGCTGGTATGCAAATGAGGAGACAATGACATAATTCACTCACTATTTCTTTTGTATTTTATTATATGAAATATGAAATATTCGAATTTTCTCCTCATTGTCAAATGATACAACGATTAATTTCCCCCTGAACATGTGGAATTAGCATTGCTTAATACTATATGGTTCAGTCAAGTTGATCCTTAGTGTCATATCTATAAAAAAATGAAATATTGTATAATTCAAACAATAAAAAACAAAATAAATAGTGAGTGATGGACATCATCGACTGAGTCACCTAGTTGTGCATAGCACTGTTTTGTGAAAAATAAGCGAAACTTTAAAATGTCATAACTTTCTTATTTTACATCCGTTTTTTATGAAGTTTTCAGCACTATGCTAGTTTGATTTTTCTCTATTTATTCAAGTCAGCATTTTCCTGGGGTGGACTTGACCTTTAAACCAAAACTTCAGACCAAAGAAGCTTATGCAGAAGTTCGGAATAGAGGGAGCGTAAAGTGCAACTATGAAAATTAAAGGGGCACAGATTACACTTTTCTCGGAAATTAGTTACATCAAAATGATGTTCAATTAACTATTCTCAAAATGTACATGAGAGAGGGCGTCCGTCACTTGCGCCGCGCCTTGATCCACCACGCGAGAGTGTCTTTCTATATACGTTCAAGATGACTTGCTTTATTTTCACATCTTCATGGTAAACCCTTTGAGCCAGCCAAACAATTCGCAAAATTACATTTTAGCTTAAATCGATTACGCTGAAGAATTAGCGACACGCATTAAGTCGCGTCTATCTTACTGTGCATTGATCATATTAACATGGATGTGCAAAAATACAATTTCTTGGTAAATGCTCAGAATGGCAGAATTGCCATGATCGCTTTCTACTTTTGCCAGTTACAAGGTAATTTTTCATTCTCTTGTTTATTGAATGTTCTCGATCATCAAAGTTAATGTAGAGTAGTACATGTACTCAATAGGCATAACCTTTTAAACAGGGACCTGTTTCGTCATGTCAACTAACTGTCGACTGCATCTCTATAGATGGCTCTGCTCACAATCAAAGGGTCTGTGATGCACAAGCTCTCCTATGGACCTAGCGAATCACTCCCCAAGGTATGGCCAGGTTCAATTGAGGAATGACCAAACTCAGGACGTTACAAAGTCCTTCTGCAGAAATAGGGCCACACCAGGATGGAGACATTGTACTTGTGTAGTGTCCCGAGAAGGAGAAGACAAATGGTTGAGTTTAAACGCAAGTCAAACTATCAAGCATGAGCATATTTCTTTTAGTTGCAGCGTTTCTCTGGATCAGGCAAACTGTTCCTAAATGGGACGCCGAATGCCGCAACTAAAGCTAATAAAATTAGATAATCTAGTTGACAAGGTTTTGTACATATCATCTCTTTCATTTTTAGACACAATAACCGGTTGCCATTTTCATCATGGTATTGGTCGTTACCATGGTTACCACAAGTGTAGTTTAAGTTCATTTCAAATCAAGGCTTAACTGTTTATTAACTCCCTCAAAAATCTTTGGAAACAACAATCAGTCAAAAGTCACAATTTATATTCTTTTAAGGATACTCCCGGCTGACAGAGCTAAATGCTGGAAATTTCATCAAAATCTAATGACAAATAGCGAACATATTGAAATTTAAAGTTTAGCAATATTTTTTTTCAGATTGTGAAATAAGTTATATGCACGTCGTCATGAATGTTCATAAGGTGGGCTGATTATGTCACATCCCCACCTTCCTTTTTCGTTTGTTATTACATGAAATCATGATAGTTTCATTTTTTCATTAATGTGTAAATGATGTGTCTCCATTATGATGAAATAAGTTGAAGCAATGATATCTCATACACTAAATCAGTTGCTATTCCAATATTTTTGGTTCTTGAAGGAAAAATTTGAATAGACCTAATTTGAATAATATCTATGGTAATGATATTTTCGAGAGGGGGAGGGGCAGATTGGTATTTCAAGGCTGTCATGGTGAAATGGTTTTTGCTTTGAGTCTTATTTACAGGGTCATGTGTTCGAAACCCTACGTGGCACCACAATAGTTACTTGGCAAGACGTTAATCGACACTTTGCCTCACTTTACTTATCTATCAAATGAAGATTAAATATACATGACACTTTTTAATATTCTTTTTTTTTAATAAATTGGACTATATTATCGATATTTTTTTCTCACTCAGTTCGCGAGCAAATTTAACTATATCAGGTAAGAATCTTAGTCCATACTTTGGCTCTTCATATTCAAGTCAATCATAAAGTCATGCATACATTTTACGACCAGTTTAATTAAACATGCCCCGATCAGACAGATTCTGTGCATTAATCGCAGGATTATTATCGAGTCAAGTTGCTCGTCGTTCGACCAGCACAACTTGACGACAAGTACCTGCGTTTGTCTTGTCGAAAGATGGCGCTATTTATCAAATTAGTTTGCAGATTTTTTGTTCAAACATTGGAAAAATAACTTCAAACATTGTCCTAAATTCCTTTCTACACCTTTGTTAATATTTGATGAGTCATTACATATACATATTCTATTTTCGGTTCGAAGCTTTGAAAAACGTCTTACTTTTTGTGTACATAAATCATATGCAAATAGTTTAAATCATACGACAAAAATACAAATGAAATTATTTGTTTCGTGTTAGTATTTAGTGGGTATTACAGTGTTTATCCATAGTTGTACGTACGAAAATCATGTCACGTCATTATCTTTCTTTTGCTATGTTGATGTAAACTTTAGTTCATACAAGTACTTTATTCATATCATGTATGAGAAAAAAAGAAATATCATTATCTGAATTATAAAGGCGGAAAAGCATTACCACATCTCTTATCATGCTCATTGAATAGTTTATCGAATAAAAACACATCTTATTACGCTCATCAAATAGTTTAAAGGGTGATTTTGTGTTTCCTCCTCACCACCACCATGCGTAGATCTTTCACTGACCGAATCATACTTATATTTGCAGTCGATTTGCTCACATTGGGCATATATTGCCATACCCCCAAAATCGCCTCATTGATGATTTTAAAATACGGATCATTGGTAGGCCTATATTCACTTTTGTGGCCAGCTGCAAGAACTAGATGAACACAATTTGAAGTATATTTAAATAAGAATTAATAAGACGGTGGCGAAGAAGGAGGGGAAGAGAAGAAAGAGAAGTAGAAGTAGAAGGAGAAGAAGAAGAAGAAGAAGTAAAAGAAGACCCAATCGCTCGCTTGCCTTCCTCATATTACTTTGTCTACAATAATTGACTTCTTTCAGTCTCATGCTGGCGCTCTTTCATTTGCAACCACGGAGCCTCATTTCCCATTCCACCCTGCTTCTCCCACGACCACACCCATTGGGAAACCTGTCGATATGTGGACGAGCTTTCTTTTCAGATTTTCTTTCATCTTTCTTGAAAGATTATAATTCTGCGGCTTCCATGCTGAAGGTTTTTGTCTCGTATAAACTCTACTCCAATCTTCTCTGATTTAGAATATGATGATGCCTTTTCCATGTAGTATCGCAAAGACATCAGCCAAATACGACCTTTTACTGCAATACACCAAGTCTTTTTTTTTTTTTTTTGGGGGGGGGGGCGAACTGACCAGCATTATGTGTGGCTTCCCATTGACTGAGTGTTGAAAAACGCACGTCTCCCCTTTGTGACATAACAATTTATCAGAGATAAATTTAGCCTATTTGTAAAGATAATTTTTTTTATAGGACTTGAGGTAGTGCTATACAAGGTTGCAGGTTTATAATTTGCTTTAAGTGTGATATACAACCCGCTTCTTACTCATTGATTGAACACCAATTTTAAAACTGATTACAATATGATTTCTTCGGAAAAATACATTTTGGGATATAATTATGAATGATATTAAAGTTGTACTCCGGGTTGAAAATAATATAAATAGAGTAAACTACTCAAGCAATATGGTGAAATGTTTATCAAAATCTGATGACAAATAACTAAGTTGCTGAATTTTTAAGTTTACCTATATTTTGTGAAAAAAACACTTTGTGCACACTGCCATGAATATTCATTAGGTGGACTGATGAGGTCAATTCACTTTCCCTTTAATGTTATTACATGAAATCATAATAATTTAGTATTTTCATACTTTTGTGTATGATATGTCTCCCTTATTACGAAATCAGTTGGAAAAAAATATAACATCCAATCCAATTTGTTTTTCATTCTTTGAAGAAAAATAATAAACGTCAAATGAAAAATAAGTAGGATATGACATCATCGGCTGCTCATTGGATATTCATGAAGTCATGGAATTGTTTCGCCAAAAATGATGCAAATAACGCAAAAAAAATAATGTTTCGTATGATTTTTGGAAATGCGTTTGATCCTAATTATTTCTGCGACGGGCCCCAGACATGCCAGACTATTTTTCTTTTTAACAAATGGAAATTATGTTAGCTCTTGCAGTTATTTCTTCGGAACTACCGATTCATCGCTCTGCAAGGTCATAGGGAGCATTCCCGTTCTGTTTCACGGAAGTGACGTCATGCAATTCAAGTGTGGGGGGGGGGGGGGCAATAGATCATTCCCCCTAAACAATAAGTGTTCTGTTTTATGCGTTATTGAGGTGTTATGTCTAAAGTTAGTAACGCATGACACGCATGAGCGAGATAAAGAGATAGAATATGTGAGAACGGAACAGGCGGAGAACTTGCTTACATATGGGACGGGGGGGGGGGGGGGGGCATATGAACCCCCAAAATTTCTACGACCCAAGAAAATAATGGGAAAAAAGAAAAGGAAAGGGAAGGGGATGAAATATCAAATTATATTTGAAATATTGTCCAAATCTATCAGAAAGATATTTTTTTGTAAAAATTGTTCGAAATTTTTGGCTCGCTTGCTTCGCTCCAAACAAGCTTTTTAGAATTTTTGCCCCATACACCATATCTCACCCCTCTGGCTCATTACACCACTGATGCAGATGAAGAGAGAAAGAGGGAGAGGGAGGGAGAGAGGGTGAGAGAGAGGGAAAGAAGGGGAGGGGGGAGGGGGAGAGGCTGGGTACCTAGAAGTGTGTGCGTTTGTGTGTGCGTTAGGTAAGTGGGGGGGGGGGGACTTTGAGAAAAGAAAATCGCCTCCCATCTACACACATGGAGTTCAGTGGTACAACATACATCAGCATCAGCATCAGCAATATACGGAAGGAAGATAACACGAATGGAGTTCACAGCGCAAAGCAAGCTACACCTCTCTCTTTTCCAACCCTCAGGCGAAGAAACTATGCGCAATCCGCGGCGCGTGCCAGCCTGTTGTCTTCCCATCGCTAACAATAGATGAGGAAAACCCAGTCGCGTGCTGTCAGTGATAGGGTAGTATTTTAACAAGCAGAGTGTGGCTAGTCTTCTCACTCAGACACCTTCACAATACTCCCAGTGTTCAAAACTTCTCAGTGGGTGAAAGGGAAACGAGAAAAGAGGTTACAGCGCTTAAATAGACTACGTAACTACATGGCTTTGTACCTGTTATGCATTTTATAATTTTACCGCTTACACTCGGAAGGATTAATGTCAAAATCTTATGAAAATACTGACCACATATTTAAAGGGGCTTTGGGCTTAGACTAGGAGGTCTGTAACGGAGTGCGAGGTACCCTTTTGAACAGGTGGTGTTAAATGATTTCAATTGAATTTAGTGTTATTGTACTGATCACAGCCACTGTATATGTCATTATTCTGAAATTATTACGTGCGTTTATTTCAAATTAGCGGAGAGGGACTATGCTTAGTGACTGTAATCAAAAGGGCTGTTTACATTTGGCATGGTAAATCAGCAGAAATGAAAACATAAAGAAAAGCTTTCTAGGTTCCAAAGACATTTGCTCCGGCGACAATTGATTCGCTGTGAATTCCACACACTAATGGAATAACCAACTTCAACCCTAGATTTAAAACTAATACTAAACCTAGAACGAAACCCTATTGCAACCTCAACCCCAACCCAATGTCTTTAACGAAATAAAGCCTGGAGCAATTGTCGCCGGAGCAAATGTCGTATCACTGGCTCTCTACTAACTGCTTTGATTTCAATAATCTGGGTCCCTTAACACAAAGGTTAGCGACTGATCGTACGCTTGATTTTTACGATTGAGTGTACATTGTAGTCAATGCAATCAATCGTAGAAACATGCATGCTCTACGATCATTGCTAAGTTTTGTGTTACGGGCCCCTGGCCTTGTTTTTTTTAATTATTTTTATTGACATGTTGTGAAAGAAATGGGGACAGTTTATTAATGACAAGCGTAGCTTGATGTAAGCTACGCCTGCCATTATTTCCTTTCGTCCATGACGTCACGAAATTTTGGAATATAGAAAATAATGACGCAACTAGGATAAACAACCTTTACAATCACGATGAATATTAAGTACAGATGACACACATGCTACACGAATGAAGTACATAAAACGTAAATGTTGAGGAAAGGTTCCTTATTTATGCGAAAGTCCACCCAATAAAAATGTTGATTTGAATAGAGAAGAATGAAACTAGCATAACGCTGAAAATGTCATCAAATTGGGCGTAAAATAAGAAAGTGATGACATTTTAAATTTTCGATTTTTTCACAAAACACTGATATGCACAATTTAGATACATGCAAATGAGACAGTCGATGATGTCTTTCACTCACTATTTCTTTTGTTTTTTATTGTCTGAATTATACAATATTTCATTTTTTGTGCATATTTGACAATTAGGACCAACTTGACATGCTAATTCCGCATGTTGAGGGAGGAATTAATCATTGTTTCACTTGACAATGCGGAAAAAATAGAATATTTCATATTTTACATATATAATAAATTACAAAAGAAATAGTGAGTGGATGCCGTCATCAGTCTTCTCATTTGCATACCGACAAGGTAGTGAATATAACTGTTTAGTGAAATTAAGCAAAATTTTAAAATGTCTTAACTATCTTATTTAACATCCGATTTTGACGGAATTTTCAGTGTTAGGCTTGAACGAACATGTGTGTGTTAGTGGGTGTGTGTGTGGGGGGATAAGTGTGACACACTGTTAGAAATTTTTTTCTTTGTGAAACACCCCCTGTTCTGTTGAATTGCAGAACAAATTCTGTTTTATGAATTTACAGAATGATTCTGATATTGTATTGCTTTTTGCAAAATCTTCTTTCTTTTTTTTCTGTAAAATCTCGTGTTTTTTTAACAGTACATATGGCTGTAAACTGGTAAATGAAACGGACATAATTTTCTAAGTAGATTTATGGGGAGTGTTCATTAGGGTGGGAGTATGTGGGTGAGGGTGTGCGGGGGTGGGGTCACAGATTCGGATCAAACCATTCATGTCTTCGGCTCTTCTAAGTCAACATGTTTAACCGCGCATGGTATAGTGTTTACACTGCCAATACACACTTGTGTACATAGATCAATGGCTTGATTGATCTGCCAATGATATATTCTCCATACCTATTGTTGGTCATGTCTTAGTTCATTAATTAAGCCTTTATCATCCCTCGTAAAGAGGATAGAAATTCCCAACTTTTATTGCCAATTGAAACCTGATGTACTGAACATGAATAATGATGATAATGAAACAAACATCGCACAATTTGGAACTCGAAAGTACTATATGAATATTATCTATATTTCTTTTAATGTATAGACAGACACATACGAGAGATTAATGAATAACGTTATTTAAAGATAGATGGCTGCGGGTGCAATGCAATTCAATTCTATAGCTACTCTGAACTAAAAGATACAGGAATGAAGTTGGTAAGTGTAAACATGGTAAACGTTCAAAGCAGGGAGCTCTTTTGGGGGTCCCGTCTTTCAAAGTCCATAATTGATTGGTGGTGATTTTTTTTTTGATTGCTAAGAAAGCATGAATGCTTGTAAGCAAGCAACCAGAGGGCCAACGGTTTAATGTCCTCTCCGAGGGACCTGGTAATGCGGATCAATGCCTTAACAGAGGGCTCTAGCGCACTAAGCATGCTAAGTGGGAATCGAACCCGGGTCACCGGAATCCGAAACCCCCGCTCTACCGACTGAGCTATCGCGCCTCCTCATAAAAATAGGTCCATGTCATAATTAAGCCGTGATTAAACTAAAGTCTCATGTGAATATAACGGAGGAATAAAATGACAGGGGTTAACATTGCAGAGGTAAAAAAAGAGGCAGAAAAATAATGTCAGGGGGTAAACCTCTAGGGGGTAAAAAACATAGGTTAAACTTTTCCAATACCTCCCCTCTTCTTCTTTTTTAGGGGGGGGGGGGCAATTACGTCCTGAAACGATGAGTTTTCACACCGTTTTTTAATTGTTTGCCACGTTAATATATATTGCTATTCTACCCCAAATTGAGAGTGATCAAGTTTGCTTTGATTTTAATCAACCCGTTCACACTTTAAATCTAAACCTGAATATGCCTATTAAAAAAGAAGAAGATAGTTCCAGTAGAATAGAGGGTTTATTTTAAGTTGGTCTAATGCCAATTCGTCCAATTACCAACTCGTCTAGTATCATTTGGTCTACTATCAGTTCATCCATTATCCACATGGTCTAATTGCCATTTTGTCCACTCACCAATTCGTCTAATAGTCAGTTGGTCCAATACCCTTTTTTAGTCCATACACCATTTGGTATAATTGGACTTAGTGTTAATTGGGCGAAATGAATGAAAATAAAATGGATATTACACCAACTGGTAATGGGACAAAATAGTCATAGACGAACTGGTGATTAAACGAAGTGATAACCAAATGGTTATTAGAACAAATGGTTGCTAGACGAAATGTTGATGGACTGAATGGCATTAAACTAAATGAAGGTCGACCATGAGTTGAGTGGACGAGTTGGCAGTAGACGAACTGGCAATTTACCGAAAAGAGTACACCGTGTAAATCTCATTGATGGATCATCGATTTATTATTCGAGATATTGAAGGATCAATAAATGACAAAGAAAAGGTAACACACCGATGAAAACTATAATCAAGAAACAGGTGAAAATTGGAGCGGTAAACCTTTTCAGGAAAACATCTCCATTCGAAGCAGAGAGTTGTATGAAACCTGTTCGTACATCATATATCGCATTCAAATAAGTGACCTATTATATCGTCAATAATATGATATAAGCCTTTGATAAGCTGTAGCTTACAGTCATCATCGTCATAATGACAAATAATTCATGGTCTTCCATTCACTCTTTAGGATATCCACACATGGAGTATCCTTAGAGATGGTTGCAATTTGTCTATACAGTGCGTATCAAAATAAAGTTTACACTTTGAAAAAGCCCTGGGAATTAAAAAATATACATTACGTGGATAATTTTTTTCACATATAATCTTGGGTTTGGGTCTCATCTATCCATGAAAGTAAAAGTTTTGACAGAATGTTATACCTGAGTGAGTGCTGTCCATTTTTGTAAAGCTCGCATAAATCTGTTTGCGCAGAAATGCTCGTTTTTCACGCTGTGTCAAGGGGAAAGGGCGAAATCAAACTTACCCTGCGAAACATTTCTCATACATTTCCCTTGCACTTTTAGTCAATTGAAATTAAACGAATACATTCAAGCATTTTGTAATAATTTTGCCACCCAAATTAAAATTTCAACACTTAGTAAGCTCACCCTTTACCCTTTTTGTGCCAGCTGGATCTGAGGACATAACTAAATCCGAACAAAAGTTTATATCAAACATATCCAGCATTTTTTCACTAAGTTTTTATCATTTAAAGTGGGTTTACATTTCAGTTTTCATTTAATACTTGTTTCACCACTCTTTTTTTCAAGCTTGACAATGATTAATAAAATGAAAATCAAGCCTAAGCCATTTCATGTAAATCAGCTCAGTGTAAAGCAAATATCGTCACGATAGCCTCGGTGTGTGTGGGAGTGGGATGGGGCGTAATACACTCTTCGAAGTGTTTTGGGCAAGGAAACAAGTTTAAAAAGGTAAAAGATGTCTTCAAATCAATTTTACTAGCTAAATTCCACGTGTTCTTCATGATTAAGGTCTACTTTCATTCGCAAAACTATTTCAAAGTTCTGCAAAAATCATTTTTCACTAACTTTTAAAAAGTAAGTGGTGCTCACTCAAGCGGAAACTTTTTTTGACAGTTATATCGTCATTTGCTTAAATGGATCTGTACCAATGTTAAAATCTGGAAAAATCTTCAGGAAATTACAAATGTATAATTTTACAGGATTTTTTCTAAGTGTAAACTTTTTTTTGATACGCACTGTATAGATACACGAAAGCTTCAAAGTGTCACCGACTCGTCGAAATGGCATGATAATTCATCTCGTCAAGTCGACATACAAAACATTCTATGCCAGCAGGGCGAGAAACGTAATTATCTCGCTATGCTGACATACAAACTTTTCCATTTGTCGACTTGGCGAGACAACGAATATCGCCATGTTGACATAATAGCGTTATTATGTCGACTTAGCAAGATAATATAACTCGCAACATCGACATACAAAACGTTGTATATGTCAACAGGACGAAAAACGTATACCTTGCTATATTGACGTACAATATCTTTTTTTTATTAGTCAACTTGTCGAGATAACGTATCCCGACACGTTGACATAATAACGTTATTATGTCGAATTTGCGAGATAATTTATCTCGCTAAGTCGACATATAAAACATTGTTTGTCATCATGCCTTGGCGAGATAACGTATCTCGCTATGCTGCCGTACAACTTTTTCAGTTGTCGACACCATGTCGACATAGAACTTTCATTAAGTCAACTTGGCGAGAAAACGGATCTAACCATGTTGACATAATAACGTTAATAGTCGATATCGCCACTAGTCCATGTCACTTTAAAGCTTCCTTATGTTACACACGTACGCGCTTGAAGGTCAATTATCCTTTTGAAGGTCAGTTATTATCCTTGCACAATTCGCACGCTCTGTATAAAAACGCGAGGTGATCTTTTCAACGGAACTTGAATTTGACCTGTAAGCAAGCACAACCTCCGATGGCGCACCTCTCTAAAATCAGTAGCAGCTCGAGGATGCTCCAATCCCAGAGGCGATAACCTCCGATTGAATAGCCAGTTCATATCCTAGGAATTTGTGATGATCATAAACACTTTCCGAACAAGTAAATCACCTGAAATATCCCCTGTCAGGTAATTTCCCCGCGGGCTAGATTTTGACCGCGTCCAAGTTTAATTCCTATGGCTGTCGTCAGCGCACAACAAAGAAAGTTCTATTTTATTAATAACCTTACAACGACATGGGAAAATAGGACACTCTTTTAACCATACCCTCACTTGCAACCATTCCACAAAGTGGGGTATTACCATATTTATTCAAGATCACTTTATTTGGGAATACATCAGTCAGTGTATGTTCGACCTACATCAATGAGTTTGGCGTATTGCAAATCATGGACCTATTGAGAAAATCAAACGGTTTTGTCGATGTCAATTATTTCACAGTGATATTATGTTCCTAACTAAACGGACGGATAGTGTTTCAGTAATACTGATCGGAGAATACGCTTGCTCAACGGATCTTTGACATTTGCGCTGCCAAGAGAGAACATGATCTCGAACTCGAAGCCACGATTTTAGTCAATAACGAATGGATGAATACATTCATACGGGCCTACATTTGTTTCCATTGTGTAACGCCATTGGAAAGCTGCCGCATTCAGCGGAAACATGAAAGTGATAACAAAACAATGATGATACAAGTTCACTTTTCTTGCTTTGTGCCGTGCCCTTCACACAAGGAGTTTGATATGCGGATAATTACCACTGATTTAGCGTCAGGGGTGGTGCTCTGAACACTCAGAAATGTGATGTTCTCCGAGGTTAGATTTTGACTTAATCAACCATATTTGTATTTTCTGATTCATCCCCATGCCATTGATAGATGTCTTTTTACTATAGGCTTACATGACTGTGAGGATAGCGCGTGCGATATAAAGCTATCGCAATAAGCATTATCTAAAATGTTTAGAACGCAGCTCTGTGATTAAACAATCTATGAGAACCTACTTTTGCTGGCACATATTGAACGAAATGGAAGAACCCCATCTCCTGGAAAAGCAGACATGACACTCAAAACAAATAAAAATATTATTGAGGTTTTACTAGTGGCAATGACCGCAATTTTTAATATTCGGAACATATGTCTAATGTCCGACGCTTTGACGATTAAACGTTACCACCGCGCAATTATGACCATGGAATACCGCATCTGGAACGCTGAACGCCGTACGCTGAACGCTTAACTGCAGCCCCTGGGTCGAGCGCGGCGAATGATCTGTGGATAGTGAGTCGTCCAAAAGCAAGTATGTGTTGATGTTTCAACGAACTTTGACATTCTATGATTCAGAGGAACATGGTCATTGAAACCAAACGTCTACCACAGAGTCGTAACTTCTTTGATAATAGTGTTGCGCACGGAATCACGCGATCTTTACTTAATTGACGTATAAGAGCATGATGGCAGAATGGAGTACTTGGAAAATTCACATTTTCGTGTGACGTTGTCATGGTTGTGGAAACGTCCCATGTTAAAATGACAAGCAGTCTTAATCATCGATCGTTAATGGACGAATGTTACATGCATCACATGCGATACTTCAATCACATATAATGTCCTGCCAATCATGCCAATGAATTGTTAGTCAAGTTCGTATAATCATGTCCACGGTCATACATGCGTACGAAGACTGAGTAACCTTGTAATTCCCCCCTTTTAGGACAGGAGATGGGTGCGAGACGTCAGAAAATAACTCCTTCCATGCCTGGTGAACAACAAGAGGCCTTAATGAAAAGATATTTGCATGGTTTCGGTCGCAATTATGACAATTGATATCTGATACTGTCATATTTAATTCATAATCGGAACATTGGTAACGTAATTGAATTCACATCACTTCGTCTCCTTTGCCGTGTTTTCGAAGGCCATTCCATTTTTCATAATAAAAACCCTAATTGAAATATTGTTATTCATTTGACTATAATGTGTGGAGTATATGCGATTTACATTATTCACCATTCTACTGGTGAATGTGCATCTTTTCACAGAAACAGTGAAAATCACAACTATCATCAACCCATTGCGTTCAAGGTAGGTTGATATGGACATGACATGATGAACGCGTCAATATGCTAATTAGCTCTAAATCATCGAGCACGCTTTACATACATATTTTGGTCATAATATTCCCAACCAATTTAATTCATTGTCTGAATAGAGAGACAACGTTTGGCATTTCAACAACTGCGGTTTTGGTTTCCATACTCATAACGCATAATCATGATAATGACATCACCAAATACCTGATATTGGTTGTATAGCAGCAAATGGCCAATCCGCAACAGGTATCGCTGTATTCTTTTATGACACCCAACAGGGAAGTCGGAAGAAGGCATGATCGAAAACAAATGCTGGTGCATACAAGTTCAGAAACTCTGGGAATCAAATAGAGGATTAATACGTCGTCCATTTTTTTTTCATCATGGACATAGGCAATTGTCGATGTTTCTTTTGGAAAATTCCATGAAAAAGATATTTTAGACACCAGTTGCAAATCGTATAACTTTTGTATTTCGCCAGTGATGAATCAATTGTATTAGCGTTATACAACCCTGTAAGACCTAACGAACGTTATTAGTTGAACAACTGAACCGTTGAATTGCTGCAACTCAAAATGGAACATGGGATATTAAAATGACGATTATTTGCGCACAGTTCTACAATAATAAGCACGACAAGACTTCCGAATTCAATGTAATATCAAATACTTCAGAGATGTGACAGATCAGCCTCAATTTAATTGGAGGACAATTGATACCTCCTTCAACACGGGGAGATCATGTTAACATCTCTCATACAGCCTTTTAATGAATGGTGCAAAATGAGATGATCATTCCGCTAATTTTCACAAGTGTTGGAAAGGATTACTTCTCGTATATACTGTTCGATTTTGACTCTTAATCCTCATATCTTGGAAGCTACTTTCGCACTGCTTGGCGATCGAAAGCCACTTTGAAATTGCAAGGAAATTCAGATATATAATTCCCGAGGCGAATGGTGAATGCTTCTTGAGTTGTCACGCTAATTAGATCGGAGCAAATAGGAGCCTTCATAGCTTGAAGTCCCGAATCTTAGAACAGGCGAGATTACTATTTCTTTTCATTTAATCACGTCAAATAATACATCTGGATGACCATTCCACGGGCAGATTTTTAAGAATTAAGAGGGCTGGTATGATATTACCATTATTTGCTACTTCATATCTTAACCACACAACCAATCGTGATATAACATGACTATCACCGTGGTCACTGTAATGTAATCACAAAAGTGGAATGTATCTCGATTTTTTTTCATGGTATCGCTATTGAATTCAGAAATTATCGGTATAAATGATGCAACTTCACCCGCCCATCATTATTGCCCTACTATATATTGTATAAATATTGTGAGGTCGTAGCGGCTATCGTTATTCGAAATTAAAACACTGTGATGAGATGTTTCTAAATATTTCTCCTCATCATTAACTAATATTATGGAAGAAAGCTGGATTATTAATTGAATTTTAACACAAGCTTTACTTTTCAAACATAAAACAGACACGACAGAGTCATATATCTTCTGGTTTGTATGTGCATCGGGTGTCCACGTCATGACGTCACTCACGATGAATGGCTCCCTTGAGATCGATTTATCGGCCAACTATCGGATATTGGCGATAACTGCTTGTTTTCTTGGTATCGTCCTCTCCGCCTGCTTCAATATCTTCATCTTAATCGTCTTACCACGAACGCCGAATAAATTCGGAGAAAATACTCGTCTGTGTTTGCTCTCTTTAGCGGTGATCGATATTCTTGGAGGAGTTATATGTTTTGGTACTCGCATCATCTTTGAATTCGACCGCCCCCTTGTTTTGAACCACCGTGTAGCATGCACCGTCGTCGCCGCGTCATGCACGACATTCGTATCGCAATCGAACGTTCTTCTTGCGGTTATCAGCATTGATCGCTATATCGCTATCATGAAACCCATGCGCTACTGGTCTATGGTATCGAGGACGCGTACTAAAAAAATGATAGCGATGGCGATCGGATATGGTTTGGTGCTGTCGATTGCAAGGTCATTTCACGAGGTTTTCACCGATAGCTGTGATTTTGATCCGGGAGGATCGCTTTACGTTGGAAACCCCTCCATGTTGTTTTACATAGCGAACGTTTTCCTTTTAGGTAGTGTTACAGGCTATCTCAACATCAAAGTCTTAATAACAGCCTACAAGCAACACAGGCGGATTTCAAACTTACCTTTAGCCTGCGAAAAGCGGAAGGACTCAACACCAAAAATTGGCGGGAAACTTAAGTCGGCTATTACCAACACTGTAATGTTTGGAGCCTACTATGTCGTATGGACACCTTACGTTGTTGTTGTAGCAATTGTGACGTATTATGACGAACCAGTACCAGAGTCGGTTCATTTTGCTGTACTGTATGTAGCATTTAGTAATCATTTTCTGAATGCAATGACACATTTCTGCCTTCAAAGAAATCTACGTTTGACCATGAAAAGGCTGTTGGGCAGAGACAAAAATTCGTTAGTGATCGACTGATGTTTTGTGATGTGTTGATTTGCAAACAATTATATACCATTTCAAGGCTTTCTTGTCATAATTGTTTCTATTGGTCAATATTTACCGCTACATGCATGATATGTTCACAGCATTTGTATAGCGCCATATATCTGTCAAAGACATTCAAAGGCGCATTTTTTTAAAGTTCAAGGTTAAGTGTAAATGCGCATTTTTCACTCTCTACATGCTTTATGGCGATAATGGTGATGAAGGTGATGATACGAAAAGGTCTATTGATAAAGATGATTGTCCTGATGGTGTCGAAAAGTAAAATGATTTTGTTTCAGTCACTGGCGTACCTAGGATTTTCCAGAAAGGGGGCAATTTTTTTGGAGGATATTTCGTCCGCAAAAAAATTTGACAAGCAAGCAAAAAAAAAAAAAAAAAAGGTCTTCAGGTTCAAAAGAGGGAGCACACGTCTGTTTTCATTGCATTTTTTGGATCAGTTGTGACTCGTCAGAGGGGGCAGGGATACGTCCCCTCTATGAGTTGTGACTCGTCAGGGGGGCAGTCTGCCCCCCTGCCCCCCCTTAGGTACGCTAGTGGTTTCAGTAGCAGCAGTGGAAGCAGTAGTAGAAGTAGTAATAATTTAACGACGACGATGACTAATACTAGTACTACCAGTACTACTACTACTTCTTCTATTACTACTACTACTTCTTCTACTACTACTACTACTACCACTACTACTACCACTACTACTACTACTACTACTTCTACTACTACTTCTACTACTACTACTACTACTACTACTACTACTACTACTACTACTACTACTACTACTACTACTACTACTTCTACTACGATTCCTCCTCCTCCTCCTACTCCTCTTCCCCCCTACTGCTGCTCCTACTCCTACTCCTACTACTACTACTACTACTACTACTACAACTACTACTACTCCTATATATCGTCATGATCCTGTTGTCAATATTATTTTTGCAACTCTAATTAATTTTATCATGATCTTTATTATTGATTACTATAATTATGGTCACTATCATCATCATTACATGCATTATCTTAATTATGATCATATTCCTCTTAACAATCTTCTCCATCGTCCTCGTCATCATCATCATAATCATCATCACCGTCATCATCGCCATCACCATTATTAAGAATATGACTTTTATTCATCTGTTTGAAAAATGCATATGTAAGTGCTTTCTCCGTCATGCCATATCGGTGTGAAGTAAAAAATGTTCTGCTTCTTTCCTTATCCAACGCCCGATACTTTGATACAGCCGCATAATAATAAAAAACGCAAACTATACCAATGTCACGTCTGTTTGTTTTTCTAATTCTTGCAATCGTGTCACTCGTTTGCAATTAATTTTCAACTTGCAGCAAACACGGCAAAGAGTGCGTCTGCTGAAATCAGATAGGGAATAATAGATAAACGCTACTGAACAGGATAAATAGACAAAAATGACCCCTTCAAAATGATTATATGATTTAATGAATAAGAAGTATTATTCGAAACCAATGTTTACAAAATATTATGTAAATATGTATTGCTGCCATTGATAAACATACTGAAAAAGGTGGAAGTTCGTCATTTAGCCTTTAACGTGCTGTTCAATTCTTTTTATCATATGAAATTAAGCATTCATTCTGAAAATCTCGTCAGTGTTAGTGTTTTAGTAATGAAGAGTCATACAACGACGTGCTCACACACACACACACACATACACGCACACACACACACAACATGCATGGTTAATACGGGTTGAATTCCTTTCAGTGACACGCATGAAGTAAACCATTTTATGGGTCATATTTTTTATAGATAAAATGGGTCGACTATTTCGCGACAGGCTCCCGGCCTAACAGCACATTGACGCGAGTCCGTAAATTATTCAATAGACTTTATGCATATGACGTCATAATCTCATAGCGCCCTCCCTCAGAGGATATAGGAATACGTGTAAATGGAGGTGTCAGAGATGCACCAGCTGGAGATGTCCAACGCAGCTCTAAGATAGCGGCGGGACGAAGCCAATGCATAAAGTCTATTTACGCCAATATACACGCGCGCACACACACTCTACCGCACTCACACATCCAAACAGTCTTTACTTGTACAGCACAAGGCATGGATGCAAACAGGTAATAAGTAGAGAGGGAGGAAAAAAAAAGACTAACTCAAACTGGTCTTTCTAGTTTATGCCAATCGACTCTCTCAGAAATTTATTACACTCATGAGGCACAAAAATGTAACAAAGGCAAGATAATTATGATCTCAACAACAAGAACATACATCTCTCTCTATACATAGAGGTTACAGTCACACTTACGAAACCGACTCCAGACCGATCAAAGCTATAACGTTATTTCCAATGTTATATTATCGGTCGGTTTGCAGTCGGTCTCATTAATGTGACTGAATATGGAAACTTGGCAGAATAAAAACCATCGACTAAACGTGGGTTTCAATTACCGAAGCATAATTCGTCATTACTTTGCTAAATATTTTTTTTATGAATGAATAATTATAAAGAATTAAAGACAAATACATTAACTATAATAGCAGATATCTCGAACATTCTGAATTACGAGGGGAAAGAAACATGATTTTATTTTTACTATTGTGAGTTCCTTGTTTTGATAATATATTAGATTTTTCCTATTTCCTTGATATCATTTCCGCACATATAACCTTCAAAAATAAAGATAAAATCACGTCACGGAAAATGACTGACATTAATATAAGTTCTTATTAATTCAATCAATGTCATTTCTCTCGATGTCATAATGTTGAACTGAAGTGAAAAACTTGGAGCTAAATATACTGAAAGTATCAAGGAAAAATGTTTTAAGGGCGTTAAAATATCATATAAAATGATTATAGTACACTTGGACACATGGATATAAATTAACAAATGATATTATTTACACATATTGACGCACTGTGAAACGTATAGTTGTACGTATAAGTAAGAATATACATATATAGTACATGACTTTATAAAATATTCAACATCATAAATCTCCATATACATATTTGTGCAAAGTATCTCGCGAGAGATTAGTTTCTGTACAAAGATATTTTTTAATAACACACCTCTTAAAAATAACGATTATTATAATATATAGATATACTTTATTTACACTGTATATTCTATACATCGTATGTTCTGCATAATGAAGGTTGGTCGTATCATACACACGTTCTGAAGATTTACGAAATATTTTATTGACAAAATACAACATCGCCTGCCCTGTCAAGTTCTGACAGATGAAATATTTCTTCAATCTCCTAGAAAGTAGAAGAATCTGAATCTTTATTTTTTAATGAACTTATTGAACATAACAATGCGACCTCTTTATTCTTCCTTAAAATGATTGCAGAATAAAGAACATAGAAAATGTATTGTCAAACGACCTTCATGACAATGAGCAACCAAAAAGTCTTTGTCGACAATTGGTGATTAAACACAGCAGTTTCGTCCTGGACTCAAGAAAAACGACCTATTTCCTTTATTTTCGTCAGCTCCGATACTTGTACGAAACTACTCTACCCGTTCATCAATTTTTCGACAAAGACCTGCCGGTGGGTCATTGTCATTGGACAGGCATTTTCAATACATTTGCTGTGTTTTTGAATTTGTTCTGCGTAGCGGTGCCCCAAAACCTGACAGTAACATGAGACGCAAACTAATCTTTAAATCTATTCGGAACATGAATTTATGATTAAAATGCAATTTTCAAATTCCCCTTCATTTGTTCATCCATGTTATACATTCATTTATCATGTACTAACAAGCTAACGGCACATTGATGATTATAGCGGACTCGTTTTCTATTACATTTATACAGGAAACAAATTGTGTCAACCCCATTTTGCAGAACCATTTTTCAGAGATATCTATCAGGGAACCATTTCAATGAAACATCTTGACTGACTTTAATTGACTGTTAGTGATAAGCTATTGAAATCCTTGTTTCTGATTGGCTGTGGGTGAAATTTCTAGTGGAAATCACGGACTATCTGTTTCATGAAATGATTCCCTGGTTATTCAGTAAACATGTATCATTTCCTAAAACGAAAATGTTCACCAAACTTTAAATTACATTCGCGGTCGTTTGTTAAATGTATAAATATGCATAACATTCGTCCTGATATGCTCAAAGAATATAATGTAGAATATTGAACAAGAAATAGTTGCCAGCAACTCTATTAGAATATCACATAGTTTTACCTCGAAATGGCAAGATGAGAGCGAACCTTTACAATCATGTATAATACCTCGCAAGAGGCTGCGGAGAACAGTAACTGTCTATAATCATCATTCTCTATTTTTATTCATTGACATGATTGACATATTTACCAAAAAACTCAGTCTGTCAAAAGTGTACACTAAATCATATGTTTTCTATTTCAGAAGAGCAAAAACGACACAGCTTGTAATCATTGCTCTTTCACTATCATGTCTTTTGTTGTTGAATATCTACTCTATTCAAACCCCCCGGCCAATGGAAAAACAAAACAAAAACACAAACAACCCTCCCTCAAAAACCAAGAACAAAAAGTAAAACGCATGGTGTTATGTATGGAAACCATTCCGAGGTATACTTGTGCTTCAGTAAATTTATAAATTTGTGGTGTTACCCAAACGAATTAGAATAAAATGAAACCAAGAATGTTATATCCTCCTTTAATTTATTAAAATTCAAATCGTGAAACAATAATAAAAAAATATGATTATAATGAAATGAAGAATTTTCCTTCCCCTTTCGGTACCTTTTATGACGTTCCTATGAAGATTCCATACTATAATAAAAAACAGAAAGGAAGTTAAAATACTACCAATAATCTATAAATATCTTACTCCTCAATATATAAAACTATAAAATATTTTGAAACGTCTTTTAAAAGTTCACACACAGTCAAATATTTGTACAATGCGTAAAATGAATATAGCAGTTCGTAACTTTAAATATTGATTTAGAATGTTTGCGTTTGCTAACGGCCACATCAATAATTCGAGCTGCTCGTTATTTTGCGAATTAGGCAGCTATTTTTTCTTTTTGCAAATGCACACGAATTGCATGTAAAAAGCCTTTTGTTTCTGTAAAGGTATTGAACCAATGACCCTGACTAATGGTTGCAAATCAAAGTTCACGAAACCCACTTTAAATGCAATAAAGTAGCACACAAAACGCACGCCCACAACAAAAATGAATATTTACAATCAAATAACAGAGCACTTGAGTTTTTAAAATTTAACATGTTTAGTAGGATTGCATTGATCCTAAATCATACGTTTACCAGAGTAAATAAATATGACATTTCTATCAAAATTTGTTGATTCTTGTTGTATGCGAAATCTTTGAATTTTGGTGGATTACGTCTAGGAATATTCCAGACCGTCTTTTGAATCAAGCCTTTATAAGCCAAAACCTTGTATATTACTGCATTTCACGACATGAAAACTTCGAAAATCAAAGCAAATTCACCAAACATACATGCTGAGTTGCCCATCGAACTGAAATTGTAGATTATTGTTTCGGAAGAAAAGATGATATTACGTCGAGTTTAGAGTTTGAATAAAAAAGGGCGGGAAAATACAATACATGCAATATGGATGAGGTAAGTATTCGCATCGATGGTGTAACTTGTACATTTCATTGCCGTATATCTTTACAAAGTTAGGCACTGGTACATTTAAATAGCGTCCTTCCCGGTCTGAAGGGATGATAGGTGTATCTTTATAAACTAGACTTGCTAGTTTTTACAGAAAACGTGTTGCTGAAGAGACATTTGTGCGATACAGTAACGTACGCATGATTTTTATAGGGGTGGGGGTTTAAGCTGATGAAATGTTGACAAGCAAAAAAAAAGATCTTTACCGCCAATTTCACGTCCGTTTGTACCTCAAAAAAATTTAACAAGCAAAACAACACAAAAAGAAACAACACCTGTAGCCAACCCCCTGCGTACGCTACTAGCGCGACATATTATTATTTTGCTTTAAATGTATTGTGAATTGTTCCTCAAGTGAATAAAATCAGATAAGTCTAATTTTGATTCAAACTTTGGATGATGGATTTTTATGCCATATTTGGTTCGATTAATACTTGGTCAGTGCAATCTAAAAGATTTTCTAAAGTTACTTTCAGAACTATGACTTGACACTGGTCGAAATAAGATTTCCTGACTCTGTTAATAACCTCTATAATATTTATGTTCAGACTTTTACTGTAAGATGCATGTCTAACAACAGTCCAGTTTAAGGACAGGGACCGCGGAACGGTTTTGAAAGTATGTGTGTGAGGGTGTGTGTGTTGGTGGTGGTGGGAGGAGGGAAGGACCGTCCAAAAATTGCAATTAGTTGATCATTGTTACGTTTTTGTACACGGTTTTGGAAAAAAAACCCATTAAGAAACATTTATTTTTGCGATATATCATTGAAGAGTATAAGAGATAAGAAACAGCTAACGTACGTGTTGAAAGGGTTTGATAATTTTGATGCTATCCTGTTTGAAACGTCATATTTTTAGATGTATCACAGATTACCAGCTGCACTGGTTACTGTCTACATGATGTGCTCCTTATTTAGGACACAATTCAGTGTTGACGGGGTAGATATCAGGGCACGTCTTTCAAAGAGTTCTGACATATTCAATTCAAACTCAAAGTGTTATTGATCTAAAATGTGTAGTTAAGAGATAGAAAAATTGAGATCAATCTCACTCTGAATTTGACTTGAATCTGTCGCAAAGTTTTGTAATAAAAGGCCACGCAAATTTAAATCCAATTTTTACGGAGTATTGACAAGACAACACAGTACAAGTCAGCAAAACCTTTATCCCTTAAGTAATCCTTCCGCTTCTGGTGAACATTTATATCAATCCCAGCAGGACCTTGTTTCTTTTGCAAACACCATCGAAACAAATTTATTCAAATGGGGACCAACTGCCACTGTAGCTGCAATGACACTGGCACACTCCTACATCAGACCCACTTAACATGCTTAAGAGCAATGGAAATTTGAGCAGTTTAACAGAGGGAGAAGCTTTGAGCGAAGCTTCTATTTGCGCGCGCTCAACGGATATTAGACAGTGCTAGAGAATACAACATGCAGAACTGTGGGCAACGTTGGCCTGTCCTTTAGTCCCATCCATTCCCCCAACAAATCTATCAGTCTCTGCTCCATTACCCTGCGGTCTCTTCTCGTCTAACCCATAAGAGTTCATCTCAGTTCCTTTGACAAAGTCATTAGCAATAGTCTCCACATCCTCAGTTTGAACCTCTTTATTGATGAGCGACAACTTCCGTTGACAGGTGCATACCGTCTTCGGAGCAGCCTCTGCAACTGAGTCACCGATAGAGGGCGTCACTGGGACGTATCCCATGAAGATGCTAGCTTTGCTGTCACGCCGGACTATGCTGAGGCAGTCGCCGCCGCTGCAGGGCTTGATGGTTTCGGTTGAAGAAAGACTGAGCCTGTCGGAGCTTTCGTTCGGTGCAAGGCTGGCTCGTAGTGCCTGTGGTGTTAAGGCACGGTCCAGAACTTCGGCGGTGATGACGGGGGAGTAGGTCCTCGATGTGGCCGATGCACTCCTTGGCTCACCATCCATTGCCATACGTGAACCAGCTATACTTCTACTAAAAGAAAAGGACAGAAATGGAGGGGGATTACACAAAGTTATATATCACTAAACATGTGTCAATACTCAGCTTCTGCAATACTTCGAGTTTGATAACGCATTCTGATTCTTGGAAATCAGAGGCGGATCCAGCCATCTTTGATAAAAAAATCACCACACAGGCCTTATACAAAAGCATGGGGCTATCCAAGATTGAACAGTCCCCATTGGAAAGCATGAGGTATGTTGTAATCAATATGAATACTGGACTCTGCTTGATGGTTGAGTATTAACCACTTTTAGATTTGTGTTTTGGATGGCAGGCGTCGATATGACCACGATATGAACAAGGATACATAAAAACTAAATATATGACAAGACTCTTTAACTGTATATTTAACATGGATGAGGGGTAAAATCTTTGTCATTCCCAAAGATCACACGATGGGTATTCTGAGGAATGTTGTTGCGTCACATTGACACTGACTACATGTTATGATAATAACATGAATAGGGAGTTTCCGCGCCCACGACACACGACGTATTCAAGAACACAGTAAAGAACAAAGTATTTAAATATCCGTCAAATGACAATGAACAGATGGGAAGTCTTTGTCAAATATTTGGTGAACCAGAATAGCAGTTTCGTCCTTAGTTTTGGAGATGACGAAAAATGCAAATATGTCGTTAGTCCAGAGTCCAGGACGAAACTGCTGTTTTGATTAACCAATTGTTCGACCCTGACTGCTTGGTTGTTCGTTGTCATGAAGGGCGTTAGACAAGCACAAATACAATCTGTGTAGCAGTGCAAAAGCCCCCTAATGAAAGATAAATCCCATTACCTTCGTAATACCGGTGACGAGTCGATGGAGGACTGTCTTGATCGCGACGTTCCATTCTCCTCTTTGACGAGACCCAGTGGTGAGTTCACATTGGCATCCGTGGTCTTACCATGCAACCAGTAGGTCTTCATCGCTCCTTTGCCCTGAAATGTGAGGTAATGCAAATGAAATAAATTAGACAGGCGGTTGATTATTGAATGATGGCGATAAAAGTGATGATGATGGTGATGATAGTGATGATGATGGCGATGACGATGATGGTAATGGTGATGATGACGATAATGATGACGATAATGATGACGACGATGATGATGGTGATGATTATTATAATGATGGTGATGATGAAGATAATGATGATAATGACAATAATGATGATGACGATTATGCCTTGGTGACAATGATGATGATGACGACGATGCTAGTTATGTACCGTACATAGTCCTAATTATTGCAGACTCCCACCAAACTCGTCTTCAAGTACGAATACACTTTTGCTTTTTTTTCTACACCCCATACAAGTACAAAGAGTCACCGCTAGAGAAAAGTTTCTTGATTCTTGTCTCAAAGTTTGGTATAAGAACCGAACATGCTAATGCCACTACACTCACATCGGAAAACCGACCCAAGCAAATCAAACGATATTATATTATTTCCAATGACATACCATCTGTCGGTATTTTCCTTGTTGCGACTGGAGCATCATTGGGAGATACCGGTCCCTATTCTGCCCTCTTGTAACCCACAACCACTTCCGGTAAAAAAAAATCCTGGAACTTTGACACACCTTGACAACCGTCGAACCCCTTTCCTCTATATCATAGTACCCTGGCCACTGATCTAGGTCCGCTTTCGTAGTCTCACTCATATGGATCTTCAGTGCTTCCCCAGTCGATTCCATTCTTGATGCTGTGTTGACAGTATCGCCGAAGAGACAGTATCGAGGCATCTTCAGTCCAACCACACCCGCCACGACCATACCTGTATGGATACCTACAAGGCAAGAATGATCATTCAAAAAATTTGTTATCATACTTTACTTTTTCGATTGAGCATATGGGAACTTATCGAGTCATTCTAATCTAATTTTGACGAAAACCATGACAACTCTATTACAGCATTGACCAACCAACGAAACTTAATTTGTATCTACAGTTTTCAAGCGTGAACCTGTAAACAAATCATGAACCCATATCAGGGCATTTACTCAGTGAAATTTGAACAGTGACATTGTGTAAAACAGTTTCAATTTGGAACCGATGGATTATGTTTCTCATAGAAATTTTTAGATAAGAAAGTATTCCATTATACAGTTATATAAAAATATCATGATCAAAGCCCAATGTCCTTTTGGAAAATATTTCAAGCACCTTTGGAACATTTTTAGTTGTGTGTGTTGAGAACCTGTGAATTGATCGCCAGGTTTTCTCCTTTGCCATGGTTCTAATTCTAAAACCTTTCTAGACACTGCCGACCTAAACTGTCACTTTAACCCTTCCTTCAGTGGACACCATACCACAAAGGTTAGCAATTAATCACTGGATGATAGGGCCTATCAAGACCATCGTTGCATGGGCATTTTGCTCATTAGACTGACAACGAACGAATCAAAATTTGTCTTTCAGAACTGCGTTTAATCGCGAAAATTCGTGTTACGGGGCCCAGGACAGACGGTCTTCTTACCGACTCTAATCTTGACGATATCACTATTACTTGAAGGGTCTCTGAGGTCGTTCATACTCTCTCTCATTCCCAGAGACATCTCTGCTATTCGTACAGCATGGTACTTCGTCGTCGTAGGGGCACCGGACACCACCATGTACGCATCTCCTATGGTTTCCACCTGAACAATGACGAAAGAAATGTAAGAACAATACTAATTACTGCCACAACTGCACTGATAATAAAACGGTTCTACAAGTGAAGCAATGACAACAATCTCTACCTTTACCTCGGCAAGGTGGTGCCACGAGGGGGAGGGGAGGGGGGGGGGAGGGACCAGTACCCTTTTCAACGTTTCTCTTCAAGAACTTTTCTAAATGCAGATCTTGTGATTGGCATAGTTTTTTTTCCACAAAGTTGAATATATTCAATGATTTTTCATGATTAATGACGTTGTTTGAATAGTTAAGGTAACAGATTAAATGGGGGTTGGCAAAGTTTTTCTCGTGAAAAAATATCTTCATTGACCACTTAAAATGAGTAGAGCAACTGAACGTAACAACAGAAGGTGTTTTGGACTTCATGAAAAATGTTTGTATAATTGACAAATGCTCTATTAATCTATATCAAACATCGAACATTAATCAATGTGATTTACGTATTCCCCTTATCCTATGTTCTCCATATTAGGTCTTAAAAGGTCCCTCTCCAACAAAGTGCTCCACGTAATTCAGTACATTACGCTACATTGCAATTCCTTAACGGGCATCACCTTGTAGACTTCGTACAGTTCGCTGAGGTTGTCAAACTTTGTGTACATGCCGTTCAGCATAGAGACGACTGCCATCGGTGGGATCCGCGAACAGATTGTCGTGAAGCCCACTACATCACTGAAGAGAATAGTTACAGCAGTAAATACCTGTAAGGGGTGGAGATAGAAAGGAAGTATGATTGTATATCTTCTTGGCCCCAATCTCGACAAAAACATAATTCAAAGGAATTCAGTTCTACCCTCAAAGTATTCCTGTTGATTGCTTCGCCGGTCTTACCTCACAGGTACTTGTCGCTGGTTCCCCTCTCCTGAGCTTCTCTGCTACTTGTCTTGGTATCATCTGGTAGAGCAGCGAATCGGTTCTCTTCATCTCCTGGTCGAGTTTCATCATGCTTTGTTCAAGTTGTGCGCTTTTCCGTTGCTCCTGATGAAATCCAGGTAAAGTTTCGTATGAGAAAGAGAGAGAGAGAGAGAGAATGAGAAAAGCCACCGGCATTAGCATGATAGGTTGGCAAAGAGCAATGTAGATGTAGACAAGGAGAGCTCGTTGGAACTTTCTGGCAACATACCCACTTACATAACACAGGCTAAGTGTAGATCATTTGAAACGAGAAACATATCGAAAAGATGAAGAGAGTGAGCGCGAGAGAAAAGGATGCCGTGGATGTTCTTTCCTTCTCCGAATAGCGTCTGATTTTTAAAGTACAAGCGTTAAAATACCTTGGTGTAATACAATTTCCCTACAGCTAAACTTTGCGAAATGAATAAAATATATTTAAAAACTGTTGGTGGATGAGTCGTCCGATCGATTGATAAACTTGAGCATAATGACTGGGTTGATGTACCTACATGTATATACGTTCAAGAGTAGACAATTGGGAGTCTTTCAATAAGGGATTTGTCGGCAATCTTCAACGACAGATGTTATGAGCTACATCAAATCATTCCATTTGATCGACTGAGAGCAACTCAGTGTTGTGGCCCAGTGGATTAATCTTCTGATTTGAAACAGAGGGTCGTGGGTTCGAATCCCAGCCATGGTGTAATTTCTTCAGCATGAAATGTATCCACATTGTGCTGCCCTCAACCCAGGTGAGGTGAATGGGTACCCGGTAGGAAGAAATTCCTTGAATGCTTGAGCGCCTAGGCAGCCCAGCTAAGGCCGGGATAATACAAATAGCAGGGCCCGCTGGGAGAACAGTTTTCAGAACTGAAGTGGCTTCCCTGGGTAAATATACCTATATTATTATTATTATTATTACTCAGTCATTGGAAATGACAGACAAATCTCTTCATGAAATGCTCCCCCTGATCGAAGGCTATCTCTTTCGAAATTCTTTATGAATTTCAGGAGGAGCTATTAAAGTTAAGTACCTGGTCTAAGGCAAGTTTTAGTTCTGCGGACTGCTGGGTACCGGCTAGTACCAGATCTCGGCTCGAATCGTGCATGCTGAGGTCGTTGATGTATAACCCTGTCTGGAACATAACCTGAAGGTCGGGTAGCCTTTATGGGGAAAACAATGAAGAGATTCTTGTGGTTATTGGTGAACATGATTAGCTGTATAAAGATAAATCATTTCATCTGGCTATTCCCATGGCTAGATGGTGGGCCTTCATGGACAAACCGTCACGTAAATTGTAATACGATAACGGCATTATTGTAAATCAACAACTGCAAGTTTCAAATTATTATTCAAATACCCACCCAATGCCAATATGAAGATCAGAGACAAGTTTCAGAAAGAGTTTCGGTGCATATTCAATCAGAATTAGATCCAAAATGCGCGCATCTGACTTGATAGAAATATATTTCCGTCTGATAGTTGGAATATCCCCATGGTTCGAATATCAACTACTCATAAGATCGCACGTACAGCAGATTTTGTTTGTGGTTTCGCCAGGGGTTAGCCTTGCTTTTGGTGACCCAATGAATCTTTCATGAATTGAGTTTCGGGGAAAGACATGCACACATTGGCTTGACCGTCTAGGAACCCGTAGTACTTACATCGGTGTTGCCAGGAATATGTACGCACGCCATTCTGGAACACACAGCATCTGACCTTTCAGTCTGATCTGTCTCGGGTGGTACACTTCTTCTAAAATCTCTGCAATTGTTTTGGAAAAGAAGTTATAGCAAATCATCATCAAGATTCTCTGGACAGAAATACAAGATAAATAGTATATACTCTGTCGCAAAACTGCACATTCTCTACAATTTTCCTTACTGTCTTTCGCCTTGGGTAGTTGATTTTTTTCTTCATTCGTCATTTACTCTGATCCACCATGGCTCAGTTCGGCAATGTTCAACGGTATTACTGACGTAAGTTTAGACTTAGCACACTTCATGCCACGCACAACAAGTTTACGGCTAGACGTTCCCATCCACAGAGAAATATGCCATTTCATTTACAGAAAAAGAGTGGGACAATCAAATGATCAATGTAACAAATACAACCGTACATCGTACAAAAGAGCAATACGGTAGTTGGGTATACGTCTTTTACTTGACATCATCGGTCAGGTCATCCGGGAAGCTTTGTTGGAGTGACATCCAGTGAACCGTCCTCACGATGTGTAATGGATATGACCAAGTGGTCAACACTGACTACCATCTTTAGATACCGGCATTGATCATGGAAATTCAGAGGGTGTGGTTAGTACTGACAGCATGTGCACGAGCCATAAAGTCACAGTGACAAATGTGACGGGATATCACCTAGTGGTCAACGATGCCTACCATCTTTAGGTACCGGCATTGTCCATCGAAATACAGAGGGTGTGGTAAGTGCTGACATGTGCAAAAGCAAGAAAGTCACAGTTGCGACAGCATTAGCGCATCTCTCCTCCTTACGTAAATCCCATATTTCCTTTCTTACGGTCAGGCAGATGAGATGCATCTCCAAGGACGACCACACAATGCCTGATTGTGTGTCCGCACACTGGAACACCCCTCACCTTAAGAGCTATTTCATATTACCTCATGCTGATTAAGGTATGCATACATCCGTTGTGACAAATTAAAACCCTTGGTAAGGAGAATACCATCTTGTCTGGTCCGATTCGAAAGAGGAAAAATCAACTCATGTGCGTCAGCAAAACATGACGTAATACATGACTTTATGGAGGAACGAAAATTACTCCAATTAAGGCTCTCCTCGGAAAAAAAATACATTATCTTCCCTTAGAGAGCAAAAGCACGAACAGGAAACTAGGAACGTAGCCTGAGGGAACTATGGATCATGAACAATATTTAATTCCATTAGGAACAGTGAACAACCAATAGCTTTAAAGTTGTGCTCATTGTTTGGAATTATAAGAATATTACTCACATGAAAAAAAAAGACACTAGATTTAGATACAACTGTTTCACTTGTCTATCAAAGATACATATCAAAGTTGAAATGTATGATTTCTTTTTATTTATTCATTTATTATTATTACTATTATCATTATTATTTTTTTAGGGGGGAGGGGGTAAATAGCTTAGTTTGAAAGGTATATGATCTACTTTATTGATTCGATAAATTATTATTCATTTTGCAAATTTAGTTCGTGAAATCTGAAGTTTCCAACGTATCTTTATAGATTTAATGCATCCCATATCATTTAATTCTTATTCTAATTCCGCACAAAATTCATGGCAGGCATACTTTGCTTGGTAAATTCATACCAGGGTAATAACGCAGATGCATGAAAACATTATGTAACTTCGTCCTGTCTTTTCTCTGTATACAAAATAAAAACACATCTTCGGATATTCGGATTAAATTTTAGGATATTGATTAAATGAAGAGTTAGTAAGCCATAAAACATCACTGCACTCTCAATACGATATAGAATCAATAGAATTGTTAGATAACCAAAGGTACATTACTTGTTTTTACCTGGAAAAGAAGGGGGTGATTCTTCAATAAGGATATAATAACAGGGTATACGTAGTAATGAAAACTTGGATTCATTTCCCGAAACACAGCACTCTGGCAAGATCAAACATTTAAAGAAACAATGCACTGCACAACCGATGGCCCTCTATCGTCTATGCAATGTAGGATGTGCACGAATCGGGATCCATAATGCAACCACGATGACGTAATTGATCAAATAATTTCTACACACACGCAGATACCAACCACCAAGTTTTAAAGGCTTTGCAGACAGAACAAATCACCGGAAACCACGAGAGAGGAGAAGAATAAATCAGCCAGGATTTGAAAAGAAACTGAAATCTTCGGTGATCTATCTCACCCTGCCGCGTTCCTTGTCTTTTCAACTTGGTCAAACCGTGTAAACTGATCGAAGACAGTGAAACAGTGGAACGTTGAGTCAAATCTGTAAGAGGAAGATACTAATGATATTTCATCAACTTCAAAGCAAAATTCGAATCCTTTAGATATCCATTCAATACGATCTTCGGCAATCTTTATAAAGATATATAACAATGCTTTTATTAGAAGATATAACAAGTGTATACAAGAGATCCATTGTGATTTAAGGCGTTGTCTGTTACATAATCATCCATTTGTTTTGCAAGTGCAGTTCTTTAAATTAAATGCATAAATATTCTTCAATGACAATACTTCCGTACAATTTAAGCACAACATTTTACATCATTAGGATGAAATTAGAAATAAAATCCACAATATTCATTCAGAGTCATAATTTTATGTGTGATATTTTCAAACATGATTTTTTAATTGCAAGAATAGAGTACCGAAGTTTAATACAACTAGCTTTCCTAAACGCTTCAAAAGTCATAGACAGCTTTCAAGACTATGGGCATGTTAACCATTTAATAGTCTGAAAATGTTATGTCAAACATCAGTACTCTATCATTGCAGATTATTGAATCTAAATGAGAAGTGGTGAAACTTGATGCAGAAGGTAATATTTGGACAGTTTCAGAAAATTGCAACCACTCCGTGGGATATGATATGATCACATCAACTGTTTATTTTTGATTAAACAGACCTGCCAATGAAACGAAAAAAAATTGTTTTATTAACCAACATTTTAGCAGGTTCGTTATCAACCACGATACGTTGGTAAAAAAACACGAGAGGGTGGGTATACAAAACACGATGGTCTGACTGAAAGCAAAATGTATCAGTCACTGATGTTGTTACTATGGTTACCGAACACCGAATATTATCGATACTTGATGAAGATGAAATAATATATTTAGAAATGTTTCCCTCTGCACCAAGTATCACCAACCCAAAAACATCTATGAATAATCCTATAGAGTGCATCTTAAACTAAGATAAGTGCAAATAGATTATCATTTTACATTATAGCAAAGATGTTTCTACAGAGCGTGTTAGGTGCAGCTGCGCATAACTAATGATTTGAAAAATTGTGACCCTCTTGCAAAAGCTAAGAAGAGGTAATGGAAAAGATGTGTCAAACATACACCCATCTATGATAATGTTTCGATTATATATAAATGAATGATGAAAAAGAAGCGCTGAGAAAATGATTTACTTTCTGTGATCATGAATAACATGCAAAAGATGAAAATGAGTATATTGGATGATTATATTTTATGTAAATTAGAAATATAAACGTAGGCACAACGAAATAAAGGAAACATACCAACAACACAAATGAATAAACATATAAAATAAAAAAAACATATAAGGTAAAAAAGGAATTGACAACAATGAAATAATATCCAACAAAATATTAATACCGCATCAAAATGAATAAATATGAAATATGGTGATTAAATACAACTCGGGATGTCGCACGGATCAAACACTGATTTAGATTTTAAAGTAATCTCCAAGATATTTGTACAAAAGTACAATACCCCGATAGAATTTCAATACAACGTCTTGTAAAAAAAAATAGTCTCACTACATTTTCTGATAGAATAGTCAATCAGAATCCTATTGTCTACACCAAAATATCAGATTCTACTCACAACTTCAGACTTATCTATTTCCTATTTGAATTAAAGGGGTATTCCGGTCTGAAAATATGTATATCTAAATAAATAAATTAAAATTCATAAAGCAAAGTGCTGAAAATTTTATCAAAATTGGATAACAAAGAACGAGGTTATTGGATTTTAAGTTTAGCAATATTTTGTGAAAATAGCTATATACACGTCATCATGAATATTCATTAGGTGGGCTGCTGATGTCACATCCCTACTTTCCTTTTCCTTATGTTATTATATGAAATAATAATTGTTTCATTTTTTCATACAGGTTGGAATAATGTGTCTCCGTTATAATGAAATATGTTGCAGCAATGAATATCTAATGCACTAAATCAGTTGTCAATCTATTTGTTTTCAGTTCTTGGTAGTACAAATTTGAATACACCTAATTTCATAAACTACAAAAGAACAAGTGGGGATATGACATTATAATTTCCTCATTGAATATTCATGAAGACACGCCGAGAACTGCTTCTCTGGAATAATGCAAATAACTTTGTTATTCCTTGTCCGATTATGATCAAATTTTCATTTATTTTTTGTGTGTGTGATTTTTCTTTATCTGTTTATATCATATTATTTTCAGCCCGGAGCATCCCTTTAAGTTCCCTATTTCCATCGAAACTGTAACTAAATATTACACAAAATGATATACAATCAATCGACATGAAAATAGAATTGTGAAATAATGTAAAATCCTAGATGAAATTGTATCATATTGAACGCAGACGAATGTTTTAATAATTCAATCCGCTAATTTGTATGTAAGAACATTTTCATTGCCTGTATGGGGTCACTTTATTGTATTGCTTTCGATAATCCCGACTTCGAAATGTATAAACATATTATACAATCAAGGGTAAAATATATAGATCATTGCCCCAATAATCAAACAACCTAAATGTAATCGAAGACAACCGATCTGGATATACATTAAACTCATATGTCCTTTCGTGGTTTGTAGTTTTAGGATTATGTAATTCTATACAGTTACTACAATTGTAAACGCTTCGAAAAACGCAATATAACTAATTATGATAACAATTAAATTGATATTTATGATAATGATAATTAAATAGAAAAAAAATATTATAAAGAATAATAATAATAATAATGATAAGTGTAAATGTAAAAATGTGTTTCGCGTCAAGAATGGTATGAAAGTTACAATGCTTATTTTATAATTTCATATTTCATTGGCTTCACTTTGCATGGAAACTGTCCCATTTAATTGATAAGGTCAATGTAAAAGTAAAAATACATACTTCCACCAGATGAGTAGAAAGCTAGTAATGAAATTGTTCATATTTGGATAAATATGTGCACTCAAACGTGTGATAAAATTTGCTTTTAAAAATGTGCAGGAGTGACAGTTTCTAAAAACGAGCAAACTACAAAATCAAAATATTTCATGCAAAAGAAAATAAAAGTGTTGTTTTTGTTACAGGCTTAATGCAACTCCAAGCTCATAATTACTGCTATTTTATTTTTATTTTCTAAGAGTATTCTCATCTCGCTTTATCTCTATATATATTTTTTACTAATACTTTGTCGGTTAAGTAAAACATAACCAAGAAGATGTTATACTCTAACATGTTACGAAGAGAACAGACTGCCTGTGATTGCCTCTCTTCAAATAATTTCATAACATGCCAAACAACCACAATAAGTTGCTAATGACTACCATAGGCGGCGGAAGCGGGGGGACATGTCCCCCCCTAAATTTGAGGTGGGGGGGGGGACGATCCCCCCCTAAAATGTTAGTTGATAACTTTTTTTTTTTTTTTTTGCTTGTCAAATTTTTTTGTTGGTCCCCCCTAAAATTTTGGTTGATAAACTTTTTTTTTGTTTTGCTTTTCTAAATTTTTTGCTGGTCCCTCCTTATTTTTTGGGCTTCCGCCGCCATTGATGACTACATCCAGTAATGATAATTTACTAAAGACAACCCTTACTACGCTCAAAACCTACTTGATTAATTTGCTTTAAACTTTGTAATAAAAAAAAAGCGAAAGAAACTGAAAAAGCGTCAGCCAGTGAATCAGATAATCGCAGCCAGTAGTGGAATCCGTGCGGTGGTAGCTATATCAGAAAAACAAGAATAGTAGAGGGTATAGTATGTATACCTGAGTACTTTAATGTCGATTTATTGATTTGCATACGGGTGTCACCGGGCGGTTTTATCAACCAGGGGTGTGCTGGTACCAAGCTTTTCTTCACTTCCTTTTGTCTTTGGCGGTGAGCTTCTAATTAGAGTAAAGTTTACAGATCGAAAATATTTTTTCTTTAGTATATCCGCCATGATCACTGATTTTTCCTTTCTTTCCAACTAAATTGTTCAATAAAAGTGCATGGAAAAAAGACACAGGCACAAATATTCCATGGTGCACGTTGATTTGGATAGAACTACAGCCTATTGCAAAATGTGTTATGTCAACCTTTTTACTACGGTGAATACGTCTCCCCTTGGCCTTGTTTTGCATAAAGGTATATCCTTTGGAACCGATACCTGAAGATACACATATCACAATGTTAATTTGATTTTAATTGTCTTATACTATTTAAACTACACAGACTACTCATTTCTCATCAAAATTGGATTTAACGCCTTTTGACAATTCTAATAGTGCTATGCTTAACGTTTTACCATTCTGCAACCCGGCCGTTGACCCTAAATCGTAACATGGATTTACCCCAGTAAAACGGTGCACATTACACATCTCTTTAAGTTGAATGAAATGGGTGTAACGTAACATTCTGTGAAATAAAAGCTTAATAAGGGTGGGTAAAATTCATACGAAATGTAACATGCACAGGAATCAATTCATGTTTATTGCCAGGAAGTCTTAAATTGGCCCTTAAAATACCACATCACAACTATGGGAACAGGGCCCCGTTTTACAAAGAGTTGTGATTGATCCAATCAATCGTAACTCTATGGAAATCCATCATATTTTTTTCGACAGGATATTTGCAAAATGTCCTTTGAAAACAAAAAGAAGCATACTGAATTGTCAAGAAAACAGTTAATGTATGAATATACATCACAAAAAGAAATATTTTGAACAAACATGCATAATAGATGTTGCCGTTGCTGGCCGTCCATAGTTGCGATTGATCGGATCATTCAAAACTCTTTGTAAGGCGGGGCCCAGGTCCATCGTATCTGTCACGACAACCCATCCACTGCTAGCACTTGATATTAATTTTATTTAGCTAAAACATATTTCCTTTTTTGTTAAATTTGAAAAAAGTGCGACATCCCATCATGCCCATGGTATATAAAACAAAAAAATACATCATTTTTTTTCACACATTGGGGTTAAGGACAATGGAGGAAATTAAAACAAAATAATCAGTTACTATACATAAACACACGAATATGATGTCGTATGCCATCCTACGTGCCGAAATGTTGACCTAATATTTCTGGTTAATTCTGTAGGCTTATTGCTGCGTTTACCAGAGAAATATTATATACGTTTTCAATAGCCCAGGGTAAATGACTGAAAAATAGCTTCGACGAGTACAACATTTTAGGGAATCATGTGATAGTGCTTTATGCAACTCTGTTTTATTGTTGATGTTTTTTTATTGAATATATCGTATATCGACCTTGCTTTAAGGACATTTTCAATCATTTGCAACATTCCAATTGTGAAGAAATCGCTGCATGGTTAACAGTAATATTGATGATAATAATAATCATAATAAAACCGTAATAACATTAATATAAATCACAATAAATGAAATAATATCAATAACAATAATAGTACTACTACAAATAATAAATTAATATATATATGACGATGACGGTGACAAGAATAAAAATGATGATAAAAACACCACCATAATCATAATGATAACATAATCAATTATACATATTTTTTTTCTATTTACCCTTAGAATGATAAACATTTAAAGTGATATTTGAATATTGAAAATCATTTTAACAATTTTTAAAATAATGGACTGATTGATGTATGTTATCTTGGCGAATGTTTATATTGAAGGTATTGTTTAACTTTGTGAGCAGCCGATTAAAAAAATTCTCAAACCAGGATGAAACATGTGTACAAGTGCATGTATTAGAACTAATAAACCCTGAAAACAACCATTATTGAGAATGAAGAGCTAAAACTAATAGGCAAACCCCATTTTGTAAATAGGCGTCTTATAGACGCCTAAATAGTACACATAAGTGTATGGGATGAAATTTAGATGGTGTTTTCGGTCACTTTATATTTCAATTTTTGAAGCACTAAATAATTATTTTCGAACGCAATTTTTTCTGGGCTTCATTTTTGTAACATATCACAGACACAGGTGACAAGTGTGACATTCTAGCTAAGATTTTTTTAAAGTCAAACCAATGTTAACCAATCACTTTAAGATAAAGGTGATCAAAGATTTGTCCTAATTTCGGACGTTTGGCTGGTATCAGTTAATATCAATAGCATGTACTAGCCCAGGATACAATCACATAAACGAATCCAACTCCACAACGATCATAGTTATTACGATATTTCGAATAATATATGGGTCGTATTGAAGTCGGTTTAATTATGAGTATGTAGGACATGCGGAGGATCCAAGAACAGGCTAATGTATAGTCAAATGCTCGCAAAGTGACGACGGAAGCCTCCGAAGATTTTTTTTTACCGAAAATTGAAAAACCAGAACATAAATATTGGCGTAAATTCCGCGCAAACTGAATATTTAATCAACAACAATAATACTCCGACTAATTAATCATCTTTTTATCTGAAAAAAAAAACAAACATCATATATATATATATATATATATGTATATAAATTGTGGTTTTTCGTCTGTTCTGAATACTTTAGTTCTGTTCTTGTATCGTAATGCAACAATCCCACCGATGTAAGTAACTCACGGCTATAACCAAGACTATAACGTTCCCGATTAAACAAAATTGAGAGACGGTTTCGTTGGCGTGACTACACCTTTGCATCGTAACAGAAAACATCCTAGTTACTCATCTGCTGCAGAAAAAAAAATGTTTGGCGTGATTTTCGTAAGAAAATTTTCTCTAGATCAATGGCTCAAACAATTATGATCAAATGATGACGACACTACTTTCTCAATGTAAAGGAACGAATTTGCTCAGTGCTCGTCCGACCCGCTGCAGGAGCTATGTATCCGGTGAGATGGCGCAACCAGGTCGCGCAGCGCAGATCCGCCAATACTTTGCACAATCGGACGTTTTTCAAACCCTCGTACCGCGGCGAGACCGATCGATTTTCTTGACATCTCCCCTCTTCAGACTGGGCATGCGCATAGATAAAATATTTTGACGCACGACTGTCCCAGTGTCTGTTGTAAAATGAACAACGCCATCAAATATATCAGCTGCGTGAATTATTAGTGTAATCCATGTCCACATTCCTTGGGACGATCACATTATCTGGACATTTCGAGGCCGTAAAATTTGTTACGCTGGATAAAACTACACATGTAATGGTTACTCTTTTCCACTAAAAAAACATCGTGAACTCGCACTTTATTAAGCATCCTTTCACTCCTGTACACAAAGAGAGTAGTTCATAGACAATCCTTTCATCGATGAACGATCTGCATTGTCTTTGAAACTTTTTTATGAACAAAAATGAACCTGGAACAAAACTAATTGAAGGGCATATTTGGGACTCGGGGGTGGGGTTCTGTACAATGACATTTTGTTTTAGCATGTCATGAGATGGATTGAAAATACGTGAGAGAGATCAAGAAAATTGAGAAAATTCAGATCGAGAGACAGAGAGAGAGAGAGAGAGAGAGAGAGAGGGAGGGGGGGGGGGTGATAAAAAAAGCCTAGCCAGAGGAAGGTCACGAACACAGAGAAAGAGAAAATGGGTGTCGAAGATTGGACATTTATTGACTTTGTGGGGCTGGGTGGGGGCTTTTTTATTTGCAGTATATAATTGGTCTGGGTTGTGCCACAAAATGAAATAGCACGGGTGATGGTGGGGGAGGGGAGGGGGCTGCAACAATGCTAAGGAGTATTTAGCGTGAAGGGAGGTGGCTGTACTCGAGTATACATTATAATATTAATACACAATCTTGTTGCTCCACGATCATTGACGATGTTAAACTATTCTAAATGAATGGTCAATTAATTTACATAATTATGAGTGTTAGTTTTGATAGGCAAAAGGGTGGGATGGTTTTCTACAAGATGAATGTTAGTAAACATTTAATGAAATGTAAAAATGGGGGCAAAATGACATTTTGTCATAAAAAGCACATTTTTAAGGCTTATCGATTTGAGACCGTGAACACGAAGATGCCACGAAATAAAAATGTTTTCTTTTTTCTTAAGAATTTAGATTTAAAGAACACAAATTGATGTGAAGAAGAACAACACTTGGGGGTGCAGTAATAATTCTTTAAGACATGCCTGGTATATACGGTGTTTGGAGATAGTGATAAAGGCCGTTTGTGGTGGTGTTAAAATTCGGTTCCTCTGCGAAGTATTTGTGATGGAATGAGAGAAAAAAAATATAACAAAAAGAACAAGGATGATGAGAAAAACTGTGTTAGTCTATAACGTTAGAAAGTGACGAAAACCAGTGAAATAATAAACAATAATTGAAGAGCTACTGACATCAGAATGTTAGTATTACACATAATCTAGTTAGTCCTGGTACATAATGGGTGTTGAATGTTGTTGGGAATGTGTAAAATCTAAACAGATAAAGGACTATTGTAGTACTACTTAAGAGCCATGAAATCATTGCGGGCATGGCGTACTGAGGAGGGAGGGGGATGTTATAAGAAGTACACATTGATTGTTTTAAAAAAGCTACGTTAGTATGACAATTAAGCATATTTAGGGGAAAATGACTTTTTGCACGTATTGGTTGCTTTGTGGGTATGGTTAAATAGAAAGGGATAATTATTTATTAACATTTTATGCAAGGGTTCCTATTATTAACCCATGTGAGTGAAATATTTTGTATAAGATATATAAACATGATTCAATAAACAATTGAATGTAGTAGGGTAATACTAATAGTACACCGTATATTTCTAAAACATAATAATACATCGTGTTTGTGAAATAATACATTATGTATGTACTGATATTGTTATATCCACACTGTAGTTACAATATTCAAATCAGAAATAAGACAAACGTGTGAAATTATGAATATGACTGAAGCCTTATTAAACAAATGTAACACACAACAGCCAAGGTGATAACAAAACAATAATAGCAACGGTAATTCCTAACAAAATGATAATGTACACCCCCTTGTATTACACTAACGCCATTCATTTCATTGAGCAAACAAGTTTATGAAACATCAAACTAAATGAATCGTTTGTCTCAGTCATATCGACAATGAAATGGAGGATGTGCCTACATACTTTTAAACAATGAATCTATATCGTGATTCGTGATCACTAAAATGTAATGGTGACAGCCCATGTGAGTAAAAAAAAAATCAACATTGTGTCCCAACATGCTCTCTGTTCATATCAAACAGCATTTGTAGGCTTTCTTGTAAAAGACGAAACATACAAATATTGATAAAAATATAATGGACATAAATAAGTGTAGATACTATATAAAAAGTGAATTAGTAATACCATCTATAATATTTTTGAGAATTCATGTGGGTGTCATGGTAGATAACGTTTATATCATATGGACTTGTTTTAGTGCATAGTGTTTGATTTACAATCTAAACAGAAGAAGATCAAAATGTGGCCAACAAACGAAAATTATAACTTCTTTAAGGCGTATATGTGTACAAAAAATGCTGAATCAATTAGTATTGAGCAAGGGGGGAAGCGGTTTGATAGGATTTATCTTTGAACTATAATATTTGAAGTCGATATAATGATTGGAAAATAGTATACGGCTTTTTCAGCGCATGGATTGGATTTTCTGCATTATGATGGAATGACTGTAGTCGTGGATCTCATAATATCATGACATTATGCTGCCGAGCGATATGTTATTGATTTGAAATGAATTGTTTAATGATTACTCCCATATATTTTTTAACCAACCTACAAGCTGGTTAAAATATGAATCTATCAGCTGTTTGTTAAAACAAAATTGTATCCAAGTTTCTTTTTCGAAATCTACAATCACACAGTTGGAAGTTTCATATTCTAACCAACTTATATAGATTGGTTAAACAAATTCGGAGGGTGTATAGGGGAGATGTTGCAATTTAGCAATTATGAGCAAATTATCTATTAAAGTATTCATCTTTGTTATGCTTGTATCGTCTGTTAGTAAAGCCATTAACGAAAATAATCAATCAAAAGAGGAAACAATTTTTTGTTAGTTTATAATTACCTCCCTCGCTGCTGTCGCCATCATCTTCAATTATCCCACTTCGCAGCGAGTGCTGTGTACCCTCTTTGTCGGGAGGGGGCGCTCTATCAACTGGACAAGAAAGGGTCTCGTCCTCGCTCGAGCTTTGGCGAGATTGGTACGCAAGAGGACATCCCATGGTCACCGAATCCCGGGCGATCAGGCTGGTGGAGCCCAGCTCGAATACACAATTTTCATGGTGGGTTATCTGGAGGAGATGCCATGGAATTAGAGAGAGGGGAAGAGAGAGGAGAGGGAAAGAGGAAGAGAGAGAGAGAGAGAGAGAGAGAGATAACAAAGGGAGAGAGGGATAGAGATAAAGATATGAGACAACGGTTGGATGGGAGGGTGAGGAGCAAATGGGAGAGAATAATATATTTTTAAATCCAATGATTCATTCAGATTCAGATTTATATATATATATATATATACATACATACACACATACATATTTTTTATCATTGATGTTTTTTTTTAAGACGGCCCTCATAAACTGCTAGTACCATATGCTGACATTGAGCGCACCGAGTTAAAAGTCTTTGACAATATTCACAAACATTTTCAAAAAATGGCACACAAATATCACAACATAAAACTACTATAACTGAAGAATGAAAATGTTAATCAGATGACGAAATTGGTTTACTTAACCACTGTCATTTCGTTTTGTTCCCAAAGCATTTGATGTACTAAATAAAAAAAGTAACACCCACACACGGGGGGGGGGGGGGACGGGGGTGGTACAAAATATTTGACCTAAATTAGGGGTGAAATACTAAAATTGAAAAGAAAGCACCCAACAACAAAAAAAAAAAAAAAAAAAAGGTAACAACAAATATATAATACCGATGCTAAATTTGTTTACTCTTTTGATTCAGCACAATCAGACAAATGTATAATATACCAGGGGCCGAAGAGTTGCAACTGTTGTAACTGTGCCATTACGGCCACTACCATGGAAACCTTGATTTTGATTGGCTGCTGAGCCCTGTTGCCATGGTAGTTGCCATAATGGCAAAGTTACAACAGTTGTAACTCTTTATGAAACAGGCCCCAGGACGAACTATAAACATTGTGAGCGGGATCAAACAAGTCTAAAATGCTTATATTTGGGGGATACGGGGATCAAATTTCCAGGCACCATTTGTCATACATGTCATAAGGAGATCTTCACAACCTTCGTCACCCATCCTTTTCAATCACAATGCACCCCAGCCTGCATAAACATAAAGGTGCCAAACACCTCGACCCATCGCATTTTCGGAAATACCCCCAGTGCATAAATTTGAGCCGTCCGTCATAATCTTTCCATTTCAATTTATAGCAAAACAACGGGGATTCCTGCCAGGGCATACGTGCAAAAGAAGGCGTAAAATTGATCCGTCGCTTCAGATGAGTTCAGATGGGTTCATCATAGTCTATATTTCTATCTGAAAATTAAACACACGCTTTGCTAAATGGTATCTTCGTGGCTCCATTGGCGCAATTTGAAGGAGGAATATGAGGAATGGGGTTAAGGGGACAGCAGTCCTACCCCCTCGTCAACGAAGAAGGCATCAATCCAAGTTTATTATTATTTTTATTATTATCATTATTATCATTATTATCATCATTATTATTATTATTATTTATTTTTTTATTATTTTTTTTGGGGGGGGTAAAAAAAGTCAGCAGTTTTTCGTAATTGTTTTCGCCCCGAAACACGAGGGCAAGTCAGGGTTCGAATTAAAGTGGAGATTCTAGGCAGGGGCAGCAAAATTTATTTTAAGTTGTGGTTTGGGGCGAGGCTGACCATGTAAAATAATAATAAAAAACAACACCCAATCAAGTGTCTTCTTAAAATACATATCTGCACGCGTTTATTGAAAAAAGTAAGGGCTGAAACACCCAGCCCCCTTCGATTCATGGTCCTTGCAAGAGCATTTTGAAACTTTCGTCTTTTCCCCCTTTCTCATTGTTCACATGGTGCAGTGGACCGGCTCGCCCATTCCGAATCAGATCACGCAATGCCACCAACTGTCTCAATCACTCTGTGATAAATATGACCCTTTCCTAATTCCAAACAAAAAAATGAACTTCACATCTAGATAAACATTATCTCCAAAACCCCGACTCATGCCACAGTTACACCCGCGAAACCGATTCCAGACCGACCAAGCTAATACGTTATTTCCCATGGCATATCATTGGTCGGTTTGGATTCGGGTTCGGTTACAGTCACACCAATGAAACCGACTCCAGACCTATCAAAGCTATTACGTTATTTCAAATATCACATCATCGGTCGGTTTGGAGTCGGTCTCGGTTACAGTCACACCAACGAAACCGACTCCAGACCCATCAAAGCTTTTACGTCATTACCAATGACATATACCATCGGTCGGTTTGGAGTCGGTCTCGGTTACAGTCACACCAACGAAACCGACTCCAGACCCATCAAAGCTATTACGTTATTACCAATGACATACCATCGGTCGGTTAGGAGTCGGTCTCGGTTACAGTCACACCAACGAAACCGACCCCAGACCGATCAAAGCTATTACGTTATTACCAATGACATACCATCGGTCGGTTTGGAGTCGGTCTCGGTTACAGTCACACCAACGAAACCGACTCCAGACCCATCAAAGCTATTACGTCATTACCAATGACATATACCATCGGTCGGTTTGGAGTCGGTCTCGGTTACAGTCACACCAACGAAACCGACTCCAGACCCATCAAAGCTATTACGTTATTACCAATGACATACCATCGGTCGGTTAGGAGTCGGTCTCGGTTACAGTCACACCAACGAAACCGACCCCAGACCGATCAAAGCTATTACGTTATTACCAATGACATACCATCGGTCGGTTTGGAGTAAGTTTTGTTGGTGTGACTGCGCATGACTAATGATAGAATGCCAGAGGTGAAATGGAAAAAATAACACACGTGTCAAACAAACGGTTTAAAATACCCCCAAAAGAAGTGTTCTGGGAATATGGATTTCCCCGCCTGAAGAGGGCGCGTTCCACGCTTCTCATTTCTTCTGGATCATGTGGATACCACGATAGACTGATATACTCAGTCAGACTGCAGGTCCCAAGAAAGTGGCTTCTTTCATCCAAGTGATATTCATGACTTGAGATGTTTTGCATATTTAATGAGCTTGATGCGGACCAAAACACCTCTTTTCATTCGGTCATTGCTGCTCTTATTGTGCATCGAATTTCATGAATTTGGTACCATTGTAAAGAAGAAGAATCATTCTTTCAGGTCATGTGTTTGGATTTATTCAAAGATTTTGTAATATAGGTTAAAATTTTGATCGAAAATATGCTACAAAAGAAATATTTTCACCCGACAAAAGCTGCTATTTTCACACTTTATTTTTGTTTGAGCCCAAATGATTTTTATATCATGATAAAGCTGAATATGTATGCTTTGAAATGATATAGGTTTCAAAATAAGAATTGGTTTAATCGGGTCAAGATCACACTTTTCATTTGCCAAGTACATGAAGCAGTTTGAAAACAAGAATACTGCACTCTGATTGGTCAAAGAGACCACACAATGGCAAATTCCAACGGTCCCAGTGCCTGGGTTAGTGGGAAGGTCACACTTCCCATGTGGTAATCTCCTCAAATACCCCGCGCCTGTTGTTCTGTGAACCTTATCCAGCCAATCAGAACTCTGGATTTCATGCAAGTACAAAATTTCAGAAATCTCGTCTTGTACCTTGTTGGGAAAAGTGTGATCTTGACCCGATTAAAAGGTGCCGCATATCAAGAGTGGTATTGTGAGAAAGTACAGAAATTCAGCTTTATGGTGATATAGATATCATTGAGGCTCAAAATAAAAAGTTTTGCACAATTTGCAAAAGAAAACAGAGGAAGAAAATTCAGTTTTGAGGCACATTTTCAGGCCAGAAATTTACTTATTGAACAAAATATTGTATACAAAATAAATGACCAATATGAAAGAGTAACTTTTACTCTATCTGATGGTGCAATAATATTTCATTTAACTTGAGGTTAAAACAGGTAAATTCTTAGAGAAAGAAAATCTCACGAATCACGAGATTTTGCAAGGAGGAGGATTCAGTCACGAGATGATTTGGATGAATCTGGCCATTTTGCTCATTAGCATAGGGACCTGCGGTCTGACTGTACTGGGAAATAATCGCTCAGTTTTTTCTTCATAAAATAATTCATAGAACGAAGTATTCTAATTTTCATGACACTAATCGAATTCGATTACTTGGTAACAGACGTTACACCTAATGTATATCAATAAAATTGTGAGTCTTAGGATGAAACAAAAATTCTGCATCAGAGAGAAAATTATATAGTTTAAAAAAAACATGCCACAATTTCTTTCAAAGGGTATTTGATAGCTCTACAAAGCCATACAAAATAAAGAACATCATTTTCAACTACGATGAAATAAAAAATGTCTAAGCGAAACAAATGTCGGATAAAGAAAAAGGAATGGTAAAGTCTCTCAAAAAGTCCTTTTTATAGGGCAATTCACATGAATATATGTCATTACAAGATGGTCGATTTTCTTTAGTGGCGCTCAAAGAAATATGGAAAAATAAAACTGTTCACATTTAGAAGGGGTTGGCAAGAAATGCATTGGTCATTGTTGTATGATGCTATAACGAAAAATAAATTAATTCGTTGGAAGAATATTATGGGAAAACAAGACGACCTAACAAAATGCATTACATGTAATATTTTTCATGAGCGCATGAGCGCCATCCACGATAAACACAACTCAAACACTTGGAGGAAAATAAAATACAAACATAAAAGTAGGTCATTCTATGTTGTTTTTTTGCAACGCTGAATAAGAAGATTGACACCCAATACTTCATAGGATTACTCCTTCTGCTTCGGGGAGACTCAGTTTGCATTATCGCATTTCAATCACTGCACTCAATTCTCTCTCTCCTCTTTTATTACTTCCAGGCTCCGTAACACAAATCTTAGCGATGAAAATCAAGTATGAAAGAACACTTGTGATTGGTTCCTTGTCAGTATTTTGAACCAAATGCGCATGTCAGTGCATTTAGCGAATGATCGCTAATCTTTGTGTTACGGAGTCTTGGTTCTAAACTTTATGTACTCTAGATTCCGAGTTTGAGGTTGCGATGAATTGGAAGAAAAGGAAAAATCGTCCCGACGTGCACACAATGGCATATACACTCATCACCTATCTCTACCCAAAACACACACACGCACACTCGCACACACATTTACTTTGGATATTGACATGATTGGGAACATAATTTCAGACTTATAACAAGGGTGCCAGTGACAACCGGTCAACCGATGATCAATGTTACTTGACACCAAAGCGAGGATGTCCTCGCTTCGCGTGTTGTTATCATTCTTAATGTGAAATACGTGTGTGTAAGTCCTCGGTTGCCGGTGTGGGTATGGTGAGGTTAATCCACATGCAATTATCTCCTTTTCCCCACTTTTACACACCTACCAACCAACCAACCAACATTATCTATAACTCCACTATTTAGTAAATTCTAGAAATATGTTGACCATTCTAGAGATATGAACTAAAAATTACCACTCTCCATGATTTTACAGAAGTGTTTTCTGAGGGTATGCAATACTGAGAGGAATCTATTTGCATGTCGTAGAAGCGGATAATAATGAAAACAAATCCAATCCTCCTACATATACCTAAGGTGGTGCTCAAATTAGCACTACTAAAACAAAAGGAAAGCTAATTATGAAAACTATCGATGAGGAGCAGAAATGGGAAAAGGACGTAAGGAAGAAAGCATTTTTGTCGCTTCGTCACCATGGAAAACTGACGCATACAGACGAATGTAGCTATCTTTATGGGATGTGTTTTCCCCTGTTGAATTTCTTTTGTATCGTAACGACAACGTAATTAATCTGCGTCGCTACCTAAAAAGGTTAATTGTCTAATGGAAGCTCCTTTCGGTTATCTTCATTTATATTCCTCTCTTACAGCAGGTTTCCAATATTCCTGGTTTTTTGTTTATATTAAATGGGACGAGGAAATTTCAAAAGAATGGTATGTGCACCGTATCGAGCCAATATATCACGGATGACAACTTAATCTCCCCATCTTCACTTCCAATATTGAATAACAAGCTCTAACGGGAGATGATTGCATTAGACAAAATATGGGATCATTCGGATTAACTAGATTGAAATTATGAAACCCGGCATTTGTGATGAGTATGAGGCCTACATTCCGTGAGAAGATTTTTGAAGCGTCGTCATTTTTTCCAGCTGTATGGACAAAAATGATAAAATGTTAAAACTGAGGCACAGAGGCGAGGAAGAAATAGATAGAAAAAAGGGCGAGGACAACCCAAGAACAATGAATTGATAGGGAACTTATAAGTACATCCAGCTGTTGTCTGCACAGAGACAGACAAAGACGGTGAGATGGGATTCAAAAGAAAAGGAAAATATATATAACAAAAGGGGAGATAAAGGTGTCAGCCTTATACCGATAAAATTATGTGTTAATGTCTAAACTTTGGGTTACTTTCTATTACGGCATACGCAACACTCGTAATCCCTTGTCCAGATACGTCTCAAGACGTTCTGGGCGATACATTTTTGCTATAAATTTAAATTTCACATACCTCCACATAACCATGACATTGATAACCTTTATTTTTTAGGAGTGCTTTAGTAAACCAGTTATTTCTTTGGTACATGAATAAGGGATTCTTTATGGTCAAATTTTAGGAGGTGGAGGCTTTCTCGCATGTTAATGCTAATAAAAATCCTGACCATCTGAAACCAAACCGAAGTCATGGTAGCTGATTTTTTTTTAAACTACCTAAAAGGTCCTATCCCTTCCTCACATTCACGGGGTTTAAAGAATACCCTACCCTTATTAACAAGCATCCAATAGCATGAAAAGTGACTTCTCTATGTCTGCATTATCAATAATCATAACTTACATTTTCAACTTCAAAATATGTCTGATCCACGTTACTACTTGAAGGAATACAACGTGAAGTGAAACACATATCTCGACCTTTATTCAAGATACCCTTAAGGGCAGGTGGCCGCCCCTACAACATAAATGGCGCAAAGAAATATAAACACAATAGGTGATATTTTGTGATTCTTTAGTGTGTTATGACAGATCCAGAAACCCAATTTAATCACAGAAGCGTTAAGTATGAGTCAACTGAGGTTCAAAATCGTTTATGTTCATATTCATTGTTTGGGATTGAAGACGGATTATTTGTGTCTTCATGAAATATGCTCGTCAGTCATTTTCTCAAACATCACACTTATTAGATGGGATATATTCTTTCCCCATGCAATTAAACAAAAAAATCAAATGAAGGATTTGGAAATTAATTTTTAAAGGACTGACGGATAGAATTTACACTTTCTCTTGAGTGACTTTGATTAAGTATGACCTCTTAATTACTACCTGATAGCTATGGACAAACAGGAAATGGGCTTAACAGCGGAGAACGGGGGGGGGGGGGGCGTTATGCGTTACCATATTTTCATTTGAAAGGGTGAACTTAATTGATAATGAGCATATTTATCATATAAATATAAATTTAATAAAGGCTAGACATCCCTGCTTGATTAATACAAGCACGGAATTCTATCATCGCCTCATTATTACTTGTGTTACAAAACACAGATGTCTCAACAGGACAGGACAGGACTCATTTTACGATGAAATCCAAATTTTTCATCGACATTCCCAGAGGGGCACCCAAATTGATACACGTACCGGAGTATCGTAAATCACTGCGTTTAAAAAGAGAAGAAAATGCGCATTTCGACACTATTTACATTTGGGAGTAGATTTATTTTCTCGTTATAAGGAGGTGTTGAGATATTTCCGTGACCGGCCTATATGAAATTGGATAATATTCGAAAAAACAACAAGCGACGATGGAGCAGCAATTATTATACAGCCGCGTGTGAGAAAGGCCTATAATTCTTTCCTCTTAACCATCGGTGAAAAGCATATACGGTTGCATAAGTTGTAACAACTTGAAAAAAAAAAAGACAAACCACCACTTACAATGGGGGAAAAACTGCATTCTGCTTATAAACGTATATGACTGTTACTAACGGAATACAACTCAACTATTTTTTCCCTATTTAAAAGCCAACGAATTGCCTGCAATGGCAAGGCAGTGCGGCTTTAAAAACATTAAACAAGATATAAAAAAGAATGAAAAGATAACAAAACCACAGAACGTCTTCCTCCAAAACCCAGAAATCAATAATTTTATACAAGCTACGTTTTATTGTATCTCTCACAATGCACATCCCTACAACATCCACCCACCCATCCACAGGGCAGAAATCCATGCTCACAAAACGCCTGCCAAACGGGTAAAGAACATAAATGGACGCACTACCACCCGAAGAAAAAAAAATCATAATTATAACTTATTGATTGGTATCATAATGGACCTACAAAATAGTAAAAGGTAAAAGTTATTCCCGAAGCAGTGAGAAAAAATGCAAATAACCTAGCTGTCCATTAAAGGGGAAGTTCACCCTTATGAAAACTTTGTTGTAAAAATAGCAGAAAAATATTGAGGAAAATCCATCAACGATTAAGAAAGTTATTATAATGTCATTTTTTTTTAATTTGTGACGTCATAAATGAGCAGCTGTCCCATGTGTTTTTTAATATAATGCATACATTTCATGTTTTAATGGTTTATGATGACTTTTTTTATTCTACTTTTTTAAACGGGCGTGAAATCGTTTGTGTATAGATATACTGAAGGTACAATAAAAACAATTTTCAATTTTCTGAGCAAATGACATTTCTTTGATTTTTTACCATACGATAGGTACAAAAAAGCTACACGTATATGACGTCACAAATCAAATAATTGAAATTCTTATAAATTTGTTATTCATTGATGGATTTTCCTCAAATTTTCGCCAATATATTTTTTCTGCTATTTTAAGAATAAATTTTTGTCAGGATGATTTTCACCTTTAAACATAATTGATAGGCCTATAACTGAATATCAATGAACCTAACTGTGAGAACTTAAATTGATTCAACTACTTACCGATTCCCATGTTAAAGGCAAATTTGGTCTCTTCATCTCAAAGGCGTCGCTGAGTATTTGACCCTCAAGGCCAGGCAGTACCGCCTTGAGACCACGCCCTGTATGACGAAGAAGAAAAGATGGAGATATATATAACATAAGAATGTAGATAGAAATATGGAATTTTGACTAGAGGAAACCTCTTAAATAGCCCTATGCCATTGCAATTATTTTGTTTAATAATCCACGGATTTATCTGACATGCCGTAATTATCAATTAATATGTCGTATTAATTCTTTTTTTCTAATATAATTCTGAAAGTGCATGATTTCATAAAATAGAAAATGCAGATAGAAAAAACCTTTGGAAAGAAAGCGTTAAATAGTGAAACAAATATTGATTAAAAAACTATGGGCGGTGTATAAACTATGTGCGTGAGAGTGTGGGTGGGGTGTATGTGTGTGTAAAGGTGCGTGTGTATTTGGGTAGCGTTCATGAGGCCGAGTGACATATATACATTTGTCTACAAATTCAGACGGTTTTCCGCTTAGCCTGACCATGATGATGTTCAATGTAAACTGAAAAATACGTAGAAGTCATTCATGCTCCTTCAGGGCAAACCGAAAGCAAGGTTTATAAGATTTAATAGACTAAGGCCCCCCCCCCAAAAAAAAAAAAAAGAAGAAATAAAATAAAATAAATAAATAAATAAGAAATAAGTAAAAATAAATAGATGAATATGTTGTAGACAAACAGTGACCATCGGCCTCGTAGATTCGGAAGCCCCGGATTATTTTATTTGTATGCTTAGTCGCCTTGATGACCACCACTGCACATGCCCATTAATCCCGTAAACATAGTAAATAATTCAGCCCAAAGTAACTAACCCCAACGTGCTGTTAATCATTCATTCACGCTCTCTCTGTCCAAGTCTTTCAGTGGAGCAATTCTGTATCGATCCCTAGATACTTATCCGCATCATTAAAGTAAGAGTGCTCTCCCTTTGGCATAATCTAAAACCAATCGATCACATTAAACGTTTATCAGTAACAGTTTCTGATGTTCTGATGATAGATGAATTCTATGAAAATGAAGGATCCCAACCAAATCCACGGCGATGTTATTGTATGCCATGTTCGGTGAAGAATGAATGTTTACAGTAATTTTCAATCTATAAATTACACGCGTAACGATATCATTTAATAATAGACCTAACCACTTTAAAGACATCGGTTAAACCCCGACTATAATCGTCCTTAAAGGTCAAGTCCACCCTATAAACATGTTGATTTGACTTAATAGAGACAAATCAAACAAGGACGACGCTGAAAATTTCATCAAAATCGGATGTAAAATAAGAAAGTTCTGACATTTAAAGTTTCGCCTTATTTTTCACAAAACATATAATTATGCACAACTCAATGACATGCAAATAAGAGAGACGATGATGTCCCTCACTCACTATTTCTTTTGTTTTTTTATTGTTTGAAATATAGAATATTTCAATTTTTACAGATTTGACAATAAGGACCAAATTGACTGAACCATAAAATGTTAAGGCGATGGTAATTCCACGTGTTCAGGGAGGAATGACACTTTGTTTCAAGGACAATGAGGAGAAAATGGCAATAAATCATATATCATATAATGAAATACAAAATGAATAGTGAGTGAGTGATGTCATCAATCCCCTCATTTGCATACCGAACAGGATGTGCATATAACTGTTTTGTGAAATTAAGCGAAACTTTAAAATGTCATAACTTTCTTATTTTACATCCGATTTTGATGAAATTTTCAGTGTTATACTCGTTGGATTTTTCTCTTTTTATTTAAGTCAACTCTTTTTTGGGGTGGACTTGTCCTTTAAAAGCTGGGAACCGTGTCTATGATCTATTATAAAAACAATGAAACACTGCAAAAACTGCATCTGAGAATCATAATTTCGGGTTCCAGAAAAGTGAAAATGCACAAGTGACCGAAAATACCATCCCGATTTTCATGATGGTACTTAATACATTACACGTAATACAATTATTTTTCACTGCAGAGAAAATAAATGATGATTTTTCATTTGCAGAAATCTGGAAAGAGTTTTCGATTTATATGCATATTTCCTTTAAAAAAACAGCCTTCCATTCGCAGGTCTTGGGCCTCAATATCCTGAAAGTCGATAAACAGAATGATATACATGTAGATTTTTTTTTCTCCCTGGGGCATATTAGAACTTCTTCCTCTTCTGTCATTTTTTCTTCCATTTACGATTCTCATTTTCTGGCTGTAACTACGGGACCCAATACCCTAAAGGCTTGTCAAATGCAATGTTGGCTTTGATGAACGGAGTCACCTGTGTACCCCTAACCCAATGAGAAGGCAAATATATTAAACATTTGCTGCCCAAATGTGCTATTGGCGTACCTGCACCGTCGTTATTTCTAAGCATTTCGCTATTAGGAAAAATCGAATTCTGATCGAATGTGTCTGTTTCCAGAGTGCCATTGAAATACTATAATATACAATAAACAGGCTTCGCAGCTATTATTTTCGCCTTTTTTGCATTCACCCTTTTCAAATATCTATGCCTTTATCCCCTGTTTATGTTATATTTTAATAAAATCATTTTAGATATAATAATATCGTTCATCTAGCATTATATCCCATCATATATATTAAAGCAACACGACCAAGGGCGTATCATGATCTTTTTCTCAAGGGGGGGGGGGGGAGAAGAACCCAGCGATATACATTCTTAAAAAAATACTGTAAAGTTACATGTGCAATTTTTACCCCCCCAAAAAAAAAAAAAAAATTCAACGGTCATTCGTTCTCCTATCTTGTGGGCGCGTCGTGGTCATGTGGTTCTGACTCTCGCCTTTCAGCAAGAAATTTATCCACAATGTGCTGCACTCGAACCAAGTGAGCGGAATGGGTTCCCGGCATGATTAATTCCTTGAATGCAAGAGCGCTGAAAGGCAGCTCGAGGTAAAGCTGGGGTAATAATAATAATACTATGCGCCTCGGAATAGATTGTTTCTCGAAAGATGGCGCTATACAAATGCCTATTATCATTATAATTATTATTATCTTTTCCCTCAATTTATCATCTATTTCTGCCTTCATATCCTAACTAAATCACAGGGATGATGTTGTACAACCCCTGTTAGGAGTACAGGGAGGCAACCAGGTGTGGGGTAACAATTATCATCCATATACATTTGCCTTCGTGTTGTGACTTAGCATGGGTCCACCGGCGGAAGGGGCCATCGCCCTCATGAAAATTAACCATATCGACGGGGCCTGGGGGTTGGAGTCAACTAGTCGAAGGGAGGTTAATGTCATGGCTTAAGGCGTGGGTGATGTGATGGTGTACCAAAAATGCCATACAAGAGCTAGAATATCTTTGCAGGCATGAAAAAATAGCCAATTAAAAAAAAAAACTCAACCAAATTGTGACCATTCATCATAAAGCAATGTTTCCTGATGTTTTTCAGAGATCGCCAATATTGGTTCATAAAAAGTTAATGAAACAGAAAGAGACTAAACATCTCTATTCCCGCTCTTTTATTTATTCAAGAAATATAAATATAATATGTCAGGGGTTCAATAATTCAGCGGTTTAGGGCGTGGCGCAATTTTCATTGTTCAGGGCTGATGATTTATTTATTTATTTCAAATCTTTATCCAGAGTAGCCTGTTCAGCTTCATACAAACACATATGCAAAATTACACAATATATACAATTAAAACGTTCATTAAAATCGCTGGTCTTCCACAGGGCTCTGCATTATTACCTAAAACATATAATTCATAACATAAAGAAAACATAAGTGAAGGAGACATATATACACATCAAAATAAGATTCAGAATGAGAAAGTAAAAGGACATGGTAAGAGAAGGAGAAAGAGAGAGGGAGAGAGAGGGAGGGAGAGAGAGAGAAGGAGAGAGTGAGAGTTCAGGAGCAAAGAAAATTATGATCCATTGTTCTTGCGTTTTTATTGAAAACTCTTCTCAATACCAACGCCCTCGTCTAATAATACCCCGAAACTCTTCTGGCTACGCCAATACACTGATGATACAGCCCCGCGCTGATACCCCACCACCCAGAATTCCAGTCTCGCCGTGCACGCAGCGGATGAGATATCAGACGAAAATTGAGTTACACCTAACTTATACTCATAAAAAGACAAATCAATAAGATATATATAAGGCCTGTTTGCGTCACATCTGTGCATTGAACTCTGCAAACTCTGGTCATAATTAACATGAGTATGATTTGTCAAAAAAAGATCCCCGAATTGATCGCAACAGAAGGGATAGTTCGGATTCCATGTAATGCATGTTCAACTTGAAACCCCGAAGCAGCTGCGCACGCGCAACATTACAATCCAAGTGATGAAATAGTTTGTACTATACCCAACATCATAACTTTGACGCTTTAGCAAACCTGGGAAGAAAATAATCAAATTTGATTGCTTTCGATGTAAGTGCTCAAAGTATTACCACCCGTAATTAGGGGTGGATGCCTACCCGTAAAATGATATTTGCTTGTAAGTGGATTAAGTGCTTAGCAAAGGTTTCAGAGTGATATTGGGTTGAAATATGTCTCAATATTTTCACGAAGAGGTCATCAAGTAAAGCATATCTAACAGTTCGGAGGAAGCAGTTTACATGAAAGTGCAATACTAATATGCTGCGCGTCAAATGTAATTTCCTGAGATCCCATCGAAAGTGATCATTTAGAAGTACCTGTTTAATTCTGTTCAAAGATAATTAAAACAAAAGTGGTGACCGCCTTGAACTATAAACCTATATATATCATGAACAATTTATCGTTGTTTGATAGGAAAATGGGGTTACATTAACACAAAGAACAGGTAAAACCGTTCTTAATATAAACCTATGGTTTATTTTTAAGTAGATACATTCAAAGCGTTACTAAAGTTGCCTAAAATTAAGTTTACAAATTATATTATATTATTTTATTTTTGTTCCTCCTTTTATGAGGGGGGGGGGGGGGGTGCAATACGACCCTCTCCTATGGGCCGCTATACAAAATTCGAAATTCGGGGGGGGGGTCCCCTGGTATTGGTTTGGTTTAATAGTTACTGACAATCTATCTTCAACCAAAATAATGAGGGTACAGAATGAGGTATCAAGGGAAAGGGGAAGAAGGGGGGGGGGGTAATACCACATAACAGATAAGTATGACAAATTGGTTTCTCGCGCAGGGATATAAGACAGTTAGCATGCTCCAATTTTCCTAATTGGATAGGACGTAAAATAATTGGGGCTGCAAGGGGCATGCATGTGTGGACATAGTTCACTATTACTTAAAGACCCGACATAGCAGAATGAACTTTTTTATATATTTATTTAAGATTTATAAAAAAAAGAAAATCCCGGCACAGTTGAAGCATTTGGATGCAAATACAATGTATAGAAAAATTCAAATGAATTATATAGTACGCTTGATATTAGGAGAAAAGATCTTGAGTATTAAGAAAGAAATAATTTTTTGGGTCTGTTGAAGAGAACCCATCGATTATAATCTTTGTTTCAAAGTAAATGTTATATTTTTTTTACAATAACAAAATTATTACTATGGTTACCATGGTGATAATAAAGATATTCAAATTGGTGGGCCTTTTTTAATCAAAAATCACATTGTTTAATCTTAAAAAAATAAATGTCAGTAAATATATTCTTTCTAAATCTTATATGGATCTAATTTTATATTCAAAGGTCAGGTCCACCCCAGATAAATGTTGATTTGAATAAATAGAGAAAAATAAAACTCGCATAAAGCTGAACATTTCATCAAAATCGGATGTAAATTAAGAAAGTTATGACATTAAAAATTTTTGCTTCTTTTCACAAAACAGTGATATGCACAACTCAGTGACATGCACATGAGACAGACAATGATGTCCCTCACTCACTATTTCTTGTGTTTTATCATTTGAATTATACAATATTTCATTTTTTACAGATTTGACAATAAGGACCAACTTGACTGAACCATATAGTATCACACATTGCTAATTCCACATGTTCAAGAAGGAATTAGTTGGTGTTTCACTTAACAATGAGGAGAAAATAAAAATGTTTCATATTTCATATAATAAAATCAGTGGGCGCGTCATGGTCTAGTGGTTCTGACTCTCACCTTTCAAACAGAAAGTCGTGAGTTCGAATCCTAGCCATGACATGTTTTCCTTCAGCAAGAAATTTATCCACACTGTGCTACACTCGACCCAGGTGAGGTAAATGGGTACCGGCAGGAAGTAATTCCTCAAAAAGCTGTGCGCACCAGAATCGGTAGACTAGCTTAGCCGGGGTAATGTACAATGTAGGAGCGCCTTGAGCACCTAGCAAGGTGGATACGTGCGCTATACAAATCCTATATTATTATTATTATATTACCAAAGGATTAGTGACATGACGACGTCATCGGTCTCCTCATTTGCATACCGACCAGAATGTGCATATAATTGTTTTGTGAAATTAAGCGAAACTTTAAAATGTCATAACTTTCTTTATTTATTTTTTATCCGATTTTGGTGAAATCTTTAGTGTTATTCTTGCTGGATTTTTTTTTTATTCACATCAACTTTTTGTTGGAGTGGAATTGATTGATTGATTGATTTTATTCGTCAAGAATATCACAGGAAATTACAATTAAATCGAAGAATACCTTGACAGAATAGCCCATGAAAGCCGAAAGGCTAATTTCCAATGGGATCCTATAGTTAGTATACATGTAAAAAATTAATATATATATTGTAACAAAAAGTATAAACGACAACCAGTACTGGAATATGGTATAAAAAAATACATATCCTTTAGTAAAATAAATTGCTAACATCTGAAGCAAACAATAGTCTTCCCAATATATGAAACAAGATTATATTTTAACATACCCTACACTATCTACAATACTAGAAACCAACTGTACAAAATGTGTGATTTTTACTGGTAATACTGTTCTCGAGTAGCTTCCAGTGTTAGGTGCTTCTTTAATTGCCCTTTAACAATAAATTTAAACGAAACGAAAAATGATGATAGTGATGATTTTGATGAAAAAAGAAGAGTATAATATTAATACATGCGCCGATATGTTGTTGTTTTTTTTTTTTTTTAGGGGGGGGTCAAATAATACAAATACTACAAACGAGGCGAGAGCAAGTGTGCTTCATTTATTTGTATGAATCCAATTTCATTGCCTATCTTGTCGCAGTCCCTATGCAACCTATTAGGAACAGGAGTGAAGGACTTGATTACGTTACAATCAAATTTCAAAGTGAACATGTCAGTTAGAACCCTACCGAATGAAAATACTCGTCTCTTGCGATTCTTCGATCTTCTTGTTTCTAACCAATATCAGCTGAATTGGATACCCCAAGGGATGTTACATTATGTTATATTATTATAAGGGTGACTCGTCACAAACAACTTCACGTAGTATTCGGAATATAGAATGCGCGCTGGAATTATATTTTTGTATTTATTTAGACAAGTTAAACATACAAAAAAAAAGATTGAAAAAACCCCAAACAGGTTTGTTTCCCAATAAAAATATGAATTGCAATAAAAAAGCATCAAGAAAGAAAAATATAAGTTAAAAAATCGAAAAATAAAACAATGTAAATTACCAGTAGAAAAGGAAATAAATAAAATTACAGATTTATGTAGCAACTAAAGAAAAAAAAAGTGAAATAGGAGCATAATGATAGAACAGGCGTTGGATAACATTATATCAAAAAGTATATTGAATTAATAATGACAAATCTTTCTGAGCTATACGGATAAATGGCCTTCTTGGAAACCCTAACCCTAATAGGGCATTTCTAACCCCATTATGGTAATTTTAATTGAATAAGTAGGAAGCTTGTATGTACATGGTAGAAGAGGTAGCACTGGTAAAATGATGTTGATAAACATGCGGCTATTATCATTAATGACAATAACAACGGCAAAAAAAAAACAGCAATAATAAGGGGGGGGGGCAATTATGTTCAACAAATTTTCAAGGGTTTGTAATGTACATGCTTCCGTAATTGAATTAATTGATGTCGGTAACTTCTAACCATCATTGGAACGCATAGTTTTTATGAAAAGGAGCTGAGAAATTGCGATTAAACATAAATTCCCCCCAAAAAGGAAGTAACAGAAAAAAAATTAACGATCTCCCCCCCCAAAAAAAAAAATCAATTTACTAAGGAAGTGACTAATTTTATTAAAGAAAATGTGGCGGGGAATCAATTTATTATTCTATCCGAAATATGATTCGATAGATTCTGTCGAAACAAACTAATTTCCAAAACAAACCACGGCCTTATCGAAAAATAAAACAATGTAAATTACCAGTAGAAAAGGAAATAAATAAAATTACAGATTTATGTAGCAACTAAAGAAAAAAAAAGTGAAATAGGAGCATAATGATAGAACAGGCGTTAGATAACATTATATCAAAAAGTATATTGAATTAATAATGACAAATCTTTCTGAGCTATACGGATAAATGGCCTTCTTGGAAACCCTAACCCTAATAGGGCATTTCTAACCCCATTATGGTAATTTTAATTGAATAAGTAGGAAGCTTGTATGTACATGATAGAAGAGGTAGCACTGGTAAAATGATGTTGATAAACATGCGGCTATTATCATTAATGACAATAACAACGGCAAAAAAAAAAACAGCAATAATAAGGGGGGGGGGGGCAATTATGTTCAACAAATTTTCAAGGGTTTGTAATGTACATGCTTCCGTAATTGAATTAATTGATGTCGGTAACTTCTAACCATCATTGGAACGCATAGTTTTTATGAAAAGGAGCTGAGAAATTGCGATTAAACATAAATTCCCCCCAAAAAGGAAGTAACAGAAAAAAAATTAACGATCTCCCCCCCCCCAAAAAAAAATCAATTTACTAAGGAAGTGACTAATTTTATTAAAGAAAATGTGGCGGGGAATCAATTTATTATTCTATCCGAAATATGATTCGATAGATTCTGTCGAAACAAACTAATTTCCAAAACAAACCACGGCCTTATCGAAAAATAAAACAATGTAAATTACCAGTAGAAAAGGAAATAAATAAAATTACAGATTTATGTAGCAACTAAAGAAAAAAAAAGTGAAATAGGAGCATAATGATAGAACAGGCGTTAGATAACATTATATCAAAAAGTATATTGAATTAATAATGACAAATCTTTCTGAGCTATACGGATAAATGGCCTTCTTGGAAACCCTAACCCTAATAGGGCATTTCTAACCCCATTATGGTAATTTTAATTGAATAAGTAGGAAGCTTGTATGTACATGATAGAAGAGGTAGCACTGGTAAAATGATGTTGATAAACATGCGGCTATTATCATTAATGACAATAACAACGGCAAAAAAAAAAACAGCAATAATAAGGGGGGGGGGCAATTATGTTCAACAAATTTTCAAGGGTTTGTAATGTACATGCTTCCGTAATTGAATTAATTGATGTCGGTAACTTCTAACCATCATTGGAACGCATAGTTTTTATGAAAAGGAGCTGAGAAATTGCGATTAAACATAAATTCCCCCCAAAAAGGAAGTAACAGAAAAAAAATTAACGATCTCCCCCCCCAAAAAAAAAAAATCAATTTACTAAGGAAGTGACTAATTTTATTAAAGAAAATGTGGCGGGGAATCAATTTATTATTCTATCCGAAATATGATTCGATAGATTCTGTCGAAACAAACTAATTTCCAAAACAAACCACGGCCTGACGCACGCGATGAATCCCTTATCATTTCCCTCATTATTGAGATGAATTTAATTATGGACTCCTTGCTACGGTAATACTCGACCAGAAAATGCCCACGATGTCCCTCTCGTCGCGGTAATAAGGAATGAAATTACGGATTTGCGTATTTCTTGTGGTTCATGTTTATACCTGATCAGAAGGATTTTCATATTTTCTGCAGGTTACTGTGGTTTGTAATCATGCACCATTACAAGTCTAATGAAAACATAATGGGGAGATAAAGGGAGGGGGAGGGATGCTTCTGATTTGGAAAATCAAATGACTTTCTGTAGCTGGTGTTTGGGTAGTATTCATCGGTTAACAAAACGCGATAGTGATTTTCCAAATGAGCGGCTAACTTGGCCGTGTGTAGGATATTGTTTTAGTTTTCCCAAAAGGGCTATAAAAGGGCAAAATTTTGAGAATATACGCAAGTGAGGAATAAAAGCGTCTGAGCTTGTCAATCATGAATCGAATGATCTTAAAGCGATATGAACAAAATATTTCAACAATTTTGAATTGAATTCAGAATTTGAAAATTATAAGGAGGAGAACTGCTCTTCCTTGGCCTCCTCTACAAACGGTCACATACTCTAACCTTTGAAGTTGTTAATAATGCAATTATCGACTGTGGAATTACGAGTTAAATCCATGCTACACCGACTAACACACCACTTAAATAGTCCAAGGATTTGAAAAACAGTAAACGTTTTGAAGAGTAAAAAAAAATCGTCACAGGAAAGCCGCCGAACCATCCTGATTTATACAATAAGTAGCTTTAAGCCCTCCACATTGCACCATGTAAAGAACGCCCATAATACCCTTCACCTAATGGTGCGACTAGTATATGGGGCTTGATTTATGCGACTTACAGCGATTGTTTGCAGTTAAAGTCACGCGTTATGGCTAAAATGTTAAACAAATCAAATTGTTTTCCGTCTGTGTTCATCCAAAAGGGCACGGCGATACTGCCGGGAGAAGAGTCGTTAGCAATTTGTCACCAATAATTACCTTACTCGGATCTCTAAAACAATAGCGGGGACACCGAAATGTATGGAGGTTGTAACGTGTAAAATTATTTGCTCTATAGCTTAATATATCACTGCCTTCTATCATGGGGTGGTAAATATCCGAAAAGAATGTCCATATCTTTAAGGCAACTAAAGCTCAGACACACGAAAGAGGCATTGTAGAACTCAGAATGATAAAACATCAAATTTTAATCCAGTCATGATAAACAATTACTCGTTAGCATGATCAAAAAGGATAAACGAGAAAGAGCACGAAGATTAGATATCGTGATATTTAACAGTAACAAGATAGGTAACAAATGCAACCACACAGTCACGGAAGGTGCGAATATTGACCCCTAAAGTTGTTTGCCGGCTCGGACATTTTAAAGTTGCAAAACAGATGTACAAATCTAAACAAATGAAATCAAATTACTGATACACTGTAAAAAACGAAGTGCTATTTTAGCACTTAAAGTGCTCGTATAGTGACTGCACTACGAGTGCTGATTTTCTAGTTTAAATTTGAACTAAAAAATCAGCACTCGTAGTGCAGTCACTATACAAGCACTGTAAGTGCTAAATTAGCACTTCATTTTTTACAGTGTACTAAACACAAACAATGTCCGAAAATATGACTGTGCGAAAAAAATTACGTGTCACTTTACATTTTTACTTTCACTTACTAAGCTGTATCAAATACTGCTACGTTGGGCAATCACACAACCCAGAATACGCATTGCGATAGTCTGAGACAATGTCCAAGGTGACCATGCGAGGGTCATGGCTTTCATTACGACCGCCCTCACCGGCAAGACTTCGCAAGCGAACAACTGGCTTTACGGTCGCAGTTACACCAAAAACAGACCCCAAACCGATCAAAGCTATTAACGTTTTTCTAATGACCATGGGCGGAAATCTCTACTTGGAGGTAGGGGGGGACACAATTGAGTTTTCCGTTTTTATGTTCTACAGAATTACTTACTCAAACACACACACATACATACATATATCTACATATTTCGAAGAGGTGAGGTATTCCTAATGCGAGCGCGAAGCGCGAGCCCAAATATGTTGATATTTCATAAATTGTGACCTGGAAATTGAACATTCTGAACATTTTTATTGTAATCATAACTAGATTTGAACCTACCTAAACCATTAATGCGAGCGCGAAGTGCGAGCTGAATTTTTTTTGATTTTCCAACCCAAATACTGGACATTCTTAATACTTGAAGGATTAATCATAACTCATGAAAACTATTATTTATACTGAGTACGCGAACAATGAAAATATTCTTATATTCCAAGTAAATTTGGAATAAAGGGAAAATGAATTGGTTTAACAAGGTATGATTTTACTGGGTATGGATCATTCTCGTCTAACCGTCTATGCACTAAATTTACTTATAAGTATCCAGAGGCGATTTTCTTTTTTCGTCATTTTTATTAGTTATGAAATTGACAATGGCCATTGATGTCATCAATGTCATCACTCTTTGGCTGGCATATAGGGCTAGATGCCAGTTCGAGAATAGTTGGGCCGGTATGCCTTTTCTTTTCCTAACCAAGTTAACAAAAACTATCTGTTTTTATATATTTCGAAATTCGAGGATACATGTGTATAATTTCGATTTTGAATTATGTATTTTTTCCATAATAAAATATCACAAATAGTAGGGGGGACATTTTATACTATGTCCCCCCTTTCCCAAATGGTAGGGGGGACGCGTCCCCCCTGGGATTTCCGCCCATGCTAATGACGCACCATCGGTCGGATTGGAGTAAATATCGTGGGTGTGACTGCATCATATGAGTTCAATAGATCACCAGGCAAGGATCCCAAATTATATTTGACACTCATATTTCATGCTTGGAAATACCCCTCTGATCAGGTTCATTTGTTTATACTTGAAAGAAAATGAATTTGTTGTCTGTGACCCATCATTGACCCTTAATATATTTGTACTACAATGTTTGAAGTCTAGTAACTGTGTCATTTGGAACATAGATAGGCGGCTTGAGGAATGGATAGGATAATATTATTGTGTCGCTGCAATGACATTTGGTCACTGGTAATTTAGCTCCCGGAGCAATTTATGCGACCATTGGCTGTTACCTGTCACCCTTAGATCAACACGAGTTGAAACATTTATCGAGCTGTAGAGGATTATGGGCGAAGGGGGGGGGGGGGGTATACATTGCGAACAAGTTCATCTGTTACTGCAGCATGGGCAGACAAATGACTGTTGAAGCAACGTTGGATGAATTATATCGTCTTTGTGGAGGGTATAACCATTTAAATAATAATTATATCCGCGATATAACCTTATCTTTAGCTGTCAATGAGAAATTTTAATCACCTCTTAAAGATTGTGATTGCAAAAAAAAAAAAATCCGAAATAATGATGAAGAGTAAATGTGGGAAGGAGCGGGTGGGAGAGAGAGTTTGTGTGTGCGCACATGCGGGTGGAAGAGTGAGGGTGCGGGTGTGTGTATGTGTGTGTGAGAAAGAGAGAGAGAGAGAGAGAGAGGGAGCAGAAGGGGATAGTTTGGAAGTTATCCCTGATTTATATTTCTACGAACAATATGTATATATTTTTTAATGAAAACAAAACAAAACAAAATCGCGACGTGGTATACCTTCAAACACACTTGAACCGCAAGCCAATATTTGCAATTTACGATGTGCGGTCAGTGGTGAGTTGTCTGTATACAAATATTATTTTATCCACGCGCCATAGTAAACAGTCATTATATCTAATTACGTCTGTGTTTCTTCGTAAACAGACTTAGTCTGTCTGGAATACTTGGCAATGTTTATTTATCTATAATATTGTCGATCAGTGTATTCAGAAACCCGAACCAAATCATAAATATGGAAATATGGGAAGAGGTGAATTTGAGAAATTACTACCCCATTGGACCCCTTAACAGAATAGAGTATTCTTTTCAGGTATTCATATTCATGTAAGTCTTCCATTTATATTTCAGTTGTGTATCACCTTACGAATACTAAAGCAAATCATTTAAAAATCATTCCTCACCTCATCTTGATTTTTTTCGACACACACATGCTTTTGTTTAGAACGAAAGCAGCTTTTGAAAATACAGGCTCATTTGCCATTGACCTATTACAAATGCGAATGAAACTGTACCGATCTTTACATGATTACAATACAAATGAATTTCGGACCCACTTCTCTCTCATCAGCTCATGAAGGGACGAGGCGATACGCCTCTGGTGATTCAGGACATAAAAAAATCAAGAGAGAGAGGGAGAGAGAGAGAAGGGGGGGGGGCATAACGTGTTAACTAACTTTTAGGGAACTAGGTATGAGTTTGGACCCTCGTCGATAAATGCGGCAAGATCGGTGTAAAATAAGTTTTAATGGGGGAGGGGGGGGGTGGGCAACAGGAGAAGTAGGAGGAGGAGAAGGAGGAAATAGAGAGAGAGAGAGGGGGGGGGGTGGGAGAAAGGGGAGGGGACCTAACGACACAAATTGAAATATGCATGTTTCATGCTCGCCGTGGCAGGTGACGTATTAATAGTCCAAGATTCATGGCTCAATGACGGGGGAAGGAAATGATAAAGAACTCAAAACCAGCGTCGGGAACTTAAGACGTGCTCAATATGATCCACCATAATATGTTATTTATGAGCAGTCATTTCAAGTCTGCGACACGGGCGGTGCAACGGGGAGGGCCTCTATGATTCTTCAAGAGAAAAGAAAGAGGTCAGAAAAGAGACAGCAGCGGAAAAAACGTAAGAAGGAATGAAAATGAGAGGTCTGCGTCACGTAACTTTATTACCCCCTCTATTGATCAGAGAAAATATGTCTCCTTTCGATCGTCTAGCCCCCCCCCCCCTAGCCTGCAGTCACAGACCCTGATTGGAACTTTGATCAACAAGTGTGCCTCCACGCAAAGACTAGCACATGTAAAACTTGCTGTTCCAATACAGCGAGAGAGCCTTCAGTACACAAGGCATGAGTAGGCTGCACATTCAGACCCTTAACTCGAGTGAAGGGTTTGCCCAGCAGACTACCCTCCTTCTCATATCAATATACCCAGCCGCCCCAGCCCTGGAGTTCGATGCTGTCTACCATATGTTTGTCTGGTCACCGGTAATCTGACTGCTATCTTGGTTCAGACGGCGGGGGTCGGTCGTGAAAGGAAGGGATAAAATCCGAATCATCCAGTAGTATCTTCCTAAGTATAGCTTCATACGTACTAATGGCTTCATTTTTCAGGTTCAACTCCGTTTCTCTTGCACTATTATGACCTCTTCAGGGTGAAAATATTGTGTGCATGGGGGGGGGGGGGGGGGCTGAGGTCAAACCCTATAATCTCCACCCCTCCAGAAGACTGCATAATCTTCCTCATATCCTCGTCATCATAAGCATGTCCTGAACTAAGCTGATGCATCTCTAGACCTATGTACTATCCATTTCTTGACGTGAGCAGATGAGTTCTATCATCATCTCAACGTGTAGTCCCGTTACATAGATAAACATGGTTCAAGCAACATTTCAGTACAAAGTGTCTTCATACAATAACTCCAGAAAGTCAGAAAGATGATTACAGTCTCTTAAACTGATTACATTTTTGAAATTGTATTTTTTCCCCAACAATCTTAATAGAAAACATGATTCAAGTAAATGATGTCGGTGTAGAATTACAATCAATAGCAAGTCTAGATTTACAAATACAAAACAATTCGACGTTAATGCATTTCTTCATCATCATTTGACGGTCTCCCCAATCTTGATATCCTCGCAACTTTGTACATCTTACCAAGGAGTTACCAGCACTCCTTGATCTTACTTCCTCCATTACTCTGGATTTTACTGTTTTTCTCATATCATTTAATTTTACTGCTATTAACACGATTCTCCTTTTTAACAATAACAATACCTTACTGCATGTGCTGTGAAGTGACTGCTTTTGTTGACATGTCACCTTAGAAAGATCGACACAATTAGATTATAGCCTTTCCAATCACAATTCCCTTCCTTTGAACTTGAAGGCCAAGGACTCTTGAAGTATTCATGAATGCAATAAAGTCAATCGAATTTGGTAAAACTTGGTGTCGTTTGACGGGAAATCCTATTAAACGACCCTGTATTTTTTAAGGGTGAAATCCGCTCACTGGAAGTAGTCCGTTTCGTGTTTACAGCCGAACTGCAGTAATAACCAATATACTTATTTAAAGTGATAATTTATGTTAAAGACCTGAGTCATAGAAGTGATAAATGAAAATAGGGCATTGTTAAGCACGTGAAAAGTAGCAAATGATGTGCGGATAATTCAATTCAATTCAATTCAACTTCAACTTATTTCATTTTCAAAATTAAAAACAATTACAAGGTAAAAATATATATACAATAAAATAGAATGTGGAGACAGCCTGGAAGAACATTGAAGTCTTATGAAATGCTGCCACCAATGACACAAACAATTTAAACCAAGTAATAAACAAAAACAAATGAAAAGAGAGCATATTTCAAATGAATAACAAGATGATACATATAAAATAAGTAAAGCGATTAACAAAAACTTACAAACCCTAAACAGACATAACAAAATACACATAAAAATAAAAATGAGCCTGATAATTTACATTTTGTAATTTTTGTAACAGTAGTTTCTTATAATTCTTTTTAAAAACGTCTAATGAAGGACTTGATTTCATTTCTTCTGACAGAGCATTCCAAATTTTTTGGTCCTTTATAAAAAATTGAATTTACGCCAACATTTCTTTTAAAAAGAGGTAAATAAAATTTAACTGGTTTCGCATGTCATAAGATGTTATTTCAGAAATCAGAGTGAACTTATGCATGAGACATATAGGTAAAACATTTTTAGATATTAAATACATTAAAATAGCTGTATTGAAAACATTCAAATCATTTATATTCAACAATTTTAATTCATAAATTATAGATGATGTATGGGCAAGAAAATGATGGAGGTGACGCAAAAATGAATATAAACTACAATGATAAATCCGCATTATAATAATTAGCATACTCATATTATGCAGGATCGCATAGTGTGTTCATAGTTTGTTCACACAGGGGACTTTATAAAGATGAAGTTGTATTCACACGGTTACAATCATCATATATAACAATGTGAGGTCAATTTTACACTATGGATACTTCTGCAGAGTGTGTGTTCACAATGTGTTCACATAGTAAATTATGTGAAAATGTGATAGGCACACACACACACACACACACACACACACACACCCTTAAAATGCTCACACCTTAAAGTGTGAACACAATTGAACGTTGTGAACAATTTCAGTGTGATACCAGTGTTTTATCATAGTTGACTGCGTGAAGATGTGATAAGTCTCCACACTGACATGACTGTTGAAATGCTCAATCATCATATACAGTCGTGACAGTGTGGAAACAATTTCACCATATAGTGCGAGTGATTACAACATGTCCACACAGTTGACTAACGCTAAACATTAAAAGTGTGAATTAGTTTACGTTTTGTTAACACTGTGAATACACTGTGGGACGTTGTTAACTTTATTGCAGGGTCAGACGCACAATGTAAATATATATATATATATATATATATATATATATATATATTGGGTAAAATTTCACCACCACGAGAGTAATTATGTGTCCAACCAACTTGGGGCAGTATTTAACCCAATGCGGAAAGCATATTGTTCAGTAAGGTTAAAATCAAGCTGCAATACAATACTTTAGAATTGGCAAACTATTCATCACAGTGGATATATAAAAATGCCCAATGTTGGTTGGACGCATAATTACCCTCATTGAGCACTTTTACCCAATATTTTTAGAGTGTATCGTTATCAGTTACGCCATGGACATCAGAAATTTACATGCACAACATAGCCAATATGCTTTTAAGTTTTGGATAATCAAAATGAATATTTTGAAGGAAATAGCTATTTTGTCTTAGGTAACACATTTAATTTCAACGCAACAAGGTCCAGATATGTCCATTTAAAATACAAGCCTGTGAAGAAAATATGTCATTTTCTTTATTTCGTGTTCATATCAGATGTTACTAATACATTCTAACTTTGTATATGTCCTCCTTGCACCAAAACGTATACGTTCACTTTAAATATTTGATGCATCGCGGTGAAGCTTATAAGAAATGCGAGATGATGGAAAACAAAGTTCAATTTTCCACCCGGGATAATTTGATGATGCCGAGTATTTTTTTCCATGAGTTTAAATCAAAGTAGTGGGATTTCGAATTTACGCCAAATGGCTACAGTTGCGCCTTTGTTGCTAGGCACTCCCGTTGCATGGTAACCGAAATGGGATAATAATCATCATTATTAGGGTAGAAAATTGTGTGATGGAAATTGAAATGATGTGAGATATTCATTTGGTTGGTAACGCCGTGCGTTACCTGTATTTATTTCATCTAATGTGACGATCCTGATTTTCTCAAGCAAACATAATGCACTACTTACTGCACGTAAATCTACGATATCTGTGAGAGTATATGCTAACAGGTAATCGAGATTTTTAAAGACTTTCTGTTGAAATTATTGCTCACTGAATCTAAATGCGTTAGGCTTTAATGGAGTTTAGCGTTAGAATGGCCGTTTTCTAATGCACAATAATAATGATAATAGTAATAAGTTGGCCAGGAATGTTATGTGTATGGCATTTGTATTTCCTCTCGCATTTGTTTCACTTATATATCATGGGGGCGTCGTGGTCTAGTGGTTATGACTCTCGTCTTTCAATTAGAGGGACATGGGTTCGAATACCAGCCATGACGTGTTTTCCTTCAGCAATAAATTTACCCACATTGTGCTGCACTCGACCCAGGTGAGGTAAATAGGTACCCGGTAGGATTTATTACTTGAATGCTTTAGCGCCTATATGGCGGCTCAGCTATACAGCCAGGGTCATAATATGATCAATTATAGTAGCTGCCTATATGAATGGACCATAATATTATTATTATTATTATCATTATTATTACTAAACAAACAAACAAAAAAACCCTGGAAATGAAGGTATACGCCAAATCAAAGCCTGACAAAAAGCACCCCATGCACGGACATGTTACCAATGGGAGCAAACACACCAAGAGCAGAAATTTGCTCCCCTTTTTTGAGAGGCATATATTGCGTGAGATAACAGACTGTTTTATTATGATAATGTTTCAAGAATTTTCTAAGACGAAACAAAAAAGGACATCTTTTCACAGACTAACAGGTCGTAAACACAATATTTTTTCTTAGGAAAGAGAAAGAGAGAGAGAGAGTGAGAGAGGGGTGGGGGAAGCTGTGGAGGGAGAGATAATGTGCGCGCGAGTGTGCGTGCGGATGGTATCCGCAGACTAAAAAGACAAAGACCATTGAGGAATAGACTTGACAAGACATCATCTTTCTTATCAAACCATGATTGCACACACACACATAAAGTGACGTTGATGTAGTATAATCTTGACCTTGAAGGTCGTTTGACGGTTCTCCCTTTGTTGTTCCTTCCAAACCAGTAAATGTCAACGGCTTCATATTACTTTGAGAGCAAAAACCGTTGTGTAGTGTAAATACAGCATTTACACATATTTACACGAATTATATATTCGGTATAATCGATACATTCAGCTAAAATGGTCAATACTAAGCATTCATTCCTTCTACATAATTTTATCATGCCCTAAAGATGAGTTAGACAGAAAATCCGTTCTTTAATCCAAGTAAGTTGTAGATTCACGGGAACATCTTCAAAGCCTCTGTGTACGACGTTGGAAAGAAGTTCGAGCCGTGCCAGATCTGGGTGTAATGATTATTCATAACCAGTGGCAAACATGATGCTAAAGAAATTAATACATTCTTATATCCTGTTTAAGAAAGGCTAAGCGTTTTCATTAGAACCTTTAACAACAATACCAAACTTGGAGCATCGTTTAAAGTTGCAAAGTTTAACAGTCCTACAAAGGGTAATTTCGATGGAGATGTACACGGTCTATGTCATGAATGATGCAGTAACCTCAAGCGGCGACCCACAAGGATCATACACACATTTGCCCCCCTTCTTGCTACAACATTAATTGCACATGAAACAGTGTCAATATAACAATACGGTAACTATAATATCATCATTTGTCGAAAAAAGTATATATGTAACAATGGCAACGAGACTAATCGCTACGAAATGGGTCTATCATGTCTATGGACTTACTGCATGATCTGAGAGGACTTTCCCTTCACACGCCACTAGAAAACCCTGTGAATTGTCAACTTAGAGATTTAACTTGTTAGGATGAGAGGGATCATAGCCCTTGGTCAGCATGCCTAATGGCCTGTCATACTGATGTTAAACATGGCGGTCCTTTTTTAAATCATGCAAGTACGTTTTTCGTCTGAAATCGATTAAATTGACTCTACAGTGAGTGGAATGCACGGTTTTGAATAGTTGGAAATTACGTTGTGTTTAGTTTTAAGGATTTTTTTTTATTGAAAAGGGTACATGATCATCCTTGCCATTTATTCAACCATTTCTTGACAGGTTGGTGGTGCGCAATCGTCACCTTTACGTCCTCCAATGAAGCGATTTAAAGGCAGCATGGACGTGCGACCATCCGAATAATGCCAGAAGTTCTTTGCACTTGATATCTCTAAATAAGTAATGATTTCGGCAAACACAGTTTGTCAGGGCAAGGATGTTTTGTCTCTAGAGCATTTCATGATAACTTTTGTCGGTGATTCTCAGTGGATAATTTGCTTTTAACCAATCAGATACCAAGATTTCACTAGTTTATAACAAACACTTGTTGTTTGATTGTGAAAGAACAAAAGAACAAGGCGTTGTTTTAAATGATTTGTAGGGGTGTCTTTTGCCACAGTTTATAGAAAAGGGAAGTGTTTCATGAAGAACAATGTTCTGACAGGTGTCACACGCTACTTGAAATCCTTACATCTGATTGGCTGAGAGAAAGTTTGTCGAAGTAACGCACTGGCACGACTCCCCATGAATGCTCAAATGTTTAAATGACTGACTACGCTGACATAGGATTATTTTGTTCATGCGCGAAATATAAATATGTTCTTTCAATGACCTTAAGTTTTAATTCAAGTTAGAAAATCTTCGGTGCATAATACGGTTTATTTTCAATTTGTGAATGCCAATTCGTCCTATTACCGACTCGTCTATTATCAGTTGGTCTACCATCAGTTCATCAACCACCCACAGGGTCTAATCGCCTTTGGTCACCTCAGCATTTCATCCAATACCCAGTGGGTCCAATATCCATTTAGTCCATATACCATTTGGTCTACTTGGACAAAGTGTTAATTGGGCGAAATGAATGAAAAGAAAATTGGTATTAGACCCACTGGTTATGAAACGAAATGGTCATAGATGAACTGGTGATTAGAAAAGAAAGAGATTATTACACCAAATGGTAATTTGACCAAGGGGTTGATAGACGGAATTACATTCGACTGAATGAAGGTAGACCATGGGATGAGTGGACGAGTTGGCAATTTACCTTCATGATACAGGGTTAGTCAGGTATACTTCCCAACTTTGGCAAAAGGAAGCAAGTGACACATCAGTCGAATTTGAGTTATTGTTGTTTCTGAAACACCCTTTGTATGTTGCACGTTCGGGCAAAATTTGGGGAAGAAATTATCGTTATATGGACAGATATTGAAAAAAATATGCTGTTTAATTGCACTGACGCCTATGTAAATGACGAACACACATTGATCATTTACAGCAAAATCGATACTTTTGTAACTTGCTTACTTTTGCCAAACTGCTAGAGTACGGCAGTATACGTTGAGAAATGTTAACACATGAACAACACTGACTTAAATCAACACAACACATGCGCGAATTTATCACGTACCAACATACGATACAGCTATTTGTGATTAGAAAGCGAGTATTACACTCGGAACAGCTTGTAAAATATTATATTTCCTTGTAACATGCATCGTATATGCCATATTAAATAGGTAGTCTGATAAGCAGAGAGGCTTAAGTGTGCCCATGGGGGCGCGAGACAGATTCAAAATGACGTCAATATTTCAAGCAATAACTAATCGGGCGTATCGGTGTACACATGGGACTCCTGTTAAATGCATGCAACATGGTAAGGTGACGGATCTACGTGAGTTCCGGGGGCATCTGGGCCGTCGAGGGGGCCTGGGTAGGGGGTGTTTACCCTTGAAATATTAACTCTTTACACGTCGACTAGATACATAACCTTTCTGCTCCACTAAGTTTGTATGTCGGGTAATTTACATTGGGCTTGTTGATTGCGAATACAAGGGCTATTGGGCGTGTGTATCGGGGTGAGTGCATGTCCCTTACATATAAACTTCACCTTACCACCATCCCATGAAAAAAAAAAGAAATTGAGCGGATGATAAAAAATGGTCTGTTACAAACTTTTAACTTACCGACAAGAAAAAAAATGTTTTATTAACATTCTGTCATGTGTGTGTGAGTAGGGGAAGGTGGGTAAAGTGCCCCTCTCATGTGCTAGTGACTATTTAAGAACCATTGGTCATTAATAAATCCTAAAGTTTATTTTAAAAGACATTTTATTCTCCCATTCTTGGAGCATCACATCGTACGAATCAGCAAATACATGAAATATAAAGTTCATCTTGAAAGTTGAAGGAGCCCTCCGTCTCATCTCACCCACCGTGTCTATACAGACCCCTTGGGAAATAGCAGAACCCCTGCTTAGGGTACACGCGCGAAGTTTTCCAGTTTCATGCACTTCGTGGCTCGGTAGGATGGGCTTCCGAGACGCTTGGGGACAGTCCGTCAGTGCCCCTATCGGATATGCTTCATTATTTTCCCTACAACCACGAGCTAGGTTGATAAATGCGGTATGGGAAATGGATAACAGAGCGTCACCCAGTTCCGATTTGTGCTTACATAAATGAATATGGCAAACATGGCAAAATAGGGAAAATGAAGTGAACAAATTTCTGCTGCACGCCATCCTATATAATTATGGTTACACGTTGCACAGCGAGTAAATCCATTCTTTGTTTAGAATCACACCGACATTGCATTCGGTTGTTTGATATTTGACGACCGTTTACTTGTTCTTATCGCAATGTTTTAAGAGGTATAAGTGAGAAATAGAGTACGAAAATAAGAATGGAAAAATACATTCAAATTCATTTGTTTTTCCATTTCGAGATTGTAGTACGAAATCACACAATGTACTTATATCATGATGCAAATCTTAACTTATACCAGCCTTGGAACCGTTGGATAAACCAAATTACCTTGACCAAATAGGTCGACTACTTTTATGATGCAGATTTCCCTGCTTTCTTATATATGAATCAAAATTGCAATGTAAAAGAAAATTATTCTGTGACTTCCGATGAAGTGATTGTGTATGAATGTGAGTGATTTTTTTTTGCCTAATAAACAAATAAATAAGTGGATATTATCTAACATTCTTTGAATGATCCTGGTCAGATTTTGAGAGGGAGAGCCAAAAAAAAAAACATCCTCCAGCCTTGTTTAATCCAATCGTCCTAGCACTACTCGATTCACCATCCCGTTCCTGACATTTGCAACTCCTTTCTACCTTCGGATACACCATAGATACAAGGTGAATCAAGAATGCATAGAAAGGGGACCGGGATCTAATTCAATATTGAGCGGTCAGCTGGGTAGAGATAACAATGACCCCGAACTGATACGGAAGATGTTTTGCCAGTTTTGTCTGTCTTCGGGGCCCCCTGTCTCAATTTCATCGTCGATGCTCGCGGCCCCCCTTTAAACCTCATCCCATTTCCGAGTTCATTTCTGGAGGCGACGAGCAAGAATACACGCAATCTGAGATAACGTTCAGATGGGAATGCTCGCTACGATTGGAGTTCCATTCAGTCTCTTTTATTACACAACCAATGCACCTAAGCACTGGCCAACGTAGACATTTAAGGCAGTGTCGTTATGAGGTAAAAAAAATGGGGGAGGGGGTAGACAAGGCTTGTGGTGGAAGAAATCTCTTAAAACATGCGATTAAGCGAATCGAGCGAGCAACAAAAATTAAGACCTTAATTTAGATCTTAATACAAATTTCCAATATTTTAGGAAGATTATGGCACAATATTCACAAAATTTTATTATATTTTAACCTTTTCCCTTTCATTTTCATTTTTCCTCCTTCATTTCTTAGTCATGTTAGTCCTGAAAGAATTTTGGGGTCCTTGCAACCGAGCCCCCCTCCCCTATCTGTACGCATGTGATGTGAGGTCTATATAAAAAAAAATGAATCGATTCAAGATCATTTCCATATGTGTTCATTGACGTACATGCACACCAAGGAAAAAAAAAAGAAGAAAAATTCATTTTTCCTTATCTATGTAATAAAACCCTGAGTGTTTCAACCACAATTACCATAATTACAATCTCTATGTGGTTAGAGTAAATTGCTTTTCAGTGAAACCTAATTTGAAAGAAAATATAATTTGTTTAGAAATCGACTTCAGACGAAGAGACAATTCGATTGGGTCAACTGATTTCTGGGGGAGAGTTGTGGTTTTGGTCTGCAATGTCTTGTCAAAAGACCTTTTTTTCTTTAAAAACTGCCAACGCCTCTTGTAAATTAGTAAGGTATGGATATCCTGTTTCAAGAAACATAAATATTAGTAAGCAATTGTAAACGAAAAACATTTGGAAAGGTTATGCCATGTCGGAAACAGGAGGAATGTGCGACATGTCTAACAGTTGATCGGGGAGGGGGGGGGGGGGTTAGAATTTATAATCAACAGTTGAGGTTATGTTATTGAATTGTTCTTACAATGATAAGTCGTCTACTCAATCAATTTCTCGAACTTGGCACTAACCGGAAGAATGGTTTCTTATATCGGCAGTAGTTTTAGATCTACCGTAGATAGCCAGCACGGGTTATGTACATGATCTAGCCACGTAAACTAAAAAGAAGTGTTAAAAAAGACTTTCTGAACTCCAAAAAGTGGCCAAAAACTGTTCTCATCATACTCATAAAATGTCCGTACCCCTATTGGCGCCAAATGTGAAATGTATGTGTTCTGAATCTATTCCTCATGTAATCGTAATAATTTACATCGTGTGGCAGAAGAACTGCGCTGGGCAGTAACACCGGTATGGGTAGCTTGTGCCTACTTTTGCATGAATACCTCAGCTGAGGATAACAAGAATTGCGATACAATTCACACGTGTAAACTATTCATGCGTGATATATGATATGCGATGAAGCGTTCAACCACCTGGAGTATACATGAAATCTTAATTGCGGTTTATTTGCAATTTACAACCCAAGAATTCATCTGTGAAATATAAAATATTATTGTACCCACAGTTCCATCGCGAAAAATCCAATTAAGCATGGTACTGAGTTAACGATGTAGAACTGATATAGAGAGGTTGTGAAAACCGCATTATTGCAGATTTGTTGTCCACTGGTAATGTCGTCTATATATTTAAAGTATGTGGGTCATTATGAGATCTTATACAGAATAATAATGTGCAAAGTCAAGCAGTAAATACCTAACAACATTTAACAGGGTACAGGTTGAGGGAGGGAGATGAATTTGGTGCTGTTGGCAGTTTTTTATCATTTAATCGTTCATTTACGTGTTATTTCTGCGTGTATTTTGGCCTATCCATTATACCTATCCAAAGTTACCATCACCAGTAGCATAATAGCCATTTCGGTAGTTTACGACTGTAAAGTGAACGTTAGAAGAAATAACTAGCCGCCCTTTCACACGGTACCAAAATCGTAATTTGAATGACGATTCCAGCGAGAAATATATCTAATGACGATTTTTTAGCACGTGTGAAACCAAACTAAAATCACGTACGCTAATCCCAAACACGAATTCAAATTCTACCCCAGAGGTTAATTCCAGTTAAATTTCACTCAAATTACGGTAAGAATTTTACGTCTGAAAGGCTTGACCTCCAAAACACCTTTTTTTTGTTGGGGGGGGGGGGGGGGGGGGGAGCTTACATGACCTTTCAAGCGCTGCCGGAGACAATACAATTGTCTCGCACTCATCGTATTGCGATGCAGTGTTTTGATTGACAAGTCACCGAGGACAATACCGCCTTCGCTCAGGAATTCGAATTCAAATCAAAGTTTTCGAGTGAAAGGATGAATTGTCAGATGATTCTTAAGACGAATTGCAATCATCACTACTATGATGATTCCAGATTCTCGTGTGAAAAGGCCCTAAGTCTATCACGTAACATTTTTAGCTGGATTCTAGCTTCATGGCAGGAAAACGGCCGAAGAAAATCTTATCAGTCGGAATTTCTTTAATCTATATTTTACCAGTCGTCACGTGTGATCCAATATTAAAATATCTATTTGGAAATTATAAAACTCTCAATCCCCTTTCAAATGATTTTCCTGAGCTTGGCCATACCTTACATGCCATTAAAAAGTCCCACCCCCTCCTCCACCTATAAGAACATCGGTACACCACTGTGTCCGTTTCATGCGATCGACCAAACTCCCTTGAAAGAAATCGGTTTCTACCCCATCCCCCGTCGATAACACTTTTTTACGCCACTGTATCCGGTTCATTGCAATTAACCGAACTCCCTTGAAAGAAATCAGTTTCTGCCCCATCCCCCGTCGATGACAACATTGTTACGCCGCTGTCACTGATTCATTACAATTAACCGAACTCCCTTGATAGAAATCGGTTTCTACCCCATCCCCCGTCGATAATGCCATTGCTACGCCGCTGTGACCGGTTCATTGTAGTTAACCGAACTCCCTTGATAGAAATCGGTTTATCTAGGTTATAGCCCTTCCGAGATTACCCTTCTCCTTCTAATTAAAGTGTCATGATAAGAGTGCTCATAGACACCTATGCAGTCTCACATGTTTCACGCGTGTGAAACGGTACGGAGGTGCATGTACCACACTGGTGGGAAAATTATGTAATGTGTATTTTTTTTGCGGTAAACCTTGGAAAGATATAAAATTATATACAGATTGAGGGAGCGCTCTGTGCCACAATTGTTCAACAAGATTTAGGGCCTTTTCACCCGTGAATCTTGAACCGTCATTGTAATGATGATTGCAATTCGTCTTTAGAATCATCGGACCTTTCACACGCTCACTCGAAACTGTAATTTTAATTTGAATTCTCGAGCGAAGGCGTATGTGTCCTTGGTGACTTGTCAATCAAAGCACTGCATCGATCCGATGAGTGCATGACAATTGTATTATCTACAAATTCAAAGTGCTTAAAAACGACAGGTAAGCTCCACCCCCAAAAGGTGTTTTGGAGGTCAAGCCTTTCACACGTAAAATTCGTACTGTAATTTGAGTGAAACTTAAATGGAATTCACCTCCAGAGCAGAATTTGAATTTGTGATTGTGATTGGCGTTCATGATTCTAGTTTGGTTTCACACGTGCTAAAAATTCGTCATTATCCTCTTTTTTTTTCTCACTGGAATCATCCTTCAAATTGCGATTTTTTTTTTTACCGTGTGAAAGGGCGGCTATTAACTTCGAGTAAAAATCATGCAACATGTTTTGTCTTAATGTCATCAATAGACCTACCTTCGAATGGTCGTAAAGAAATACAATAGAATTCGATGATCTTTAAAAGAAAATTGGACTATAATTGGTGACAGTGGGCCTTTTCACACGTGAATCTTGAATCATCATTGTAATGATGATTGCTATTGTAATCATGACTGTGATTAGCGTTCATGATTCTTATAATGTTCTAGTTTGGTTTCACATGTGCTAAATATTCGTCATTAATCTTATTTTTCTCTGGAATCATCATTCAAATTACGATATTTTACCGTGTGAAAGGACGGTTTGTAAGTATCCTAGGTAAAAAATATGTTTGATAAAGTACAAGGTACTGATATGGAGAGGGGGTAGGGAGGTAGCGCTCGCGGAAGGGAATAGACAGAGGGTGGGGAAGGGGTGATAGAGGAAGGAGAAATAGAGAGAGAAAGAGAGAGGGGGAGATAGAAGGGGAGGGGGCAGAGAAGTCTCAAAAGCGTAAAATGATTCATAGAAAGTGAATCAACTGCTACGTGACAGCAATAAGACGAGGTAAAGAGGATTTCAGTAGCTAAATGGAAATTGCTATTACCGTAAAGCTTATGTTTATGAAATACACACTTAAAAATAGGTAGTCAAAATTTGACTAGTTTGGGTGGTCATTTCAAAATAACCCTGGATGTAGTCAAATTTGACTGCATATGAGGTCAACCTTTCACTGTTTACTTTGCCTTTTGGCTTTTTGACTGCGCCGGAAGTTAAAAATGACTAGGTGTATGAAGTGGAAAAATAACTTGCCTAAAGAGTCATCATCAAAATGACTGCAATGCAAGTTGAACGGCGGAGGGATATATTACTGTGTGCAGTGTTCAATAATCAATAGTTATTTTGCTAATACTTGTAATGTTGTAATAGCAAACAAATTTAATCAGTGTGAAAGAAACAACATTTTAAAACTTTCCATGTATTTCACTTCATTTGCGTTGTGATATATGTTATTTTTATCAAAGAACTATTTTACTTCAGGTCGAATCACTCAATGTATGGTGAGTATGCTTTCGAATTTCCCGCCGCGTCTAGTCTACGTACGACGTCTCACTGCATGCAAGTTGCGAATATTTTACTGCAGTCTGCATGCGACCGCTTAGTTGGTGTTGATGATGGAGAGGCTCCTAAATAAGTGGGGATTAGGTGGTTTAGTTGCTGTGTTTGAAGGTAAGAAATTTGTCTTGAGTGTCAAACATATTTGTGTCTTTACTATGTAAACTTACATGATTGTAGTATTTCGTTAAGCTTAAGTAATTTCACAAAATAACACGTTGACATTGGCATTGCCATTGCAGTGCATGGCATCATGTAACCCAGAGAGCTCCCGCCCGCGCAGCGGGCGGGAGCCCAGAATCTAAGACTTGGACAAGTAACACTTAACATAACAGACATTAATGCTAAGTCAATCGTATTTCAACACTGATTATTCTGAAGTAAAGCGTTCCTGAATAAAAGAAACTGCTGAGAATTATACTTATTCATATGAAGATGAAATAGAGGGGACGGACTAGGCCTAAACTTCAACTTTCAAGCTTGAAGTTTGGGCCTAGTCCGTCCCCGCTATTTTCATACCCCATGACTACATCGACAATCTCGCTAGCCGGCTAGCACCGGCGATATCAAAGGCCGGATCCCGCTCTGACCATATCCATACATTGACCTAAATTTGAATAGGCCTAAAATCGACAGTTTGTCGTTACTAAAAAACAGGAGGTCGGAAACAAGTCCACATCTAGGGCCTACCCCTGATAATTGTCTAATCACAATAAAACTGAAATAAAGGTTTACTTTGGACCTACATGAAGCATTCCGATGAATGTCTAGATCTACGACAAACTATATAGACCCCTAGATATAGTATTTTTTGAGAAACTCAATGATCACACTTATTTGGAAGTCGGGCAAAAGAAATATTGAAATTGAGGTTTACATAGTGCGTAATACAGGATGAGCCCCGAACCCCGGCAAACACATTACAATTTGCAAGTGAGATCAAAACATGAAAATTAGCGTAACTTACTTTTATTCCTATGGAATGTCATTAGAATAGTATTGATGTTCCCTCCAAGATTTTCCGCTCCAATGAAGTTCACTCAGAAACCATGATTTCGAACATCAATTCTATAAACAGATAATTAGTCTAGCTATTTCGTTTCAGAAACTTCAAATTCGCAGAGTCCAAAAGAACGACACTTCGCACAGATATCGTAGGGAATTGTGGGACGGAAAAAAATGTTTAATGCATGAGTACATGAATAAAACATTAGCGTTTAATCCAATCATACAAGTGCATTATGCGTATTTTGACGTCATTCTCATGAATAAAACATTGACCCTCCAAAATCATCCTTCAAATTGTCCGCCGGCAGCCATGTTGGCTATGTACAAAACCTATGGGAAATAAAAACACGCGGAAAGAGTTCCCTCTCTAGTATACGTAATGATCGTATCTCTGTGCCTACAACACACAGTACAATGTCCCATGCAATGTCTATGTGCTTGTGTGCTTTACGCATGCACACAACCCAGTGTGTAAGCACTGCGCACATATCATATGCAAATAGGTAGACAGGCCAGTCTATTCTCAAGCAGGGTAGAGTAAGTTACTTACAAAGATAATCAAAGAGTTGCCTAAATTTTAGCAATATCAGTTTTAGGAAGAAAACAAACTGAATAATCATGCCTTTAGAATCTATTATAATGCAATGAAAATGATATTTAGCCACTGTATCTTCTGTTTGACATATTTCCCCATTATGTTGATACCCCTATTCCGAAATTGATGAACCTATTTGGTATGATAAGTTTATTGAACTTTATTGAACCCTGTATGTCTAGACTATTCCATTTTCAGTTAGGTATGTGGTGCATCATAAATGACTTGGAAGTACTAACAATTGTTTTTCTCACAAGTAAAATGTATTCTTATAACTGCAGGAATTTATTTTTTCATAAAGATGTTATTTCTTAAGATTTATGTCTATCATTCATCCCATGTAAAGCTCCTACAGGTTGCATAGGGCCAACTATCTCCATGGTCTCCAGTATCAAGCGGAATACCGCAAGGGAGTGTTCTCGGACCTATTCTCTTCCTAGTCTTTATCAATGACCTATCATCTGCTGTCAACAAGAGTAATGTTGCTTTATTTGCCGACGACACCAAACTTTACAATATAGTGAGTGACTTATCAAAGATCAAAGATCTTCAAGAAGACCTGGATAGACTACAATTATGGTCAGCGAAATGGCAGTTACCTTTCAATAGCAGTAAATGTAAAGTTCTACACATCGGAAGGAATAATCCAGAAGCAAAATTTTATATGTTGGAACAAGAAGTGAAGTCAGTAGCTACCGAAAAGGATCTTGGGGTAACAGTTGATAATCAATTGAAATTTCATCAGCATGTGTCTCTAGCTGTTAATAAGGCATACCAACTGCTTGGAATCGTAAAGAGAACTTTCACTCAACTAAACAAATCTACCTTGCCCATTCTCTTCAAGACATTAATTAGACCACATCTGGAATATGGGAGCGTCATCTGGAACGGTAGATTTACAGAACATGCCAAGAAGGTTGAGAGAGTACAGAGGCGAGCAACAAAACTAGTGAAGGACTTGAGAAACGTACCGTATGAAAGGAGACTCAGGGAACTTAACATGTACTCACTCTATTATAGAAGGAGGAGAGGAGATATGATAATGGTCCACCAGATTATGCATGGATTGGTCAACATTTCTCCAGACAATTTCTTCTCCAAGTCTGGTAGTAACTCTACAAGAGGTCACTCCATGAAATTATTGAAATCCCATAGCAAACTGGATGTGAGAAATAAGTCTTTCAGTAGAAGAGTCATCAATGACTGGAATAGTCTTCCTGAAAACCTAATACAATTACAAATGCCAACAACAGACAAATTTAAAAGAAATATTGATATTTTTTGGCAAAAAAACCACTTTGAGCTTCCATGACTCCTCACGCAAGCTCATGAAGTAGTAGTTTTCAGTGACCAATCATACAAGAAACGACCGGGAATTACAGGCTTGCGCCTTCATCCCGTACCAGATGATGATGATGATGATGAATGTCTTATTACTCTGAAATCATATATCCCCATAAGTAAGTGCTGTGTTCCACACTAAGTATAGATTAGACTCTCAAGTTGCCAATGGGAAGAGTGGTCATTGAAATCCTCTCTGACAGGCCCTCTGTCGCGAATGAGTTAAATCGTAAGCACAGCTTACATCGCAAAATTGGATGTTCAGTTGAATTTTTGGACAGTTAAAAATTAACGCAAAAAATTGCATTTTGAAAATGAATAGAGTTTTGTGTCTGATATGAAGACAAATATTGGATTTTGGACCCTGAAATTTTTTTTTGATGTTAAGCCGGCATGTACAATTTTGTACGCCAATATTAGAAAAGACGCGCAAGCGCCGTTTTAAATCGTAAGCACAGCTTACATCGCAAAATTGGACGTTCGGTCAGATTTTTGGACAGTTGAAAATTAACGCAAAAAATTGCATTTTGAAAATGAATAGAGTTTTGACAAATAGACAAATATTGGATTTGGGACCCTGAAATTTTTAGAATTGGATGTTTAGAATTGCAAAATTGGACGTTCATTTAAATTTTTGAGAGGACTGCCTTTCAATAAAAAAAAATACTAATCAATAATAAAAACCCAATATTTTGAGCAAAATAGGAGTCATGCTGAATAATAGGCCTACAAAATCAGATTGATGTAAACATTTTGTATTTCGTTATTCATTGCACTATACATAATTACATGTACATATCAACTCGTTAACAAAAACTTTTGATAACAAAAAGTATTTTTGTCAAATCTCAAGAAAATGCCTCACATGGTATAAATTTAAACAGTTCTGACAAGAAGTAAATTCTAATTCCCATGTACTTTAACGAGTAACAAATAATTTTTTTCTGGCCTAACTGAAAAAAAAATACTGGTATAATAAAAATAACCGTTCAAATATTTGTTTTTTTTCTTTACCAAATTCTAGGACATAAGTGCTATTCTGGAAAAGGCTGCTGGTGGCCAGTCCATTCTCGGTGAACTTGAAGAAGGTGGACCACAGAGTGCCTCTAACAGACGAAGAATGGTGAGAATAGTTGTATCCCACCTCATGGAGAAATATGGAAACAAGTAAGAAAATACTCAAAAATTTCCAAACAACTAACAAAATCAATAGACCAGGGTTGGAGCTTAGACCAGTCAAAAGCTATTTTTCACAAAAGTGGTGAAATGCAGGTTTGCTGCCAGCTTATGCATGCCCTGTCTGGGGATATATGAGGGATGGATATAAGTTCTCAACCTTCAGGTAGAAGGAGAAAAGATAAATTGATGATTTTCATATCCCTGATATGATTCAACAACTCTTAAAATTGGGGGGGGGGGAAGTTTCATTATAAAAATTAACTGAAATATTTGCTTTGTTACAAAACTTTGACTGTTTCAGGTTTCTGAAGATAACTTTTCAATAGAAAATGAAAAGACAGTTACAATCAATATTCATCTCCAAACTTGTTCAGATGCATGAGGGTCATGGTGCAGTGACATCACTGGAAGATGATTGCCCTTGCTGTGCTGCTAAAAAGTATGCAGCATAGTTTAAAGGCAGCAGGGAGCATCTGGAAGATGAATGAGTGCAAAATCTATTTACTAATAAAAGACAAATTTGTTCTTATATTATCTTATAGGTATCTGTAGTAGATCATTATTTTTTTCCTTTCTTCTTGGATCTTTATAATAATAGACCATCTGCTGAACAGAAGGTGGGCATGGCAATATCCATGATTCAACAATTTCCAGCACTGAAAGATGTTGAAGGACCTGGTTATGTAAGTATAAGTTTAATCACGTTAAAAGAACATCATTTGAAGCAGAAAATTGTGTTGTTATCAACAAGTTGTTTTTGTCCCATTGTACCATATGGCTTTCCCCATGAACAATAACTTTGAACAGAAGAGAAAATACCGGACTCATCTAACGCTTATTGGTGTCATTTCGGTTTCTCTCGTGCCATATTCTTTCTGTTGTTCGATAACAACAATATGCGTTGTCAACTATTTTGCACCATCATAAGTGTTTAAATACTGAATTGAACAAAACTTTTACACTTAAATGTTACACTTTTTTAGGTTGTACTGTAAAGTAGGTGCTGTATATTCACTCATTGCTGTTACATGTATTTCTTTGTATAAATTTTGCACATAGGAAGCATGGTATACACCAGCAGTAGAGGGTGAACATGCAAAGGGCTTCATCGAAGAAAGGTTGAAAAATGTGAGAAAGAGAATGCCAAAGCAAGGGTGGACATCTTTGGAACCTTCAAGTTCAAGTGAGGAGAACCAGAAAGAACCATCAACCAAGGAAAAAAAAAAAAAAAAAAGAACTAAAATCTAAAGGTATGTTAATGTGCCTAGTTTAAGTTTTGTTGCATGCTTTGTGAACATTGAATGTTTAATTATTACTGGCTCATCTTCAAGTTCAAGTTGGGTTTGGTAGGCTTACTTGATTACAATCTTCAGAATTATCAGATGATTTATAATGTTCCACATTCCACAGGGACCAGTCTTTGGTCTACCAATTTTCACCTCATGATGCTCAGCAGATTGCTTGTGATCAAGTTAGCTCAATCGGTAGGGCATTGTACTCCAGATCTTAAGGTTGTGTGTTCAAGTCCCAGCGCAGCCATGATTTGTATGTTTGATTGAAATTCCCTTGGCCACGGAACTAATTGCTTATTGTCTCAGCTACCGGTATAATATTCGGGGACTCCGAGAGCTGGTCTCAGTTGCAATATTGTTCTTCTAGATGTAGGCTGAATAGGGTTCTGTGCCCAATAGCAGCTGCATCCCTGGATGATGCTAAATAGAGTGTCTTTTGGGTGAAAGTGATCAATGCCATTTCTCTCAAAGTGTGTTGAGGCTGTGAGTTTACGCTTTAAATTTGTAGAGCGCACTTTAAAATCATCTGCATGGTTTTTGTCTCACCTGCATAGCAGAGTGAGACTATAGGCGCCGCTTTTCCGACGGCGGCGGCGGCGTCAACACCAAATCTTAACCTGAGGTTAAGTTTTTGAAATGACAGCATAACTTAGAAAGTATATGGACCTAGTTCATGAAACTTGGCCATAAGGTTAATCAAGTATTACTGAACATCCTGCCTGAGTTTCATGTCACATGACCAAGGTCAAAGGTCATTTAGGGTCAATGAACTTAGACCATGTTGGGGGAATCAACATCAAAATCTTAACCTAAGGTTAAGTTTTTGAAATGTCATCATAACTTAGAAAATATATGCACCTAGTTCATGAAACTTATACATAAGGTTAATCAAGTATCACTGAACATCCTGCATGAGTTTCACGTCACATGACCAAGGTCAAAGGTCATTTAGGGTCAATGAACTTTGGCCGAATTGGGGGTATCTGTTGAATTACCATCATAACTTTGAAAGTTTATGGATCTGATTCATGAAACTTGGACATAATAGTAATCAAGTATTACTGAACATCCTGTGCAAGTTTCAGGTCACATGATCAAGGTCAAAGGTCATTCAGGGTCAATGAACTTTGGCCAAATTGGGGTATTTGTTGAATTACAGCCATAAATTTGAAAGTGTGTTGGTCTAGTTCATAAAACTTGGACATAAGAGTAATCAAGTATCACTGAACATCCTGTGCGAGTTTCAGGTCACATGATCAAGGTCAAAGGTCATGTAAGGTCAAAGAACTTTGGCCACGTTGGGGGTATTTGTTGAATTGCCATCATATCTCTATAAGTGTATTGGTCTAGTTCATAAAACGTGGAAATAAGAGTAACCAAGTATCACTGAACATCTTGTGCGAGTTATAGTAGTTTTCAAAATCAGCACTGCTGCTATATTGAATCGCGTGATGCAGGTGAGACGGCCAGAGGCATTCCACTTGTTTTTTTTTGTTGTTGCTTGTAACACTTAATCAACTTGCGTCAAAGGCATGTTCCAACCTCTTACAAGAAACCTATAACTAGTTTAGATAAATTTTTACAGGAAGCTTAGTCTGATTCCTGCAGTGCATCTGGTCAGAAACTTACATCCCAGGGGGGGTCTGTCCTCATTGAAAGGGGGGTATCATGCATGACCAAGGACTTGCCAAAAGCATCCTAAACAAGTATTTACAAATGCAAAAATATACACCCTAAATAAGTATGATTATCGGTAATTTGCTACCCTAAGTAAGTAATCCCCAAAGCAAGTAATAACTATTTTCAAACCAAGCAAATAGTGATATATGTTTTGCTTTCCGTGCATGAGGTCGGGCTAATTCAAGTGTTTGCGGGCATGTGCAAAGTGTTTTTGGCTGGGATTTGGGAATATTCCATCATTGTGATAAACTGTAGTGTTAAATGAACATGCAATTAGCCCTAAGTACACAGGTAAGGTGAATTTTTTTTTAAGACACTGAATGCGTAACTCATCGGTTTAAAAAAAGTGACCCTTTTTCTTGATTTTTGGTGATTTTGAGACCCTATTTAAGTTACGCACGTAACGTGCATGATTGTAAAAAACACCCTTTTTACGTGAATTCTTGGTCAAGCATGATACCCCCCCTTTCAATGAGGACAGACCCCCCCCCCCCCCCCGGGACTTACATCAGTGCACTAGATCTTAGGATTGATTGCCGTCAAATTTTAGAGCCTTAAACAGGTGTCACCGGCATGGTGGCCTAGTGGTTAGAGCGTCCGCCTCATGATCGGGGGGTTGTGGGTTTGAACCCCAGCCGGGCCATACCAAAGGCTTTAAAAATGGTACCTACTGCTTTCTTGTCAGGCACTCGACATCAGAAGAATGGAGTAGGGAAGTTAAACACATGGCTACCAGTGGACTAACCCCCTGCTGTAGTTTCTCTACTTTCCAGTAGACATATGGCCTAGGTTTATTGAAATGGAGATAGGCGCCGCTCTATGGGCCGAAAGGCTTGAGAAGGACTTTAACTTTTTGTAAAAGGTAGTTTAGGGTTTGCTGTAGGTAGCCTACTATTGATTTTGTTTTTTATCACCTTGTCTTTTTCAGAAAAAATATGGAGCCGGAGAACTTGGAAGAAATGAAGCAATGGCTTCAACATAATAATAGCCCTATCCCTAAAGTGGTGGAATTCATGAAGAAGACTGCACTGAAAAGACAAGAAGAAATTCACTCAGAGAAGAAATCTACCGTGCATGACATCGAGTTGCAATGGCCTCGACTCTTTGATGTCCCTAACATGGTATGGGGTAACTTTTGTTTTCTTGGTTTATGTCAAAAGTACAGTAAAGCATTAATTCTTGAGGTGTGCTTCTCAAAAACCCAAATAAAATTCCTCATTGATCTTTTTTGCCTGCCAGGACCAGTAACAAAAGTCTACCAAATTCTGCCTGTTTTTATTTGGTACTACTGATAATAATATACTTCCCTACATGTATCTTTTGCCAGGTGTCATTAACATAATCAAGGCCTAGCTCCTTGGTTGCTGGATATTCATTTTGCAATTAGACATTACACATGTGCCCACCCCAAAATTACCATACTGAATCAAGGTTTTACAATCCTTCTTTATGCATTTTAATTTGCATCACAGATAGATGGTGATTTCAGAGCAGTTCATGGGGATGTGTCTGACAGATTAATCATGAAATGGACTCAAGAACTGGCAAAAAAACTACTGCAGTATGGAGAAAAGCAAAGTCCACAAGTGCAAGCCGGTACATATTTTCCCCGGGGGGAGGGGCACTCAATATGAAAGTGACGTACGAGTAAGATCACACATCTCGAACATAGGGGTCTTTCGGTGATGCGTTCAAATGAAAAATAGGGGGTCTTTGGGTGACAAATGAAAAATAGGGGGTCTTTGGGTGACAAGTAAAAAAATAGGGTGTCTTTCAGTGACAGTCTAAAATCTGGGTTTTTCGGTGACACACCAAGCTAAAAAATGGGCTCTTTTTTAGTGTGATTAAATGGCATTTTTCTGAAAATCAAAAATTTGGGCAATTTTTGGGTCAGAGAGTGCAAAATTCATGGGTCTTTGGGTGACAGAAAAAATTGGGTCATCAAATGGAAAAAACGGGGGTCTTTGGGTGACAGCAGTCCAAAAAAGGGGGTCTTTTTGATCGCACATGGTGCGAACTTCAATATTGAGTGCCCCCACCACCACCACCCCCACCCGGGGTATTTTCTGTAATATTTTGCTTTTCAATAATTTTGTATACTGTTGTAAAAAAGATGCGATTCAGTGTTAAAATATTTACCATGGAATTGCTCTATTTTAATTGAAGTTTGTTTTCCTTTCAGATATAGATGATCAAAGTGCACAGGATGCAGGTCTGACAGCACTGCCCTTGATACTGCCTACAGGAAAACTGTCAAACGCAAAGAAATCCAGGGCTACGGTGAAAGAAGCAATGGAGTCCTTCATTGATTTTCAGCCGGTAAGTATGGAGTAAATTTTAGTGCCTACTAAATGAAATGTTTGGGTATAGAGGTGGGATGCAGATGGGATATATCCAATTGGAGGATGTTTTTGTATATCTTCTTGCACATAAAATGAAAGAAATGCCTCAAGTACTCCATTTGGTTGAAAGTGATATGTAAAGAATGGGACACGTTCATCAAGACAACAACAGTTTGGCTGATGTGATGCTCACACAGTTTGTATTGCATAGATCTGTTTTACTTAATTGTTATCATCGGAGATGCCAGACTTCAGGAAATTTTTTTCAGCATCTCCAGTACAAAACAAGATTAAAAATTCATATTTTCAAGAAATTTTATTAGCGTTTCAGGAAAATGTGACCAAAGTCACTGGCATCTCTGTATCATTTTGATTATGGTTCGATTAACTGCAGAATTTGCATGCTTGTCGCACTACAACATTTGTAGCACATCCCACATGCAGCCCAAACTTTCCATGTTTGCTAATTGAAGTTCAGCTGACAGGTCCCTAATAGAACTCGACTCTCACTCTACACCTAGATCTGTGATAGATCTTTAGAATTGTGATATAAAGAAAGGTTAAGTTTATATGACAACTTCTATCATGATCATGGTCAAGTTACAGTAGTTACCCTCACTATATAGATTTGACAGACTGACCCATGATGTCAAACGCCAGGCAGTATAGTCAAATATTGTTCCTCGACCAGCAAAGTGTGTGCACACAATGTACATCAGGACCATGCTAAAGCTATATCTATCTACAACCCACTTACCAGTAAGAATTAAGTACGCAGACAGAAAATATCTAGATTTATTTTTTAAATGTAAATTAATCAGTAGATTTATTTTCTCTTTTTACAGATAGGGACAAACCTCCCTCAATACTTGGATGGACTCATGTCAAAGAGGCGGCAACCATTTGTCCTGGCCCTTGGCCCACAGAAAGCGCCAGCACAATATTTTGCTGTGGTTGAGGGCCGTGCCCTTAAGCAAGACAGCCTTCTGAAGGCTGTTGATGTGTGTTTCAAGAAGTTTTATGTACTTGACCTGGAGTATCCATCTGCGTGCTATACTACATGGGAGTTTATTCAAAAAGTTCTGTACCAGGTAAATGCCAAAGACAGGAACACCTCCTCCTGTGTGAGGTCATTAAGGACATATGTCCTTCATACTTAATTTTCAACCATTTAATGGTCAATGTCAGTTCAGCAGAACTCAAAATTCTGATATGTCTCCTAATTTGGATATGTCTGTATGCCATGTATGAAATTCAATACTAAAATGGATTTTACAAGTTCAGGTATCGAGGTACGTCAATTCCTCAAGGCAGCAGCTCCACGTGCGTACTTAAGCAGCATCTTCAATTGCTTGCGTGTGTACGCATGCGCCTTTAGGGTTCCTTTGTGACATCAGATAAATGCGTATCAATTTCACTGCCTATCCTTTTCAAATCTATTTTAGTCATTCGTATACAGGGGGGTACAAAGGGTATCCAAATTCCAATACCACATTTTCATTTTAAATTTTGCAAGCAACAAAACAAACAAAATTGCAAAGTGGCAAGTATGCCAACATTTTCATTTTGTCTGCTAAATACCTCTGCGTTTTAAATTGTATCTCTGCAAATTAATGCTAGTGGCTTTAGAAGATGGGTTTGTGACAAAAAGCTCAAACTTGTCATTTTTGTGGCAAATTATGGTTTTTCGATCAGTTAAATTTATAGACTAGGTTTAAGCCAAAATGTTTGCACAGATAACAATTTAATGTACATAAGTTAATATATAGCAGACACATTAAGCAAGTTTTGACATAATTACCACTGTGTGATATTGTTTTCTTGACATTAATATTCTGGTAGCAGAATTCAAAGACCTTAGCCCTCATTCATTATACTATGCCATAACCAAGGCGCATATCCAAATTGTGATTCGTATTTTGAGTTCCGCGAGTTGATGTTATTTATACCACTGGATGTACTGAACTACATAGGCCCTTCAAACTAGAATTTAATGAAAATGAAAATAATATGCTGAACTGCATACTTATCAATGTTTAGCTTGGGATCATTGTACTAACCTTGGTGTGATTGTGAGAGGAGAGGGTGGCCACTCATGTGTATACTTTCAAAAATGACCCCAAGCTAGGATTCACCAAAAGTGGTCAAATTTACCCCAAACAAGGATTTTAATTGACAAAAAACACCCCAAACAAGGGGTAAAATACCATGTGATCACAAGGTGTGATTGCGCCAGTGAAATGACTAGAATCTATGAATAAGTGATGTAATGTGTGGTAATTGAGTTGTATTGCCTTTTTACAATTGAAGTGTTACAAATAGCAAGTTTTACTTTTACTGATGGAATTATAATACACGGCAAGTTTAAATTTAACTGATATTACTGCAAAAAGCAAGTTTGAATTTAACTGATACATTATTAGAATTTGATTAATTTCAACTTTGAATTTAACTGATAGAATGACAACTATTAACTGATTAAAAAAAATGATGTAACTGATAGAATTGTAAATTATAGCAAGTTTCAGTTTAAGAATTGGTGTGACCCTTGGTACATTGCTGTTTGCTGACAAAGCATTTTTCAGATGTTGGACTTGCAGCTACTGCTCCCGAGTTGCAATAGAGTTACATAGAATGTGTAGAAGTATTTCTTTGAAATAGTTACAAATAGAATTTTATAGAGGGAATTTTCCAAAAGGTCCTTCCTGTTCAAAAACCCAATGTAAATACATTAATATGACTTTAAAATGGTACATGTGTAAAACCCATTGAAATGAGCCCGATACATAGTGTTTATGGATCGATCAGCAATACAGCTTGATTGGTGGCGAACACAAGTGAAGGAATTCATGTTTTAATTCGTACTTTTTCGATATGAACTGAAATTGAATTTGTTTTAAATTAATTAAGCAAATTGACTTCCATGCTATCCTGTAACTTATTCAGTATTAATGTACATCAGTGTAAAAAAATTGGGTAAACAGGAATGCAGATGATATGCAGCTTTTCTTGGGACAATTCATGTAATAACATCTAGGTGTCAGATGTGGTGTATCATATGCGTGTGTAAATGCCATCATTCCATGTGAATCTGATGCAGACACTTTGTAGATGGCATACAGATCTTCAATAGAGAAGATTCATCTTGACAAAACCAATATCAATTACTGACCTGACAGTTTCGGCCATCCTGGTCGAAAGCCATCTTCTCTAGAGGGCGTTCCGACGAGAATTGGATCATAACTGTCAGGTCAGTAATTGATAATTGGTTTTGTCAAGATGAATCTTCTCTATTTATGATGTCAATGCAGTCAAACCAGATGAATTTATTCAAGAAAAAAGCATACAGATCAGATATTTGGCCTACTACCACATCATTGATCAATCAAGGTCAATTATTTGAAAAGCAAATTATAAAATCTGTAATGTCTTAATAATGTTAGAAAATGCTTCAGTGCTTTTCAATTTGACAGTGTACTTTTTAGGATCAAATTTTAAATGTTACCACTCTTGTATTGCTATTTAGTGTTTTGGAAGCATCTAATATCTTTATAAATAAATCATTTGTTTATGCACAATAATCTTTTAGTTTTTGTGTCTAATTAATGTGTTAAGCTTACAAGTAGTCGGATACAACTAACCACTGAAGTCAAAATCTGACTACATTGAAGTTGAAATTGACTACATTGAAGTGAAAGGATGGAGGAATGAAATGACCCTACTGTCTATTGCATTTGACCCCTTTTCATTTAAATGTAGTCAAATTTTGACCTTTTTGTAGTAATTTTTTACTTCATTTGGGTCATTTGTTGACTACCATTGTAGTCAAAATCATTTGACTACATCTAGTGGGTCATAAATGACCCCAATGGGTTCGGTGTATAGTTGACCCTGAGAATGGGGTCAAAAATGACTGTTATAGGGTCATTTTTGACTACCTATTTTTAAGTGTGTAGGGCACATGCAGAACGCAATTTCTTATTGGACATGGGTTCATGGACGATAATAGGTGAAGGGTGAAATACAATGTTAATAAGTGTAACGCAGTGTCCAGACATTGTATAAACAGTTTACATTAAAGTGTCACGCCAAAATCATCAATCAATCTATATTGCAATTTGCAGCCAAAATATGTACTATGTTTGCTACACCATGTTCACGGGATGATTAACATACAAATTGAAACATATTTTTCTTTAAGGCACTGACGCCTCTTTTTCAATGTTTCTTCACATACATTTTTAACACATAATTAAACAAACCCTCATATTTACATAGGAATTTAGGGTACCGATGTAGCACAATATAGCGGTAGAGCATTTGTACGAAACCTGGTCTGCGAATAATTTAGATATCATAAGAACGTTTTGAAACTTATATCTTAAAATGCTAGGCTTATTGAGTGTGTAAACCATTCTTAAAACAAATTAAAAAAAAATCGAAAAAAATGATATGCACGATTTTCAAGACGGAACCCATGTAATATCACCTTTCCACAACATTTCCCAAACGGGAATCCCTGCAAAAGTGCAATATGGTCAAGACAATTTTGTAAAAGATGCAAATGAACTTTATTGAAAACCAAGGCAATCAATATTCCAGAAAACTGGGGAAGAGGGTGGGGCGGTATGTATTATTATGGTATTTTGATAGAGAAAGTGCAGGGAGACGACCCATTTAAACATGTTAACTGTGATGCCATTGTTTTATGGAATGTAAACAGGGGAAATAAAGAGTTATCCGTTCCAACCTTTCTGTCTCCTTCTTTCTCCCCCTCCCTCTTTATCTCTATTCCTCTTCGATTATTTTCCTTAATTCCCCATTATCCAAACTAACTGAACAAAAATAACGAGGGGAGGTTGTTCCTTTTTCCACTGTTAAGCTCCATCGCTGCTCCGATCCAGCTACCACGTCAAGTAGACAGTGAACACGGTGTCAATTATGCAGGGGAGCAGCAAAATCATGTTTGGAGAGGCCATCGTAAAACGCTTTGGATAGAAACATTACCTCGTGATAAAGGTTTCCATCAGTGGCGTACCACTAGAGCATAATCTGAAAGGGGTGGGGGATTTTTTAGAAAGTGGGGATGGGGTTTGGGGCGACACACAATCGTTGGCGAATAGTGACAGATGATTGCTATTTTCAAGTGATTCGTCGAGATGTTCGTATGACGTTAATTATCACCCGTGTCGATTTGTCGTTTGGCATGCTTATACGCATATACTAATACAAAATACTGATACGATCCCTTCCCATATTCTTGTAGGTAGATTTTCTAGGAGATTGATTTCACTTTGAAAAAAGGTGGATATGACAAATATCTTTTTTAAGAAATAAAAATAATAAAAGGAATACAAAAATGACAAATGAGAGAGAGAGAAAAAAAAAAGGGTTTGGTGCTTGCTATTAAGCACATACGGTGTGAAGTGAACAATGATATTGTTTTTCGCAATTCAACCTGGTGTATCTGTGCATACGCCATTTTGGTCATGGACGAGAAGAATCAATGTGTAAACAATACAAAGGTCACGTGGGTTCTTAATAGAGAAAATCCACATCTTCTCAAGCTTATTGAAGAGGCCATGTAAACATCAGGAGCTTCAATATTGACAGGAACATCAATGTCCCAAAGCAACATCCTGAGTAACGTCTAACAAAGAGTTGCGATTGATTCGATCAGCCACACCTATGGAAAGCCAACAACGCCAACATCTGAATAGATGTTTGGTAAAAAGTCTTTTCCAGATATGATGTATATTCATACATACATCATTGTTCGGTAAGCTCCTATCTTTCCGCAAAAGGGGTCAGTGTGAACAATTCCTGTTGGAAAAAAAAAATATAATTATGACATTGATGGATTTCCAAATTCATGTAGTTGAGGTTGATCGGACCCTGCTGGTGATTATGACGGTGGAAACGCAAAAAAAATCTTCCATAGATGTTTCGAATTTCCATTGAAATGACTAAGAAGACAATATTGCTGATCGATATTAAACAGTTAAAGAAGGAAAACATGATGTCATCTGGAGAAAACTGAAACCTGTTGTACGAGTAGAATTTTTTTTTCTTCCAGAGATCGTGTTTCAAAGGCGTTCCTTAATCAAGTCTATCGCTTAATCAATGGCAGGGAATATGAATTCGCAATGAAATAGAGCGCTTCAAAACATTTTCCCCTTGGGAAAGGTCGGAAAAGCGGAACACAGAGTTTCCTGCAATGTGCGCAAAAATACCCTGCAGAGCCTCCTGGCCTCTGTGCTACATCAATCATCTCACATGGAAAATATTCCATTAATGTTTTCTTACGAAACCTCAAGGTACAAGGGGGCTTAAATGGCAATGATTATACTCTCAGAACCATATCCATTTTATTTCATAAATGCACGAAAGTTGCACGAATTCATTGAAAATATGAGTAAATGCGCCAAACCTGCCAGGGAGACAAATAACAGAAGATAAGGGTTTTATTCACTTTTATTATTTTTTTAAGGAACTGTGTATCAAACAGCTCTGCGAACATCGTGAATAAATTTGGGCAAATGACACAAACAAGCAACAAAAAAAAAAACACTAAGAATAATTTCCAAGCAAGATATTCAAATTTCAGAATGCTCAAAGGCGAAAGATCCGACGAGCGACACGAAATGGCTTGGGGCTTCCTTGTCGAACAAAATGTTTTCGAAGGAAATATGTTACCATTCGTCTAAATGTCAGTGACACGGGAATACAGACGTTCAACAGACCACAGTGGTAAAACCAAGTAGCATCATTAAACATTATAGGCTTACTTATTGGCACCAGAATGAATACAAATGTTTTGTGAAATCACTAAAGTGGCGTTAGTCGAGAATGCCTTTCAAGAACGAAACCCATTTTGTCACCTTTTTACATTAGTGCTAAAGTACCGGGAATGCGGTAGGACTAATGTTCTTGTGTTATGACTAGTTATGAGGGCTATGAAGAAAACAAACCGCTTGAAAAACCGCCACGTCATTCAGGCATATACATGTATTATTAACCATGGAAGGCTTGACCAAGCTTTGAACATTGTAAAGTAAAGCTGGCATCCTCACAATATTAAACAGCCGTAAAATGAAAAAAAAAATTGTCATTCGGAAAGTTCCGACACACTTGTCTAGCACAAAATGGTGTCTGCGCTTAAAACTTCTCAAGTGCAAACGTTAACAAACGACACGACAATGATGGTTGTAAAAACGAAGGAATGTCTCTAGCCCTGAGGCACCAATGTAACCCAGCTTTGAACACGAATACTCCCAAGATACTCAAATTTTCAAGTGAATATTCTAAATCGATTTCGAAGAGAGCACTCTAGGAATTATATTCAATCAATAGAGCCAGTCGAATGCTTATTCGTTCACAAACAGTAAAATATTGACAGGAACATTACACGACGCTTGGCAGCACTAATGTGATAATAATGCATCAAAATGAACCGTCGCGGTGCCATAGATTCAAATATGAAAATCGCTGGGTTGGGAAAGAGCATAGGGACATGCTATGCTATGTGTGATGCGCTATACAAGAATTGAGCATTATTATTATTATTATAATTACTAGGCCCTCAAGTCTACATGTAGCATAAAATGAGTGGGTGAAGTCATTGCTTTTATTTCGTTTTGTTGCATTTTTATTACTTTACATTTTTATTATATATAGAGTTTACGCTCCCTTCAGCTGCAAAGTAAGATGTTCTTTAGGAGATCACGAAACTTGTCCTCAAGCAATAAGGCATATCTAATAAACGTGTAAGGTTGAAAAAAAAAATCACATGAAAAAATTCGATCTCTTGACTTCCAAATAAACGTCGAGTTTACAGCGATTGTAAAATCAATGATAAAGAAATACTTAATGCCATTCAAGATCATTAAGATATACATACATACACACACACATATAATATATATATATATATATATATATAATAATTAATCAGTTATATATAAATATCAATTTTACAGTCGTATAATATATTGAATAGTGGATGGTATTGGTAAGCCAGTTTCTACCGGATATTCGAACTGCGTGTATCACCTTTCTGGTAACCGCAAATTTCGATAAATATTTGTCCCGGATATTTGTTAAGCTGCTCACGTGAATGTAGTCATGTCACTTCACATTCCTTCTTTACAAACTTCTCGAAGTGTCTTTCAACGTACTTCACAGATGAACATCCATTAAAAGACAGTCATACCTAAAGGTTTAAGCCAGCGTTTGCCGACGAACCATACTCTCTAAACAATGTTAAATGCAAAGGAGCTAATCTGGGCACTAATCACGCTCCACTCAGAGTAAGAAGAGGAACCAGTCCTGAAGGAGTGAAATTTCGGTCTTTCAAGAGTGAAATTTCACCTCTTTTTGAGTGGAAGTGTAAAAAAGATGCACACTTTCAGTCCTAAATAGGCAAAAATGAGTGATTGTAAAATGTGTACAAATCATTCACTCACATGAGTGATTGAATGAATGACGGCTTATGGCTGAACAGCCCGTCATACGGTCCCGCATCTCACTCTTAATTTCAATTATTGATATGAAGAATTGTCTTTCGTTAACAACACAAATGAATCCTCATACAGAAAATTGTAATTTCTTGAAATTAATGTTTTTGACAAATTCGATTCATCCCACCAATTCTGAATTCATAAAGCTGATCGTAATGGGCGAACGAGACTACAAACGTTTGTTGATACTTTCCTGTGGTAGTTGATACACAACAAATGATCATTGATGTTACTTTTGCACCAACGAAAGAATTACTAGTCGTTCGTAAAGTCGCTCGTAACTTACGAACAGCATTTTTCCACACTTTACCACTTTCTACCCAGGTTTTGGATGGGTACCATGTAGGATGCCAAAGCCTTTGTACTATGTCTAGAACTCTTGTTGGGATGCTCCCTAGGGAGTGGAGAATGTGCATATTGTGTGTGGGCATACCATGAATGCATGGGATGATAATAATTGCAATGTAAACCGCTTAGAAATATAATTAAATAAGCGGTATAAATAAAAATAAAAATATTCATATCAATGGGATTAAAAGAGAGACAAAAACGACTGGTCACATGTCTAATACGTCGGCATACGCTGGCTGAAATGTCTCGGTGTGACAGCACCTACGCATTATAAACTCCTCTATCACCGCGTTTGAACATGATGGACTCAGACTAAATGATTGACATGAGGACATTATGAGCTCCATCTCATCGTGAACGCATCAAGAAGGAAGGATAATGCACTCTACCATCCATTTTCGCCCACCCTCGTTTCGCTGATGTCACAGTTACATCGGGACAATCGTCTCCAAACCGCTCGATGGTATGCCATTGGAAATAATGTGATAGCTTTGATCGGACTGGAGTGGGTTCCGTTAGTGTAACTGCAGAATCACTCTCTCTACAAGATCCTCTACCATGTCATGCATGTCATGATCGTGTACTTTGGAAATGCTCCTCTTAGCCATAATGGAGAAGTACTGGAAATGCTTTCATCGTTTCGTCATCATGTCATGTCAGAGGATAGAAAAGAACGAAAGCTTACTTGAGATCATTAACCAATACATTTAAAAGCAATTACAATAAGTACCATTACACGTGTTAAAAACATCGAAAACCACCATGGCAACGCCAGATGGTTAGAGCACTTAGACTGTAGAGACTTCTTATTAAGCCCTTTATAAACAACCATTTATTATTAAAATCACATTTAAAATTGAGCAGAATCGTTATGATAGATGCTGGGAGGGGTATATTTTCAGCTACAAAATTAATGTAGACTTTGAAGATGATAAACAACATATTGGATATGATCGTTTTTTATTGTTTGGCTATTGCGTCATATTCATGTTTACCCCATTTGGAACATGGATAAAGGGGAAATGTACACGAAAACAATATTTTTTCATCTTTCTAATTCTGGAAGCTGCAAATATCAGCGCAGGTATCTTGACTCAAGCCAGCGAGAAGAAAAAACTACTTATGACTTCATGGCAAGACAAAATTGTTTGCTATCATCTTCGTCGATGATCACGCGTGAGTTTACCCCCTTTTATCAATATAACTGAAATAAGATATACATATCTATCCGAGGCGAGGAAAATCTAATGCAAATTTGCTAATAACATCGGGTAGAGTAAAAAATGCCGATGTACATGTAGATATTTCCTGATTGAATTGGTGAAAATATTGAAAGGGAAACATCAACGTGTGGAATGGTGAATGGAGACATGAATGAAGAGAAATTAATTCGCACATATAATATTGGGACAGAGATGGAAAGAGAGAGCAAGCAAAGGGTGAGAGAAAAAAGGGAGAGAGAAAGGTGTGCTTGTGTGTATGTGTGTGTGACAAAGTGTTGAGTATACACACCTCCACACCTCATTGTGACGTACTTTGACAGCACCAATCAACACAAGTTGTTTGGATTTCCAATTTGCTGAAGAAAATGTTTTTAACGTTCATTTCGCTTTCTCCTAGTAAAGCCCGCAAAAAGCCAGTTATGCTGCTAAATAATAACAAAAAACAAACAAACAAATGTAACAGTATGATGTGAAACTCATACCGCTATTAACACGGATACCTAAACTGACAACGATAAAGATTGAGCAAAAATCATAACAACGGCGGCCTAACACCGTACTAATATTTCCGTAAGAAAGCACCCCCACCCGTTCGAAATTACAGATATTCAAAGATTAGAACGGATGTATTTTCTAAGGTCAATGACGTCCATAATCGAAACATGATTGCAAAATATTTTGGGTATACGAGTGAAATACCATCTTCTACGATCAATCAAACAGCAATACATGCTTTAATCAGTCAAAAACTTAGACGAGCCGCTCTAAATCTAACACCCAATCATATTTATGGAGATACATAAGTGAAGAGTTTGCATCGTTATGATGAGTGAAAAAGCAGGGAGGGCCAGAGGGGGAGGGAGAGAGAGAGGGGAGAGGGGGGGGGGGGAGATGGAGGGGGGGGGGGGGGGTGGGTGGAGGGGGGGAGAGGACATGGAGAAAGAGGTACAATGACATAAATATATTCGCATACAATGCGGCCACTACAATCTCGGCCTACTAATTCAATCTTTTTTTTTCGAGAGTCAAATATTAAGAAAATATAACAAATATTTTTTTTAAATACACAAGAATAAATCGTTTAAAAAACCTCAACGAATTGAAGCCATGCATTAGCAAATATTTTTTTTTAATGAAAAAATATCGTTTATTATAAATCGATTACAAGTAGAAACCTATACCTTCTTTAGACTAGTTTTTGTTTAAAACAAAATAGCTATTTGGAATAAATTATAATTTGTAGAGACGGTAGACTTTCATTTTCCCGTAATTATAACTTAATCATAATTTTAGTTATCTTGTTAACTATTTCACCTTTTAGGAATTGTAATGCACAATTGAATTTTGTTCCCCCTCTCCCTCTTTAAACATGTTAAACAAATAAATCGACATAGTTAAATTGTTTTGTATTCATTACTTGGTGTCTTCTGCGCTTGACCTTAACCATGCTAACAACAAACTTGATATACATCTTGTAAGTGTGACGTAATGCCAATATTGCATTTCGTACACACGTCGTATTGTGCACGTTCGGCGATGCTTCGCAAACTGCTGAATTAAAAGTTTTAAAGGCACGAAGTCACTCCCGCTCACCCACGCGGACGCCACACACACACTCTCACCTACGCACAAATTACTGAATAGCTCAATGTTTTCACACTATATGGAAATACATGTTCAGCAAAATAACATTGGACACTCGAATCAGACCCATTTGAGACGAATATTTGAATGCACTCAAGGATGTGCCATGAATTTTCTTTTGTCCCCTTTTCAAGCTTTTTGATCATTTCAGTTTTCTCCTCAAAATTGTAAAAATGTAAAAGATCTAAACGATGGTCTCACCTTAAATTTTTCAAAAAAAATCATGTAAATTTGTAAAATGTAAGATCTAAATATCTGAAATGTAGGCCTATCTGAATCATTATATACAAGTTAATCCACTCCATCATAACGTGTGTGTGTGTGGGGGGGGGGGGGGGTTAGCACAAAACCCAACATGGTCCATTAATCTGTCCGAGTCACCCATATCCCAATGTGAACGAGGTCTATGTTAGCGCCTTTGTCTGGAAATGGCAAATGACACAATGGCATTATATCAACATTTTGCGATGCAGTAATAAATATAGTAGATTTCCTCACCAGAAAATGCGAATAAAAGAAATCCGATATTTCCTCTACGAATACCAACAGCCCGTCTGATTGATGAATTATATCTAGGTTCATTGTATCCGATCTCTATTGCCCCCCTAGAGCATAATTTGACATTAGACAAATATCTACACATAAAGATAGGTTCTCGAGAATCAATGAGAAATATTGTATTTCATTTTTTTATCTGCAGTACATGACTCTGTTAATATTTTACCAGTTGGTTTCACCTTCGCATTAGCAGCTTTCCTGACCTAGCAGTGGACATGGCGAATCATATACAAGCAGTTGACACGAATTTAGTATCAGGGGACATGCTTCCCGCCTTGTTGGATTCCGTTTTATTCTAAGAATTTTTTTTTTTTTAAACTTAGTGATGTAATTAATGTTTTGAGTAATGATACATGTAATCATAACATAAACAAACATACCAATATGGTTGAGAGGATCTAGATATTGTTTGACAGACAAAGGCAACGGCAACTGTTTGACAGATGAAAACAAATCTCGTTTTCCTTTGGCGATCTAGTGGTAATAAATAGTCATGCTATACTGTTTATTCTGAAGTTGAATTGTTTTGTTTTGAAATCTCTCATTGAGGTATAGGCCCATTTATGTGATAAAGCGGATAAAGGTACTTAAACTCCAAGTATATAACAAAAAATGAAGTCACAATTATATTACTTTATTCACAGGCTATTTTGGTAATGAGGTTAACACTTCAGCATACAGGTCTAAACACGTACTCCAATGTCAAACTTGTATTATCATCAAAACAAAAAATGAATGCGTAAAACTCAATCTAATTGGTAAACCCATACTCCAAACGGGTAAACTTTACGTATTATGTATCGAAATTCTCATAAAGTAGACATCTTAGGCTAGCCCACTCGGCAACCAGAGACGGGTACTTACTGCAAATATTCGCAAGTGACTAGAGTTACAACACTTTAAAAGTGCGGTGCCAGTGTTTGCGCTTTCCACCGATTCAACAAACATGAAATCCAATATGTGGGTCACATTTTAAGGAATGGAACTACAAGAATGGGAAATGCTGGGATTGGTTTTCCCAGCATACCCATTGGAAAACATTACTCCCGGGAGTGTTTAATGGTAATGCCATCTTTGGTCTTTTCATGCCTACGGGTTGTTCATGGCCAATGTTACGGACAGAATCATGCAATAAGCGAATTAACCAATTTATGGATGCATTATTTTCAAAATATTACGATGGTACATGTAACTTGCCAATTCGTCTATTGCCAATTCGTCCACTTATCACATAATCTACATTCATTTAGTCTAATGCCAAGATTCCGTAAATAAACATTTTGTCCAATAACCATTTGGTCCAATAATCACTTCGTCTAGTCACCAGTTCGTCTATGACCATTTCGTCCTATAAGCAGCTGGTCCAATACATTTTTTCTTTTCATTCATTTCGCCTATTGGTCCTATTAGACCAAATTGTATATGGACCGGATGGCTACTGGACCAACTGGTTATAAGATGAAATGGTGAGTGGATGAAAAGGCAATTAGATCATGTGGATAGTGGACGAACTGATGGTAGACCAAATGATAATAGACGAGTTGGTAATTGGACGAATTTGTATTAGACCAATTTGAAATAAACCATTACGATTACAGACGGATCATTGATCATGTTGATATGATTGTTAAAACAACCCATTTGGCAACACTTCTTTTTAGTGCTATTCTACCATGTCTACCAAAGATTGTCACAAATCCTAGAGGTAAAACAAACCGATATTCAATTTGAAACATTGCCAGTGCATCCAAGCAAAAAAAAAGTGTCCGAATTATTTTCTAAACATGCAGAAGCTTACCTTGAAGATTAGATTTTCAAAGTCCAAATGTTGTGACATTTTTGTTAACAAATGATGCAAGTGATGACATTGCATTGGTCGTTTAATTTTTACAATATTCTGTTTTTTTCAATAATTATGCTGGATATATTAATCAAAGTATCGTTCAGGGTTCTTGATCCTATGATTATGATGACGATGAACAGTAAAAGGTTGGCTTACATTCGAAGTCTCCCTTATAAATATACTCGCAATATTTTGAAGGTGGAAATCCCAAAGCGGGTAAATAAAATCGATCTTATTATAGATAAATATATCTGCGATATATTAGCCTCTCCGAGGATGAAGGCTTTTTTGGACCGTCAGAGTAGTAGGTCCATGGTATCATGAAGCAGCATGTCGTTATCGTGTCGTCCTTAATTGATCTAAAACTTAAGTAGTAAACGTAGGAAACGAGAACATAATTCCTTTTACCAAAAAAAAAGTTATTTATCATGATTTATACTTAGCCATGTTCCACCCAGGAAAGCATTTTATGCGATGGCCGTGAAATATAGAGATCAGGGGTAATCTCCGTCATTGAGTAGAAAGACACGCACTTCGTAATAAGGGAAATATTAGATTGTAATCTAGTATTTCTTTCAAGAAGAAAGATTCACGTTGAACCTAAGCTTGATGAATTTATTTCATACAAGGGATAATTTTAATTGATTTAACGTCTTGGTACGCTGGAAGAGGATAGATAAATTGTATCAAATCTCGCAATAAATCACCGGGATCTTGTCAAAGCGTATTTTATCCTGTTCTTGGCATTTACAGGTAGGTCTCTAGAAAATTAATGCTCTTATACGAGGAACACGACAGGGGAAGTGTGTGTGTGTGTGTGTGCGCAGCCGTGTGCGTGTGTGTGTGTGTATGAGGGTGAGTGCGTGTGTGTGTGTAAGGGTGCTCCAATGTGGTGTGTATGCGAGGTATCTTCAAGCTGGAAAGAAAGGAGATGCATTTTGTGGGTGTGGTCATGAAAGGGATCCACGGCAGACATGACTTTTCTGCCGGTTTTATTATCATTGTTACTCCTTACCATATTCCCAAGGAAATTGTGATATCAGTTCATAACAAAGTATGAACTGATATCACAATTTCCTTGGGAATATATGGTCAGGGGTATCCTAATCGAGAAAACAAAACCCCAAAATGGCGAATGATGGAAATAGAATATTAATGATGTATGGTGCACATTGAGTGTGGGTTTTGAGGCATTAAACATGCTCGCATGCCTTTTCATCGCTCTCAACCATGTCAAAGTTACCGGACTTTGAACTTTCGTCCAAGAAGATAATGTTCAGGAACATTTAGGGTTCAATTTCAGATGGATACGCGAGCTATGCAGACCTACATGTATAGGCGTCAAGTTTTAAATTGAAATGAATTAAACTTACATACGTCATGACATCAGTTTTACTGGAATTCTTTCTGAAGTCTTGATATATCTAATATGATTGGCAAAGCCAGAGGACTGGTGACTAGACAATCCCATTGTGTGCATTTTAATCATATCTCGTGTCTGTTAATTTGCAAAATGGAACGATAGTGAATTTTCGATCGTAATCATATCTCCTCAGGGACTGTCTGAATTAATCACTTATCTGTCGAACGTCTCGCACGAATGACTCCTCTTACATTCAAGGACAAAATCAAGTAATTGATTGAATTTCACACAAGCCTAGGGATTAATAAAAAGTCAATAAATATACCGTAACATGTGAAAGCTACGGGAAATTAGATAAAGAATTTCGTATCGCGGCCATGTAAAATGTAACTTATTCATGTTCAACATTAGTGCCGTTTACCCTGACAGTTGTCTTGAGCGTCATACTAAATAGTAGAGAGTTTTCACTCAACGGAGCACAATGGATTCAAGGACATAGAAAACCTATCGTCAAATGTCTTTAATGTCAATGAACAACCACCATGACCACGAAGTCTTGTCGAACATTAATGAATCAAAACTGCAATTTCGTCCCGGACTCCGGGCGAACGGTATTACTGCATATTTTGCATCGTCATCTCCGAAACTTAGGACGAAACTGCTGTTCCGGTTCGTAATTTTGGTCGACAAAGACCTGCCACCAATTCTTTGTCATTTCATGGAAATTTTCAATAGATTTCATGTGTTCTGGAATATGTCGTACGTGGCGGTGCGTGAACCCTTCACTATCTATCCACTACCTTAGTCCAGGGGCCCGTTTCATAAAGAGTTGCAACTGTTGTAACTTTGCCATAATGGCAACTACCATGGTAACAGGGCTCAGCAGCCAATCACAGTAAAGGTTACCATGGTAGTTGCCATAATGACAAAGTTACAACAGTTGCAAGTCCTTTACGAAACGGGTCCAAGGTATCCACAAAACACTTTCAAAAAGCAAAACACCCAGTGGCACTAAACATGCTAAAGGCAAAGAGAAAATTCGCACACACATGGAAAAACACAAAATTCGATTCATCAAAGTGACTTTATATGAAAAAAAAAATATCTCAATTTACTCATAAGCATCTTAACGTGGTAACGTGATCTAATAAATCCAACAATTGCGCTGATTCGGTGGACCATGATCCAGACATAACAAACGCACAAACAAATAGTAAACATTTAAGGGCTACATAATATCAAGGTAAGGGTGGGTGATGTTATTATACAACTCCCAAGAATGTTCTGTTATCTGATTGGTCCAAATCGGATAACATGATATTCAGCGAATTGCACTATTGCATCAAAAGTGCACTATCCTGCACTCTGACGTCATACCAAAAGTACTATCCTGCACTCTGACGTCAGAGTGCAGGATAGTACGAGGTCTGGAATTATCTAGAATTTAGATCAAATATAGCATTCGGGGCAACTCAGTAACATGGGGGAGGAGAGGGGTTGTATAAAACAAACAATGCACGCATTCTTGAGCATAGAGGACCTAAATAATGAACTCTGTGCTCGACTCGTCAAATGGATATACCGCACTCGGTCCTGCGGACCTCGGTGCGGTATATCCATGCATTGGCCCTTCTCGCACATCGTTCATTATTCGGCCCTGCATTCACGCGCTTACGTGCATTATTTGTATAATATTGCACTTGCCCAGAACATACTGGTAAATTTCCAATTCGTCCAATGCCAACTCGTCCACTCACCACATGGTCTACCTTCATTTAGTCTAATGCCATTACGTCCATCAACATTTCGTCTAACAACCATTTGGTCCAAATAACTATTTGATCCAATCATCACCATTTCGTCTATTACCACTTACCAGTTGGTCTAATACCAATTTTCTTTTCATTTATTTTGCACATTTAACACTTTAGTTTTAATTAGACCAAATGGTATATGGACTAAATGGCTATTGGACCAACTGTTTATTAGACGGAATGGCATTAGACTAAATGAAAGTAGACCAAGTGGTGAGTAGACAAACTGATGATAGACCAAATGGTAGTAGACGAGTTGCAATTGGACGAATTGACATCAGACGAACTGGTAATAAACCATACTGGTAAATTGAATACAACGGGTAACAGAGAGGTAAATATCCATGGTAAGATGTGAAAGACTCGCCAGTGGGTCAAACCTATCAAGATTAGGTTGGTTTTAGCCAACCGGGTGATCCCTTTTGAGTACGCGTTATTACATAATAACGAACGTTTGATTGCGATATTATGATTATTATACAGGGTTAAATCTATTTTTCGGTAATAGTATCATTGCATATCAGGTAAAATATTTATCTATCTGTTGCATTTTCAATACTTTATGAACCAATTCAAAACATTTAGTCATGGAGTGTTTCTAAGCATAAAACCAATCACAATGATCTATGAATTTTCTATTTGTCCCCAACATTCCAAACTAAATTTGACGCTCATTGTGGTGTATCAATTCGACCCACTTTAGATCAATACACTTTAAGTTGTTTTCGATTCCGTTTGGACCATAATTACCCCCATCGATAGCCTTCCATTGGTCGCCTGTCCGCGAATCATCGAATTAAAAAAGAAATTCGGTCACACTGCTGATCAAGAAGTGGGGCAATGATGTTGGTGAGATGGACAACGCCGATCAGGTGTTTTTGTTGTGTCAGGTTTGAATTGCACTGATTGGACCATTGATTTCGCATCCTCCAAGTGTTTAGGTTTGGTCATTGACCCAGTGTCACGGAGGGGCAAAATATATAATTTGATTTTTCCCCCTCTACGTATATAAGAAGTATTTAGTAAGTAACCGAAGCCCTTAAAGGCAAGATTCGGAAATTGGATTGCAATCAACGTCGTATTGACACTCGCCCGTTGATTTTTTAAGGATCTTCTGACTTGGTAATGGAAGTTTCTGAAAATATGGAGGGAGGATTATCAAAAGGCAATGGTACGACATAAAGATAAACCATGAAACATGTCAATATCGCCACATATTGACATGACCGAGTGAATACCAAAAATTGAAAAATTCATTTTCCGGACTCTTATTCATGTCATTAGAGTCATCATGGTGAAGATATATATGTGGCTGTGGAGTACGGCCATTCACGTGACTTGCTTTCGTGAAGTTTGAAACCCAAGGGTTGCCAATTTCATGACCTTGTCAAGCTGACAATTTTGGTTGCCAGTTTCGTGACTTCGTTCGAAAATTTCACAATTCTAGCTGGAAATCTAGGGACTTTCGTCTAGAGATTGCGAATATCACGATTTTTGTTGTTGCAAAATTAACAACTATTAGTCTGATATTAAAAAAAGCCCTACTCACTGTGGTTAATCGTTTACCATATCTGTATACACGAAGGTAAACTGTTAACGCCAACAAGTCACAACCATATCTTCATTCCTAGGAGAATCTAGACTACAATATTTACGTTCTAACATCCCAAACTTCTTGTTCATTATTTTTTTTATGAATCTTAAATACACGATGGTTAACTGTTAACTTTCAACATTTCCAACCACCTTGACCACATCGTCTGAGTTAGCACAGACTGTAACATTAATTCCTGAAATCCAACAGTTCTTGTTCATGCTTTTTTCAATGAAACTAATAATTGACATCTTTTTGAAAGGTTACCCTATCACATGCTCCTCTTGATTTTGGATCCCTGATAATATTCCTTGCACGTATTATCTGTATTTAGATTAAGGATCATGTAGGCCATTCACATGCTTGACAAACATATCGAGTTTTGGCAAAGACGTTAGGAATCTAATGTCCGTAGACAACAGGTTGTCGTTTTGAATGATAATCATCACAAATCTCTCTAAAAAAAAAGGTCAGGAAAAGTTTCTACGATTCTAGAGAGAATAAGGAGAAGAAGAAACACTCAAGAATATTATTGACAAGAAGAAGAGTAAAGAGTCAGAATCTATTGGCTTACCGGTTCAAATCGTGAGGTTACCGCAGAAACCAATTTCTCTTTTGACGAGGACTTTCTATGCGTATTTACAATGTAGCAAAACGGAAACAGCATATTGATCTTAGCCAATGAAGTGTGCCATGATATTAAACATTGACATGAAGATGTGGCAGTTAAAAGTTGACCCTGCTTCGAAGGTCACATGCAATCCCTTACATGCCATGCCTAATACATGTTTAACCTAGTTTAAGCATATCCCACAATGCACGGTGTCTTATATCAGCTTGTACAATCCATCCAACACACCGGTAAAATCAATGACCATGTCCAATATGGTCAGACATGGTCAAGGATGTAGCGACTCTTGATATCACTGACATAGCTAGGACCTAGCATGTATGCTTCTCATCTTACTTTATATTTTTATATTTCACAACACAGCTGACCAACTATTAAAATGCTTGACTAACTTAAAACTTTTAAACGGAAACATAAAATAGCAACGGACCGAAGACCGCCCCTTGCAAACAACCATGATTGATTTGAAACTAATTTCACACTACGCCGCCGATATTTAAACACGGAAAAAGCATCCCTCCGCACCCGAGCAATCCAAACCGATGGTCTCATCTTAAAACCTTCTCCTATAATATCGATCCAACTTGGTGCAAATATGCCATTTTCCAGGTCAATATTAGCGATTGGCTTTTGATAATATCCCGCTGGATGGTAATTCGTAGGTGGTTATAAAATCAATGTTTAAGGTGGTGCGGGCAACATTGTAACTTGTAATTGGCTCACCACTCTCTCGACAGATTCTACAATTCTTTGGGTGTAGCATTCCTTTCCGCCTTGCAATTCCCAGGCGTATTGAAATAAGGTCATTTTCGCAAAAAGTGGCAATTAGTATCGGAGTCCTTCAGAAGTAACGTTTGCAATAATACATTTACTCTTAACCTACATGGTAACCTTCTTGCGGAAAAAAAGTAAGGCCTTACAATCATACAAATCTCATCCTCCGTAAGGTATTTATTGAAGAATAGCTTGTCATCCCCTATTACGTATTTGTTTGTTAAAAATTTCTGGCACGAAATCAGAATTAAAATGTAAGTGCGTCCTTTGGGGTATCATAATTATTTTTTTTTTTGAATACCTCGACCATGCTGATAATTCCATTCGTTTACCATGATCAAAATTATGTTGGCATGGGTGGCGATCCTGGCGGTAAATTGCCAATTCGTCCACTCACCATTTGGACTACCTTCGTTTAGTCTAATATGCCATTCCGTCCATCAGCATTTCGTCTACCAACCATTTGGTCAAATAACCATTTAGTCCAATCATCACTTCGTCTAAGACCATTTCGTTTCATAACCAATTGGTGTGATATTCGTTTTATTTTCATTCGCTCATTCGTTGTGCCCAATTGATACTTGGTCTAATTAGACAAAATGGTATATGGACTAAATTGCTATTGGATCAACAGTTACTGGTTATTGGACGAAATGGAAATTATACCATGTGGATATTGGACGAACTGATGGTAGACCAAATGATAGTAGACGAGTTAGCAATTGGACGAATCGGCATTGGACCAAATGAAAATAAACCACCCTGGCGGGATGGGGAGGGGGCGTATAACCTCTCTAGTTTTATTTATATATTATAACCTAATACAGATGGTCGCCCCCCCCCCCCCTATGATGGACCAAACAAAACTCAAGGCTCTACCATCTTACTAACGCTAAGCTATAAACACGATAAGGGATCAACTTTAAACAATGTCATTAATATAATCAGTTTGATGTGTCCGGCGCCATGATTAGGACTGACATTTGCCTCTGTCGTAGCAATATATCATTTGGCCATGTGCACTGCTACCTTGCTAGAAATTCCAGCTCAACATGTATCCCCATAATGAGTATTCATCATATATACATGTATATATATATATATATATATATTCTACGGCATTTACCAAACCATTTATGATTTTTATATTCCATATGCCGAAGCAGACTATATATATATATATATATATACATCAGAAATGCGAAACAAATGATATTCACGAGTTATGCAAGTTTGCAATGCCAACAAGTATATATATATACAGTGCGTCCCACGAAAAACGAAACCGAGATTTATCGATGATTTATCATAATTTAATCACAAATACAATAGACAAATGACCTACCATTGTAAAGCTTAGAATCTCCTCTTTCATCTGAAAATACTTAGATTATTTCTCATTTACGCGTGAGTGAGCAAAAACAATTTGAAGAGGGGATACCAAAAAGTCATTTGGCGGGCTGTATCTGGGTTTCAAAAAGAAAACCACATTTTTAAAAAGTTCAATATCTGCTCTTTAATTTGATACCTCAATTACAGAAAATGGTCAATAAATAACAAAGTTCTGGTTATTTGAAATAAGGCTTGAATATCAATAATTTCATAAAATGAAGAGGCTTTACAGGCCAACGTTCAAACTCACTTGACACTCCGTTTCGTTGATGATCAGCCATGCATTACCCGGTAAGTCTTATGTTAACCATGCGATAGCTTCTGTGGGAAACCGGTTTATTTAATGAAATTATGGAAATACAAGCATTGTTTCGAGGGAACATAACTTTTTTACTTCTTGACCATTTTTTGTGATTAAGGTATCAAATAAAAGAGCAGATATTGAACTTTTTAGGCATGTGATTTTCTTTTTGAAATTCAGATACCCCCCGCCAAATGAGTTTTTGGTATCCTTTCTTCAAATTGTTTTTGCTCACTCATGCGTGAATGAGGAATAATCTAATTAATATCAGATGAAAGAGGAGATCCTAAGCTTTACATTGGTACGTCATTTGTCTATTGTATTTGTGATTAAGTTATGATAAATCATCGCTTAATCTCGGTTTCGTTTTTTCTGGGACGCACTGTATATACATTCACTACCATTTTCATCTTTTAAGTCAACCATAACTTCTTTACTGTCAGCTTGCTATCGATGATAAATTCATCCTTTTTGAATACGTGTTCTTCTCCCGTATTTTAGCCATCAATTCACAGACAATGATTTGCTTTCAATATTTCAATTTAATAAGCCCCTCCAATGTCTCCCCCACTGACTTTCTCGCACTCCCTGAAAGACATAGATGATAATATCAATCAATATAATTCCCGGATCATGTTACTTTATCGATCTATTTGCCATAAAAAAGGATCTACATGATTCAACTTAGCATGGTGGCTCGCCCGATCGATCACTAAGCTACAAATAGAGTCTCGTGATCCTGATGATGTCGGTCTTGGATTTCAAGTATTGCATGCGTGGATAACCGAAACGAAATATTTTGACTGCTTGGTACAATGTCCAATGAAACGTGAACTACCTTTTCCACATTTCTATGCGAAGACATAGGAGTTTGAGAGAGAGACAGACAAAGAAATAGCGAGTGTGTGGGTGAATGTGAGGTGTGTGTGTGGGATGGGGGGGGGGGTTACTATGTTTTTATGAAACGATATAGACATACATAACTTTTGAAAGATAAAGGCACCCAGAGACAAACAGAGAACAAGACACATGAAAGGGAGAGATTGAGATGTCTGATACACGCACACCCACACACACACCATACATTTAAAAAAAAAAAAAAAATGCAAAGTGTGTAGGGTTATCGGACGGAAACGGTGCTTCTCCACAGGGGAGGTTGTCATCATGAGTCTAATTACCGAGGACCTGCCCTACATCGACCTTTGGAAGCATAGCGTGACTCGGTGAAGGACCAGCGAAATGGCGCCCTACTTGAATGGACACGTTGCTATCTTCCCTTATGATGACGTCACAATACAATTGCTGAACATGTCCAATCGTTCACCGCACTATGCCATCAACAGAGCATTTTCCCTGTTTTCGCCTATGAAAGCAGATATTGCCAATTTGACTTAGGTATATACAAATGTACGGCTACTGATTTTTTTAAAGATAATGTGTCGTCAAGCAAGATATGATGTGCATTTGGAAGAAGGGACCCCCCCAAAAAAAAAGACAATAATAGTAATAATAATAATAATAATAATAATGGATAAATAACCTATTAATGATAATACAAGAAGGAAAAGTAAAACAATACAAACTAATACAAATAGCCTACTTTCCAATCATTTCATATACTTTTGTGTTTCGTGCTCCACTAAAATCAAGACCTAAATATATAGACTAAAGTATTAAACATTGTGTTTAAAGGAATTTCCAATTCAGGTTATGAAAATAAACGAAAGTATGCGATTCACTACGTTCTATGGTTCGCTGAATATGGGTCTGCGACTCGACATGAGTAAATAATGCCACTGAATGAATAGTCAGAAAATATCATATAATACCAGCCTGAGGGGACAGACGATTCGATCTCTGGATGATAACTCTAGCCGGAAATATAGTATTACATTCAGAAATATGGCTTTAATGCCCCCCCCCCTCCACCCTCAACTATCTCGAATCATACTACATTTTTGCAAACATTGGAGGCAGCGAAATATTTATGAACGAGTCTGGGAGTGCCTTTCAAAGTCCCCGTGAAACTCCTCAGGTCTTACGAAAGACTGTAAAATCAATTGCAAAGGGCATGAGGATGAAGTTATTCTTATCCTATTAAACCAATTTTTATGAAGGATAAATTAAATGGTGATCAAAAAAAAATTATTAGGTGTATGTTCGAAATGAAAAAATAATCAATACTTACACAATTTTATTAAAGGCAAAAGGACGATTATTCATCGTATATTTCAATCAGCCGAAAGGTATATTGTTATTCTAATTCAAACATGAAACACCCACTTGAAAAAGTCTGGAAAAAATTAATTTCAATATTACCCCCAAAATATGCTTTGTATTTTCCTTCTTTTCTGTGTTTGATGATTACCCAGTGGGCGGGGACTGTAAACCTTTGGTGATAATAAACTTAGATTTTTCTTGTTTTATATATCACTATTATTTATAAATTTCATCGATTTCTCTTTTCCTTGAATAACTAGCCGCATAGGCGAAACTCAATCAACATAATTCGTAATTTTGAGATATTTTGTTTAATTTTTTTTCTCACGTGGGAGATAACTGCTTGGTAGCTTCAAGGAATGTGCTACTGGTTACTTCTCTCACCATTTTGATTATTTTCTTTGTATTCCAGCATATGTCATGATTTTGTTTTTGTCGACATTTTCACTTTCATTTACTTCACTATTTGCTTTTTCGTCAACGTCTGGCACATTTGAACTTTGAAAATGATTTTGGTGAATTATTCTTTTGAGTACCATTGTTCATAGCAACAGGTCTTCCCGTCCTCCTTTTCCAGGCCAGCCTAAAACCATGCCCTTTTGTTATGTTTAAGGGTGGGGAGAAAATGAGGGAAAATGTAAATAAAATGTTTTGCCGATACCACAAATATATTATTCCGTATAAGGAATCTTAATATTACATGTACTGTATATATCAGATTTTTATTTGTCGAGAGTGGCATTGGAAATGCGTTTCAGAAAAAAAAAAATCGAATTATTCAGGTCATTCGTTCTTCTGCTCCTTTTTCCTCTTCTTTTTCTTCATTAGTTTATTGTGTCTTAAGTATGAGAACGAGTACGTTTGTATTGCTTTTACTTTTATTTTATTATCTCCCAATATTTGTTTTTTAATAATAACAAGGGGAACATGAAGAAAATATTATCGCAAAAAAATAAAACGTTTTATCATTGATTTCTAATTTATATAATGCGTTAACATGCTAAAGTACATTATTTTGCAATTAATAACTCTGCGGTTCTTGCACGAGAGAGAGAGTGGGGGGGGGGGGAGGGTGAAACAGAGACAGAGACGGGGGGGGGGGGTGCGGGTTATGGTATACCATTGTATACAATTAATTATGTTAATAATACATTTTATGAGACCAGCATGTCTGGTAGTATATGTAGACATGCTAATGAGATTAATAGCTATCATTAACTATGTCATGTATGTGGGATGGCGGAGCTATTTGATCTCATTATCCTCTTTCATTAAGTCTGGGCAACTTCACGGTTTTAGTAATTAGCAGTAGACGTAGATAATTAATCAAATGACGACCTAGACATATCAAACATTTATCCTTGGTATACTAGTTACATTAATGGAGAATTTTCAAAATGGGACGATGGTCCTACCCTGGGTATGGTATACCCCCTATCCACCCGGACACACTTGAAATAGAATTAGATAAAATAAACTAAAATGCAAAGCAATTTAAGAAAAAAAAAACACATAACAGTTAAAAAAACTAACATAGAACTGAATCATTTAGCAAATAAGCAAAATACAAATATTTTACAATAATACAAACAGATTGTATCCTTCAAAAGCAAAATAATACAAAAAAAATAACATGTCCGATGCATCATGGTAGTGACGTATATGTATAAAACCACTATTCCCGTAGCTTTTAAATACAATAATATTCTTTTAATTCTATCACCAGATTCTATAAGATTTGTTCATGCTTTTGCTGCTATAAGTAAAAGAATTAAATTAACGATCATCATGATCATTGAGTTCACTTTTCATGATGAGGCCATCACAACTAAAGTGTAATTTGGAACACTATCGACTTGACAGAGCAACAATTGGGCATGTCATGCATGTGTAAGAATAGCTGAGTGCTATCTCAAGTTTGAATCGAAGCATGCGTCATTGTTTTCCTCATAAATAATATTAAATGACATCAAACATTGATAGAACAATTATATCATTTCAGAAATTACAGCCAGCTATGTTTTAGTATACATGTATAGGCTTATGGAAGGAGGGGGATGCCATATGATATAAAGAAGGGTATCATAACGTGCATTTGCGGCCCGTTGCTTACGTGAACGGCATACGACTAAAAAACAAACTTGTTAGTGTTATCAACGACCATCCTTATATTGGTAAGAGGCAGTAACGTAATAAAGACACTATCGAACGAGTCTTTCTTATAATTTCGTCAAGTTTGAATATACAATGTCATATCGCACGGCTGGGGCACCACACTAAAAATCATTCACTACCAACAGTAATTGAGCACGGAGGATTCTTTCTTGCCATTCATCTGATGCCAAATTCATTGCCACCGATTTGATTAAAGTGCCAGGCTTCTACGCTCTCAACCGCCCTTGATTCCCAATTATCAAGAATCAGTATCCCCGATGGGTTAATTATGAACAGGTCCCTCAAAGCACATCTCTGCAGATTGAAGAAATTTCTGTATAGGATCCACATTATTAGATTAATCGGCAAAGGGAGGCTTATCGATACAGCTTTTTTTTCCAGATTCTCATTTCTGTGATTTGTTGCTGGTAAGAAATACAGGAATCATTTGTTTCTCACATCGTATTTTGTGACAAAATTGGGAAACATTTCGTTAGATTTGATCGGCTCAAAATACTTTATTTTGATTCCAAACAAAAGATGATATTTAATGTCAATTTCAAATGCATCTTAACTAATTTCGAAGTGATTCGGGGATTACTTGCAAAAGGTAACACATGTATATACAGTTCATGTACATGCAATAAATTCAATTTAAACTATTCTCTTTTTATTAAGGGGTCAATATTTCACTGATTTTAAAAACACTTCAACATAAAAAACTAAAATGGATACGAACTGTGAAGTGAAGAACTTAATTTTTTGAAGTCATCAAAACAAAATCAATCTTCACGTAAAATTCACGAAAAACCGACGTCTGACCCTCCAGCAGCATTTATCTCAGCATAGTCAACTCACTCTCTCGAAAGCACCTTTGTCATTGCAAAGCGATCGCCATTATCGTAAGAACCAGTATGATGGCACTTATCATACTTATAACTCCCCACGTCCCTGGTCATTATGATTATGCAAGAAGAATCTCGAATGCAATTTTATGACTCCACTATCATCATCATAGGTCGATCTATCTTTCCGGTCTGCCGTGTATCGCATAAGTGATGGACCATTGTGATGCAATTTAAATTAAAATTAAAATTCAACATATATGCGATTGAATGAATCTTCCCGCTTGAAAGATGAATAGGTAGGAATGGACTTACCTGAATTCCGTATTTTCATGTCGTTGCCAAAGACTATGTGGAAAGGAAAGACATCAAAGAAAAGGTTTGCCCGCAGTTGAGCATGTCCATTCATCACACTGGAAAGCCGCACCCTCTCCGTGTACTCCTTGTTGTCAAAGTTAATCCTAAATTTAACATAGAAGGTATCTTTTGACGACTGTTTCTCTTCGACTATAATCACAGAAACTTCCTGGTTGTAGAACTGTTTAGCCACCTGTCGAAGTTGTCCCTTGACGTAATGGGTGTAGCCTTTGCGCTTCGTCCTGTAATGCAAGGTGAGGCCCTCAAGGCTCTCATCGGTGCAGAAGAAGCTCGGAGGCTTCATCTTGGGGTAACTGAAGCGCAGGTACTCGTGTAGGTTGTCCAGGCCGTTGAGGAAGTCTCGAAGGCTTCTACCGAGTACTCTCAGCATTCTGTCATACTCGTACTTGTTGAGAAACTTGACAAACTGGACACCAGTCTCATCCATGAACTGTTCTTTGCTGTACCCTGTAACGTCCTGGACCGCTTGTCCAAGCCGAGGGATGATCTTCTCACTGTACATTCTGTGTGTAACAAAGGTGTACTCGTGGACCCTCGACTTCTCTTTGATCCGCAGCCAGTTATCCTCGCCGAACTTCTCCTTGATGAACTCGCACACACTTTCTATAAGTAACCCGTACATTTTGAAGTATTTAAGAAATGGCAGTTTTATGTGAAATCCAAATGGGTTATAGACGAAGCCATGACGCCTCTTTCAAGGTGAATTATCTGTAAAACGAAAGGAAAAAAGAGAATGATTTAGTGAAATCAAATTATGAATGCGATCATTTAATTACTTGGAATACCAGTCCGAAAGGCTCTCTCGGACTCTGCCAAACTTTTTGTTCGTTTCCGTTAGGTCTTGATTACCGCTCTTCGACCGTAAGCAAACTTTTTTCGACCTTAGTTCTGCTACAACCGGACTGCGTTTGCGCCACACATTCCGATACCGCGGTCAACGCTTCCACAACTGTAGCAGACGAATTTCCAGTTAAATCATGTAAATCGAATGACGCTTTGTTTTCCCAAAACATGAATACCATCAAAAAATGGTTCCCGCTAAATCCTGTTTAACAATTTTTGATATTGTGTTGATTATTTTCAGGTTTGTGTCTTTTCATGCTTTTACAACCCGACTGCGTTTACGCTACATTCTGAGACCGGTCAACGCTTCCACAGCGGTAAGCTCCTCTTTCTTGTAAGTTCCAATGACGGTTTGTGATATAGAGACATGAATACCACCAAAGAACCATCCCTGCTGAGAAACTAACATCAATCACAACCATCGGTACGTCCCAACCAACCTGTCACTTCGAATTTCTCATGATTGACTGTATATGGAAAATAAGTCTTGGAGGGCGACCTGGGATGACATTTTGGAGCTCCGACAACGGTTTCGGAGGATCACTGCATCGAGAAATATTTTGACCCAGTTACGGTATAGGCATGTTCTGTGTATGATGTTCCCGAATGATAAGGTTTCAGCTTATTATGCAAACCCGATACATCATGAGGAAAGTGCATGCAAATGTACATCCACCAAGTCAAAAAGGGCAAACGAGACTCAATTATGATTCTAGCACAACTTCTGTTTCATCCAATGGAAAGAGTGCATTGCTCATCATATGTACATACTTTATGCAAAGAGAGGCAATTACAGATTAATGCATTGTCTATTTCATTTTATTGATTAATGTCGGGAACATGGGCTTGTTTAAAAATCAATCCGCGATGTTTACAAAACGGAGTCCACCTGTCATTCTTGCTGACTCCCATAAGAGCCCAGATCACATTCAAGGGGTCAAATGGAGTAAATGTTCCAATTATAGTAACATTTTGTCGTATCTTCTTAATACCACCTGTATGAAAACAAGCTCGTCTGCTTGAACATATCAAATCTAGGATCGACCCTTTCAGTGAATCCATACACAGACACACAAAAAAGATGATCAAATGCTTATGCATCCAGAACTAAGAAACTTCGAAGCCTCTGGTATTTGGTTTTGGACTATTAACGTTAACATTTTCATATTGCCAAAAGCGCGAAAGCGAGCATATATCATCATTGTCGCGGGGGGGGGGGCATTTACGCACGTTAATCAATGAAATATTCCCATCTTTCTATTAAAGGACTATTGGATAACACTGAGCAGTAACGCGGTGATAAAGCGTTGTCCTAATTGTCACTGAGTGTCATCAGCAACCAATGAAGCAACAAATCATCCGCCATTTCGGACCTGTAGAGATACTTGTGATTAAGGAAAATTGTTGAAACAGAGTCGAAATTATCATTCAGTCATCGTGTCGATTTTGAAACGAGTCTCCGGTAAAAAAAAAACTTAATGTACCAAATGTATCCACAGATGATAAGAACGCTAGTATGGTACTGATGGTAGGGTTCAGTCATTAGGACTTCATAATACAGTCATACCAAGGAAGGCGACTCCGGGCCAAACGATGCATGCCAACTTTGGTTGCTCCGTAGAACATGTAAAAGGGTTAATGTGTGTGACTGGTATCGTAACATAGATAGAACATGTAGAAAATGGCGGTACCGAGAAAACCTGTATGGACGAACCTCGTTTCCCATGTGGTATCATGTCTTGAGAGAGTAGACGGGTAGGGTTTGTAATAAATAGACTCATGCAGAGACATGGGGGCCGTTTCATAAAGCTGTTCGTAAGTAAAGAGCGACTTCAAGAACGACTGGTGATCATTTCTTACACGCTAAACCATTGCCAATGAATACACCATTTACCATAAGAAGGGATCACCAGTCGCTCTTAACTTACGAACAGCTTTATGAAACGGCCCCCTGATGTAATGCTCAGGATGAATCTACCAATTTCGGAAGTTAAAGGGACTGATCAACAATATTGTAATTATGTTGGTCCACGCAAACATGACACAGGTGGAAACGATATTTTGTGACATTTCATAACTGTTACAATTTTTGATGTCGCTAAAATTGCAAGATGTAACCACATTTCGGAGAAAACCTGAACAATTCGACATGATTCGAATGATTCTTAATTGGCGGCCCAGATGTACTTTGGAGTAGAAACGGAACTATCACTTTATTGCTAGGCCTGATAAGATCTATATCATGCTAATTCACAAGAGCAATTTCAGGGACAACCCTGAACAATTCGACATGATTCGGATGCATCTTTATTGGCGACTCAGGTGTGCTTTGGAGTAATCAGGCAACTATCCCTTTGTTGCCGGGCTTGAGCATACCTAACGACCTGTAGATCTCCTGCACACTTTGTTTATAACCTTATTATTTTCTATGGTATGCTGACAATACTTACTCCGACAAAACTGATAAGTGCATTACATGCGATGGCGCCTAATGGGCTTTTACTTTTAAAAGTAAAATAACAATAATCATAATGATGATGATAACAATAATAATGATGGACAATTCTTATTTGCTGTATATTCTACGCACTTTGTTGCTTGCTACCCTTTAAAGGATTTCAAATTATAGGATACTTACATAAAACTCATTCACTTGGAAATACAAAGCATTGTTTTTTTTTTAGTTACATGTATTTCAAAATATACCGAACAATATACGCACTGTACTCTGTACTGTCAGTCTTAAAGAAATTGAAATTTGAAGGCAGACAGCCTTTTAAAAACAACGAACCAAGACAATATATACGTATACACACACACACCCTCTCAATCTCACACACATATATGTATCCATAAACAATAGCGAACGGAATTTTGAATAGTTGTTTTTCTTTTTGAAATTACATGAGAAATTACATCATTACGGATTTTGTTGTCTACATTTAAAATCACTATTTTTTGCCGACATCAATATTTGGTCATGTTCAGCGGTAAAATCAATAAATAGAGAGGGATGTGTGTGTGTGTGAGGGAAAGAGAGAGAGAGAGGGGGGGGGGGGGGTAAGAAAGAAAGATAAAGAATAGGTGTTAAGTTATGTTCATCGCCTTCGAACCAAATGTTGTCACGCAACTTAACTCAACAACGCCATATGACGGATAACCAGGAGCCCGAAACACCAAGCTTAACAATCATCGTGAAATATATTTTACGATTGATTCCATTGACTGAAATGTACAAATAATCGTGAAAATCAAGCGTACGATTAATCGCGAAATTTTTGTGTTACGGTGCCCGGATAACATGGCATCACCATGGCAACCCAAGAATGCCGTACTTAAGCAAGAGGTGCCTTAAGTAAATAATAAATAAATCGTCATCTGCTTCAACCAGCTGTGTTGGTCTTACCATCCATAGTTATGAGATACCCCCTCAGGCGATATCCGTTGGCATGCAAAATATACACTAGAATAAATACCGCCCTCATTTTGATCAAATTTCGAAGTATATTTATATTTTGAGCTGGGTTGGGTGTTTTTCCATCTGTCGACAAAATCAAACCCAACAAGCAGAACCGATTTTCGCATCTTACCGGAATATACTGTTGTCCCGCGATTCATCATCATCAGTTTTTGGATGCATAATTGCAAGAAGGAAAATGCTTGAATAAAAACGTGCGGAATGAAAGTAAACAGGAGAAAATTAAAGGAGAAAGGAGGGAAATGGTGATGATTCAGTAAGGAAGAAAAGAGCGCCCTCAAGTAAACTTGCAGAAAATGAAGGGGGGGGGGGATAGACCACAGACATTAAACATATTATTGAAACATCAAATTGATAATTTTAATTTATTTTTGTAGAAAGGGCTACGGCGAATTTTTCTCCACCTTATTGAAAAAAATACGCATTTTTCAAGAACATAAAAACAAAATTTAAATACGACACTGTGAAAGGCAAAGTAAGAACGATTCCTCATAGTTATGATTTGTTTTAAATTTAACCAAAAAAATACTGGAAAACAGGCGCTGGTCGAAACCATACTTCAGAATCAGAAACATTCATTGAGGCAGTTAATTTTATAAGACAGGCAGTTTTGGCTCCGTTCGTGAGATAATCAAATTGCAAGTTGACAACCTCCTAAAGTCATGAAAATGTTCAACGCAGATCGAATATTTCAAAGAAAATTGCAAACACAATGCCTCGGGGATTATGGATCTGAAACAAATCTTCTTTTTCTTTATCCACCCTTTTTCCTAAGTTCATTTTGCGATCATGGTGATCAAATGCGATGGCAGATATCTGTTATGAAACCCAAGTACCGTTCAAAGACACGCCATTTATTTCCATCCTTCATGAAGTACGGTGTCCTTGAGACATCAACGATCGAACGCAATCGATATCACTTCTTGACCTTAATAAGCCGTAGCTGTCATCACCTATGTATCAGGGAATCTCTCCAAACACACGGATAAATAAACACATGTGACATAAATTGGATTTAAAGATATAGACATATGGGTTAGGTGGATCGAGTTGCATTGTGGGTACATCTTGCTTGGGGTGCGGCTGAACCGTTTAATGGGGTACGTGAAGGGATTACCAATGAAAAAAAAATATTAATATCGCATACTATTGGAATCGATGATCATTGAATCTCTTCGTAATACATCGTACCATGGGTGTTTTCAAAACTTTCCTAACAATTACCATGTGACATTCCGGACAAGTGGTCCTCAGCTAAGCAAAAATCTGAGGATGAAAACTTGTCAGTTTCTACATCTTTCAAGAAACGATGGCGTATATCATGTAGGTCTACACTGCAAAACAGTATTACCTAATTTTTGTTTACGCCCACTATTACAAATCTTCGATTTACTGTATTTCTTTTTCCAAGTTGTTGTCATAAGTTTAAAACAGATCATAAAACATATCCGTCATTTCACTTCTCTCCAATCCTTAAAATCTCTCCTCAAAACACACCTCTTCCTGTCTTAATTTATTAAGTATTAATTGCAATTGTTTGTGACTGTGATCGATTTCTAGTTTGACCCTTACTTGACTTAATTCTTGTGATGATATGAAATGTATATGTTCTCTAATTTTTATGTTATTCATGTGTAACGCGCTTACAAACACTCGTTTATAAGCGCTGTACATGTATAAATGCAACGTACATGTATTATCATCATTATTATCATTATTCTACCAAGTTATACCTTGTACCTTCTATGCCCATACTTGCAAAAAAGAAATTTTCATTATCCATGATAATTTAAAATACACCGCATGCTTTCGTACAAGTTATAAGAGGAGATGGAGTAAGATGCATTGCAGTTGCTGGATCCCAAATAAATCCTCTTTCCAACATCAACGCAAGAGACGATTGACTTGTGCCTCTGGTTGCGGGAATCCTTGTCAGTCTCGTAGCTAAGCCCTTTATACGGATGACTTTCTTCTTCTCAGAAGGAAGGGCAACATCAAGGTCCTGTTTCCATGGCAACCAGATGATGCTTATCCACCTGCAGATTTGCAGTATACTCTCTTGGGGGCGAATGCTCTCTCCGACACGCACTGATGACCTCCTCCTCCTCTCGTTCAGATCATTAGGAATACTTGCACAGCAAGTGGAGAATCGTATTGGCGTAATAGTTAGTAGGTGTTTGTCTGAATGTTCATTGAAGAAGATATGGGGACCTCCAAGATGAATTCGAATTTGTGTCCTTGCCAAAGAGCAGAATGAAAATATCTCATACACAATCGTAGATAAATAAATTCAATGACAAACTTTTACCAGACACTAGTGGGAAATAAATGAAAATAACACATATTTAGATGGGTTCTAAAGTTCTAAAATTCGAAAGAGCCAAACTCGTTGGACACGTTGGGGATGTCTCAGAATACTAGAACGAAGATCACCCCGTCCCCATGAGTCTTCATCGGTGTTATGAAAGTCAAAAACACCTGTTTGGAAAGATCAATTTTCAACTTTATTTATGGTCAAGTGAATTTCATGAATTATAAGCAGAGCTGTTCTTAAAATAGTATTTTCAACGAATATGCATAGAATACGCATGGATGTTGCCTCTGTATTCAGTAGTTTTATCAATCAATGCTTATGTTATCTTTGCATAGATTTATTACACTGTTTCTGTCTTAATAAGGGCTTTTATGAGCAGTGAACGTGAACGACGTAGCAGTCCTCTGATCGTTCGAGTCAACGTCGTCGTCTGCCCTCGTTCACTACAGATGCGAATACTTTAGATTTCACTCGACTTGTACGTGTACGTACGTCCACTTGAAACAGCGCGATAACCAGCGGGTCATGACACGCTGCCCGACCCGGAAGATCTGGCGCACCATCGCCCGGCGACCCGGTCGAGTGATGCGAAGGTGCAACTTGTGCACATGTGCCCTTTCACTTGCTTTGATTCCTTTTTACGCGAGTTGGGATATATATCAATGTATATTTTCGAGATCAGAAAGCAATTTCAAATATGATAAACATAATGCATCGTACAACTTACATTAATTTTGTGAAAAGTCACTGAAAACTGTCTTTTAAAAGGGAAAGGTTGATCTTCATGCTGGGCTTGAACGGTTAAAATGACGTCAGTCACTCACGTGCACGTCGTCTATGATTTAGGAGAACCGCAAAATGGATGTGGCGAGGTTCTCGATTTTGATAGTGGACGTGTGTGAAGACCTGAGGCATATGGCAGGCCAAAAAATGACGTCATTTCGTACCAGTCCACTATGTGGACGTACATTTCTAAAAGTGCTCAATGTCGTGAATTAGATAACATGGATGCATTACTTTAACTGCTATGCTCAGTTATGTGTGGGAGCCTTTATCTTTATTAAGTGCACTCTTTTTCTTTGCACACAACAATCACTTGAATAATAACAGATACCTTGGAACCTTCCTCATGCATTAACAACAACAGCAAAAGGACAGTAGGGATCATCTGAAGAGCTCGTAGCTGGTTGGTGATTGGTTCTAAGTTCTTTCGAAAATACCAGGGGCCGGCATATTTTACATATGTTACAGGTTACATTTAAATGTTAGTATTATGGCAACGACTATGGCAACAGGGCTTAGAAGCCAATCATAATCACGGTTATCATGGTAGTTTCCAGATTGTTGACACAGTTACAAAAGTTGTTACTCTTTTTTAATCGGGCCCCAGATCCCACAATGGCTAACTCGAAGATGACTGATCAGGGCTCTGTCTTGAATAAAAGTGCAATTGTTCCGATCAACCTCAACTATATGGAAGTCCATCAATATCATACTTTTTTTCCTATAGGAACTTTGCACTATGTCCTTTGAATACAAAACGAAGCACACTGAGTTTTCAAGATAACGATAGATGTATGAATATACATCATATCTAGAATATGTATTGAACAAATTTGCATTTTAGATGTTGACGTTGTTGGCCGTCCATAGTTGTGGTTGATCTTTGTACGATGCTCCCCAGATCAATCGTAACTCTTCGTACGTCGGGGCCCATAGACCTGCTAGCCATACAGGTGTGATGCAATATCTGAACGGGTACTGTTAGGAGCATTTGGGGTTCTTGACGTCATGGTGGAACCATGGACATGTTGGAGTTACTAACAGAACTCCATGGTGGAAAACCATTTTAGTCTGATGTGACAGGTAGACATTGCAGTGACGTTGTTTGCCAGGTTCGCGACGAAGATGAACCACGCATGGAGGCAAGTCGTATACAGATCCAACGAGGCATGTCATCCTCGATGTGTTGGTCTCCTCCACGTGATGACAGGCTTTGTCTCGTAACGAGGGAGATGCGAACGTGAAAGGCAAGTGATGAGTTTGGAATCCAGACAGGCAGTAGCCATTGTCGAAAGACAGAGAGTTGAGGCATGCAACATAATTATTAAAATGATATTGTTCTGGATTATGTTGCTTATCTTAATATGGGGTTAGTATATAGCTTGTGGATAAAATTAATATTCAATATATCAATATCTACCCTAGATTATGAAGACATATTTTGGACAAGAAACTTAACTGAGTGTCCTTGGCGATTATCATATAAATTGGATATCATTCGCTTTATGCATGTTAAACCACATCATTTCCATCTGTTATAACAATGCTAAGCAGCTTTAGAGGACACGCATTGTGTTTTTCCGTGTTAGAGGATATGGATATGGAATAAAGAGAATACATCCCTTTGGGCGCCTTAAACATTCATTTCATGAGAAAGCTTTTACAATCAAGGCTAATGACAATATTACCATAGATATATATCAGGTTCATTCATTTTGAAATCAACTCATCTTTGTGAAATCTTGTAATCTTAGATGATAACTATGATTATAACTAACACAAAAAGGCATATGTGGGCTAGTGTATTAACATTGCTTGGAAAATACCCGCCATTTTATGGAATTCCGTTATTTTGCTTATTTCTCAGTGACTACACAATTTTTTTTACAGAGCTGCTAATTGGCACATTTTTTATTTATTTATATATACAAACACTTGGGTGGTAGTTTTATTGGATTCTTTTCGAACTCATTTTCAGGTCTTGACCAAACTTTATGGGCTGTGGAACCAGTATGCTTTGGGGGTATTTTTTTCTACAATAAAAGTGCACAAAAACGCATATGACCATCTGAATGTGAATGTGGACCCCGAGTAACGCCCCCAAATGGAAACAATATTCATGACTTTGTCGGATTTCATCTGGGGTAGGCCTACAAATTACAAACAATGGTGATAAGATAGGCCTTTCTTAAGTATTCTCATGACATGCATTTATACTCATGGGCGCAATTCCCGCCCCTTATCCACCATTTGCGGGCCTACGTGTAAGTCAAACGCTATCGAGCTAACGACCCATGTGTTAAATCCAGACACGACGCTTTCGAGGGATTCTTCTTCGGGAGATATGTTTGTTTAGACATGCCGACGATAACGACGTTTGCTTCGGAGCAATAAGGCCATCAACCTATACCCTCAGCGTGAACGTAACGTCGTTCTGAAACGGACCGCTCAGTGGAAAGGGAACTGGACATGTCTTCTCACGTCATCACGGATGGAAAGTGATATCGTCGATTGGCAAACACGTTGACTTTGACCAGAATACAGGACACCGCAGGTGGGTATTATGGAAGTCCTACAGAAGTTCCTCCACCAATAGAATGTACTGTGCAAAACAGAATTACTTTTGAACAGTAATTATACAAGGAGAAGTGCTAGACAAAAATCCATATATCAGTACTCTTAAACTTTCTTAAATTAACGTCAGGAATGATATGTATGTACGGTTCCAGGCAAAAAACAATGAAATGTTCCAATAAGAATGTCTTTAATGATACGATATTGCCTTAGGTGATCTTTGGCATGTTTAGGTTTTTCTTAAAAACAATTTTACGTGTAGGTCTTAAACTTAAGTTTTTTGGGAATTGTTTTGTTTTTATATACAGTGCGTCCCAAAAAAAACTATACACTTTTGAAATGGCTGCCAAATAAGAAATGTAGCACTTTGGGGGAAAAGACTTATAGATATGGAGAGCCAATAAAGTCAACTTTTAAATGATACAAAAAAGTTGGAAAACTATTCATGCTTGAGCGAGCACTGCCCACTTGAACAAAGGGTATGAAAATTAGGGTGGGCCGGAATTAGCCTTCTAATTTCTTTCAGGTTTGTTTGTTTGGTACTTGCAAAGTTGAGGGTTATTTGGTGAATTAAAGATAAGTTGTGATCAGTTTGTTGTTTGTGAAAATTTAATGCGTTATTAAATTGAAATTTAATGCATGAGTGATCAGGAATTGCAATTCTTAATGCAGCATCATGTCTTTATCATGAGGATCTCAACAATGCGTTCATGACAGTCAGGAGAAGAGGGGGTAATATGACTTAGGTAGGTGAAGTATGTTGAAGGGATAAATGTCAACAGAACATTTAGCAACCCCTCTCTCCATCTCACCCCCCCCCCGCTTCTATTTTTCTTGAGAGACTAAGCTCGGCTAGGCTGGGCAGGACCTTACAGTCTTCTGGGCCTTACAGTTTTTTTGAGTGGTTAGTCCTTTGGAACTTGCTAAGCTAAATTAATGAGTGAGATAATTTTTGGTTTCCTAGGCAAATTTCATGAGTTACTAAATTGAAATTTAATGCATGAGTGAACAGGAATTGTCATTTAAGTGTAGCATATTCATTTTGTGGACCTCAGAGACTTTTGTGTGTTCGTGAGAGTCAGAGTAATGTAATGGTACCTGTTACAAGCAAGAGGGCGAGATATGCTAAGACTTGGTTAAAAGGGCAATCCTCTTTTTGTCATTTTACAAATTAAAAGTCATATGTACCCTCCCCTCTCCACCTCCATTTCCCAGCCCCCTCCCCCTCTCTCTGTCTCACTTCTTGGATTGAAAAAAGCCTATTCAAAACTTAACTGCCAATTGACCGGTGGCTGATGGTCAGTTTTTTTATTGAATGATTACCAAGAAATGTAATGATTATGATGATTAATGAAATAATTTATTGAAAAACAACTGAATGTTTGATTGATCACATTACACATTGAATGAGTTGATTTACTGATAAATTGTTGATTAAATGATAGGAAAAAGTTGATGACCCAATTCAGAATTAATCATTAAATCAACATTCTGCTCTGGACTTTGCGTAAATGACAATAGCCATTAGTCTCTTAACAGGAGGGGAGGGAGGGGGCTAGTCTGCTATGCAGACTCTGAATGGCTCGTGAAGTGGGATCTGCAGCTGGTTTGCGAAGCAAACCAGCCTGAAAGGGCGAGCGAAGCGAGCCATTTCTATAGTAGACCTAGTCTGCTATGCAGACTCCTTGAATCAGCTGTGATACACACACTGCAGATGTGGGTCTACAGTTGTAGACTAGGAGGGGGCGGGGGCGGAATGTTCTGTTGACCCTTATTCCATCAACCTACTTCTCCCACTTAAATCCTATCTCACCCCCTATTCTCCCGACTCCCATGAACACATTGCTGAGATCCACATGATAAAGTTGAAATGCTGCCCCAAAAGAGATCCAAATGATAAAGTTGAAATGCTGCCAAAAAAGTGTAATTTGTGTTCACTCATGCATTGAAGTTCAATTTAATAATTCATAAAATTTGCTTAAGCCACCAAAACTGGTCACGGTTGATAATTAATTTATCACAACGCCCTTAACTTTGCATGTTCGAAAGGATTCGCCTCTCAAAAACTGACATAAATTGGAAGGCTAATTCCAGCCCACCCTAAGTTTCACACCCTTTGTTTCAGTGGGCAGTGCTCGCTCAAGCATGAATAGTTTTCCAACTTTTTGGTGTCATTTGAAAGTTGACTTTATTGGCTTTCTATATCTATAAGTCATTTCCCCCAAAGAGCTACATTTTTTTATTTGGCAGCCATTTCAAAAGTGTATAGTTTTTTTTGGGACGCACTGTATAGGCATATAGGCCTAGCCATAGTAACTTCATTCATTGATCATGTTGATTGCTATATATATGGCAGGGGCCGCGGAACGGTTTTCAAAGTGGGGGGGGGGGGGCTGACCATGCTAAAAATCACAATCATATGGTCATTTTTACGTTTTTGTTCACGGTTTTGGAAAAAAGTGGGGGGCTGAAGCCCCCCCCCCCCCCAGCCCCCCCCCCGGTTCCGCGGCCCCTGTATGGGACAAAACTGTAGCAAGACCATGATTCATTTTTAATGTACATGACGTACGGATGAGTTGCATTAGAACAGCATTACGATGTCGCAAAGGGAGATGAATGTGATCTTCAATGTCTGAAGGAGGCAACGGTCTTACAAGCATAGAAGCTATGCGTATTATCACAATTTGAGTAAAAGACGGCTAATAGTGTATGCTTTGTAATTATTATCCGCCTTTCTCCTCTGAAGACTCAACAACAATTTGGCTACGATAACATGTACAACTGTCAATATTCAGATTGTATCTATAAACTACATGTATCTTCCTGATGACATCAGTAAGTTCCATTCACCTTGTCGGTAATACCTTTGAAAAGATCAGTTGTGCCATTCAGGTTCTTCTGGATGTGGAATGAATGTACCCGGGCCCCGTATGATAAAATCTTTGAGAATGATCTTGGTGCTAATATCTACAATTGATTCATTTGATTACAGCACATGATCACTTGTAAAAGCAGCCCAACGACCAATTACTAAGCTCCATGTTACGCGGTCCGGGATAGAGTTGTTTCCTTTATTTGTAAATGTTCTGCGATATGAATTACGCCATGCCACGGTAAAGCGTTCAACTTCAGAAGATATTCCAATCATAAGAGCTAGGCTAGCATTGTGATATGGATAACTCGAGGTGACGTCCCATATTGATCATAGTGCTATAGGATGGTACGGTATGGCGTCTTCTCCCAACTCCCTTGGTAAAGTTAGGATGCAGTGAATCTGAATGATATCTGCTTTAATTACCAGCCCATCCATTCATCTTGCTCATACGACATCATACCAGATTAAGGGCGAAACAAAGCATTATTGAAATTAGATATGATATTCACATTTCTAGATCTAATATATTATCGACGTTGCATGCAATACACTAAGGTAGATTCCTCACCCAAAGCACATCTCCGAGATTCTCTCGCTCTGTGAACTAAATAGCATGAGAATGCAGTCTTACTCTATCTGGTAATGTATTCCTTCACTAGCTTTTACCCTTTGGGGATTCCTATAGAGCTCCTGACGAAATTCCAAGTATCGAATCCTTAACTGCTCTCGCCGGCAAGCTACATTTGATCATCCGATTAGATTTTTTCAAGCCGATTGCTCGTTTCCACATCCATGCACTCGTAACTCTGTTTCACTTGCGTCTTCGAAAAAAAAATCAGACTCGGGTCTTTCGGCTCCAATAGCACAGCTGAAAAAAAAAGTCACCACCATGTCTTTTAAACTAGCTAGGAAATCCTTGGTAGATGTTCAGTTGATTAATCTATATGACTCCCCTTTACAACCAATTGGAGACCTATTGGACTGATCGGCATGAACTTAAACATGTTAAACACCCAACCACATTTGGCAAGTAACACAAATGTACACCATAGACGTGAACCCTGTAAAGCACTTATTTAAGGAGCTACTTTATCACAGAGCGGTGAATTCGTTTTATGATTGGTCTCACTGATAACTCTTTCACGCAGCATTGAGCGCCAAATAGCCGTCTTGAATATTGCCCAAATGTCCTGCAAATTCGCGAGGTCGATAGGGAGGAGAAGACCTGCACATACTAACTCCAAGATGCAAATGATTAGGAGGAATGCGATCATTCGGATATTGACCAATTATTATCCCATCTGCCCAGGGTGCATCCGTGAATGGGGGGGGGGGGGGTCGGGGTTCGGGATTGTGACTGCGGGGAAAGTGACGCCGGGTGAAAGTGCATATTACATTATACTTTACAAGTACAGGGAGGGGGGGGGGGTCACAAGGAGAGGGGTTGTAATATTGGTCCCGTAACGCAAAGGTTAGCGATTAATCGCTAATGTGTAATAGCAATTCTGATTGGTTCCTAGTCAGTCTACTGAGCAAAATGTTCACACAACGACGATCTTGATTTCATTTAGCGATTAATCGGTAACCTTTGTGATACGGAACCCAGTTGAACGGTGCGTTATGATGTGCTGAGTGCTTTCTATGCTACTACCGTTTCACCATTTTATCGATTAGCAATATCCAATAACAAGAAAAAAAAAGAACAACAGGAAAACACATTTGTCAGTAAGCATTCGTTACAACATGCATGTCGCGCTTCAGGGGACATTACACTAATCCATAAATAGGGTTTGATTATTGCAACGTGACTTGACTTTACAACCTAATAACTCATATCCATTTTATTTGAACAAAAGGGATGAAAACCACGTAACCTAATAATCGTCATACAATAGGTAGAGAGTTTAGTTTGAACCCGATTTCTATATGAAGCACCACCGGAGCTTTCCATACGAAAAAGAAAAATTCAAAGAATAATGGTACAATAGAGGAATTTCTGCAACAGGGGGTATAAACCCAGGGGTATACTGTTCTCTTCAGGGAAGGTGTGTTGTAGTAGAGCTAATTCCTTCTTCAGTTTCGGGGGGGGGGGTGGATGCCCATAGTTCATGTATTACATTAAAGGAAAATGAATCCTTAGGAGCAAGATAGCTTGTGCGAAAACAGACAAATCAAGGAAACAGATCAATAAAAGTTTGAGAAAATTTTAATGAATAATAAGAGAGTTATGAGCATTTGAAGTTTAGATCAGTATTGTAATATAGATCCTCATATTGGCAATGCGACAAAGATGTGTGATGTCACACGTGAACAACTTTGCCATTAATTTTATATTTTACTTAATTTGCCTATTTTATCACATATCTCAGTATATCATGTATTCTTTCTATTGGAAGGAATGTAATACAGATTTCAAAGAATATATTATTGATACAAGTTCTGGATAGAGAGTTCGTATCACCATAAGAAAGACCAAACCAAGACATTTTAGGAGCATTATAGTCCATCGAAGAGAAAGCTGTTCACATGTGACATCACACATCTTTGTTGCGTTGCCAACTGGAGGATTACTATAGCACTCATGACATTAGTGATAGCAAAAATCAAATGCTCATAACTTTCTCGTTATTTGTACGATTTTTCTCAAACTTAAAAAAAAATCTTATTCTTTGATTTTTTTTCCACTGACACAAGCGTTTTGTTTCCCTTTAATGGAAATTCCGTAGGTATGCTACGGCGATCCTATCACTATCATAGGCCTAATCATGATAAAAACAGATTATGATCATTAATGGTATGACTGCGACCAATGCGTTTGAAACTGTCAATCGGGGACCAAATCGCAGTTGTCACCATGCCTCTGGTCAGAACCTCTGCCGTCCAAATCATGAAAAGAAAAATCCGTTCGCTATATTATTCGGTTTTCATCACAAAGTGTGTGTTATTGTGAACACTTGCATTACAAACCGGGACTACAAAGCATGCAACCAATTGACTTCCTTCGCCCTTTTATGCACACAGTATCTAGCGAGTGACTCGAGTCAGAGCCTGTAAAACTTAACAGTATTCGAAATATAACGATTACCCGTAACCGGCCCTCAATTACAGCCTACTTGGGCTATCCTCGACAGACTATAAGATGATTATTCCAATCGTTTCCTAATAAAGTTCACCCCTTTCACTTCATTTAGAATGCATTCATCGAAGCTCTGGGGTGTGATAAGTCCGACCTTGCCGATGGTAGCATCCCTAACCGATGGCGTAGCTCAAGGAAGATGAAAAACTGGGGTTCATCTATCGACTCGATGTTGGAAGACATTGAAGGGTGGGAAGTAAACGGACTTAACCTGGTGAGCAAATTCTTTTTCTTTAGGGGGGGGGTGGGGTTGGACCATCTCCTTACATCACGTGATGAGCTTTAATTAACTTAATGCCAATATTTATTCATGGTGCACCTATGTACAGCAAGTCGCATGGTTTCAGAACATTCTGTATACGCCGAGGCGGACATTGTCACCTTTGCCTGAGGCAGTTTGGGAATCTGTTGAGAATCGTGTTAAGTTATTCATATAATTATAACACTTAATACATTGTAAAATAAATTTTGGCTGGTGCACACATCTATCATCTATTCATGCAGCTCTGATGCATTTCCCTCGTTCGTCTTCTCGTTTTATGTCAGTGTAAACCAATACACCCACAATATTATACCCGAGCTAATGCCTGGATACGTACTAACAGTTTTTCTCTGAAAAAATCTGTACATGAATCCACTGTAAATTATACCCCAAAAATGGAAATACTTAAATATAACATGGCAAAGAAACGTTTATTCTACCTCTAAAATATTTTAAAAAAATCTAATAAATGAAGTCATTTATTCATGGCAAACCAACTGCACTGAGCGTGCAAGGCTATAGCTACATTTCCACACTCAACTACCATGACTACGCTTCCTCAATTGAATTACCATCATGCTGAAAACCCAAAATAGACTCCCACCCCTTTGGAGGAAGGTATAAATGAGGTAAAGATTTAGCCAACAATGCCCCCTTGGGTAAATTCAAAACTTCCGTCGTGTATTTTCAACATACGGAAGAGACTAATATTATTTCGAAAGGTCATGGGTATGGAACAATTTAGGGAAGTAACACGGTTAAGCACATTCAAATACAGAGATAACGTGGAAACTAGGTGGGAAGAAATAAATCTTGACAAAAAAGTAGAATATTGCCTACACAAATGTGCACGAGTGGGCACGTGCGTTGCTAAAGCTTTGATAAAAGTGTGCCCATTGAGTCAAGTGAGGAAGGAGGGTTTAAACAAAAAGTAGATGTAGAATTCGTTGTTAACCTAATTCAGATTGCGATGATATCACTGGCAACATAAGAGCAACTACAATATCACAATTATCATCAATATGGAACGAAAAAGAAATGAGCCCCGACATGGAGAGGAATTTTCCATACATTAATTGATATCATTTGATGTCATTTGCAAGTCATAGCAATTCATTAAAAACACATTTCCGCAGAAAGAGACACGGGAGATTGATAATGACACCTGAATGAAAACTCGTTTAATATGACACTCATTCTGTTAGAAGTGGTTCATGAATGTTACATGATGGTTTAGCCATTAGGCAGCCAGCTAAATCATTGATGCTGGAGAACTCGGATAAATGAGACATTTCAATGCCATTTTAATCAAATTCATTTATTTAAAAAATAATAGTAATACAATGGACGGGATTGGCATGACTTCAATAAAATACAATAACATCACATTTAGAAGTTAAAAACAAATGAAGAGAGTGGGTGTAGAAAAGGGAAAATAATTGAAAGAATACAAAAAAACCTCGCTGTACATTTTCCTAAATGCAACGTAATTATTAACTTTACAGGAATTGTTTGATAGCTTAAGCAAGTGATTGAAACTTAAATATCGAAATGAAATTTTTGATATAATAATTTTCAATAAAGTAAGCATAGTTGCTTAAACCTTTAAACAACTAAGGTAAACTTTACATAGTAAACAGCGTTTTAACACATTTTAAACAGCGTGATTTTTTGGTTTTTTCTTTAGGAGAGATGATGAGTGAGAAGCAGAAAAAAGAACGAAGATATCCATAGAAACGAAGATAAAGCCACACATGCAGCAAGAAAACGAATTAAAAAACAAACAGAAAAAATAATAATAATAAAGAGACACATTACAGACAGCTTTAAGCAAAAATAAAAGAATACATGACGCGGGTGGATTGTGACATTAAGATTTATTCCTTACAGGGGCTTAAGGAGAATAAGAAAGAGTGAAATCCTTCTGAAAACCGTAAATCAATATTTACCCAGAAACATTATGCAAATATCTGAAACGTCCAAAGATTATCAAAATATTTTTACTAAGCTTTATAAATGTCGCCAAAGGGTTTTCCATCATTGCGCTATTGCTCTGACATGAATAATATAGGGGGATTTGGCAAAAAAAGACCATCACTCTTTCTATAATGTTTCAAAATCATTTCTGTGTTGTAGAAATTATGAAATATCTAGTCTATTACCTATGCAAGACAAACTAATGCAAACACGATTTAAGTCCTGATACAATATCGGAAGCATAGATAGCGGTACATTTTTATTATGTTTTCAAAAAAAAAATTACTCAATTTGAGACAATGCCTAACACGGGTTGGACATACGTGATTTAAGACGAAGCAGTGTAGTATTTCAATCTATTTGCAAATAGAAATAAATCCGAGAACGACTCTTCGTGCGGAATTCCGGGTCTCCTTTTCTTGCCCATTCTTTCAATATATTGGATGTCTTCGGATGGATATTTTCTGTATTTACCAACTGCATTGGATTTCAATTGTTCCCCCATATATTTGAGATTGTGGTAATGGTTTTGCCTGGAATCGTACAATCAATATCACCTTAAAGCCTCATACAAGATTTAAGAATATAAAGATACCTGAATCATCGAATTAAATCTTGATTCTTATTCTTTCGCTTCATCTAACACCCTTTATTTATTCCAAAGTATATATCTAAACGAGTCTTTTTGATCCATGGAATTAAAGGTGGATCCGACATTAATTGTATTTATTACGTAAACTTGTAACGATATGTATAGCGCCTTACTTCGGGTTTGAAATATTTTATCATTCATCATTCGTATGAAGGTTGTGCCCGTAACACCTCTTCTTGCGGTATTCTTCGTTCACGCCCCTATTTTAGACGGTGGCTTCAAATCTTATTCCCAGGGGCGAGCAAAAATTGATTGTTACAAGTATGAAGTATTTATAAAATAACAACTACATAAAAAACACTGTAAAGGTAAAGTAGCATATTCTTTATTCCCCACAAACAAACACATATACTGGCAATGACATTATTTTATTTGTTATTATTTTTTGCGAACATTTTGAAACACCATTGAGAGAAAAGGGTGTCCTAGCCTTGCTACTAACATTGTTTGAAGTATCGTTTTTCATGTTTGGAAAATTATATCAACGTGGGAGTTTCATGAACAAAATAGGAAAAGTAGAAAAAAAAAGTATTCGACATCCATTATGTCGTAGATTATGAGCAATAAGCATGATAAGTAGAAGTGCGTGTGTGTATGCTTGAGAGGTTGTTACCCAATAGAGGCTTTAAATGACGTTAGCTTAATGCTAACTTTAAGATAAAGAGATACCAAATCACCATACAGCAAAACAACAACGAATCCTGCAGAAGCTCTTTAATATTATTATAAACACACGAACATAATTACTTAGTGTATGCATCGCATGCAGCCACACCCCTCCCCCAAATAACGCAATTAGATTACTAGTAACGCCAATGAACATGAATGACGCAACAATATCACATGGTATAACTCTCTATCAAAACAAACGCGTTGTAAAGGCGTTCGACTCACTCATGGTTGACCCAAATAGATGGTGGTTAGTCATGTATCACTATTATGACTATTGTCTGGCTGGCAAGTGACTAATTACCCCATCATAACTGTGACATTTGTAACGAATCCCGAACATAATTGCATGTGTCATGTGTATGTACCGCTTACTGTTCGCGCGTGAGAGCAGGTGTGCCCGTAATGTTTATAATCCGAATAGACATACGCTACTGCCATGATACGAGAAGGTCAGGCGGCCCAGTGGTACGAGTGATGTATGGGGAGGGGTTGAACGGTTCGAATCCACCGAAGAACATGTTTCAATACTGGTGCCTAACGAGGTGTACCGTGTCTACAATCTGATGTCTAATCAACCAAAGCGAATGCTGACGAAAACTTTTACCATGGTTACAGACATTTAAATCACATTAAACTTGACTCGAAAAGTGATTTGTTCGCTAAACTTAAAAAGTGAGAACAAAACAAGACTTCAACAACACGACGTACTTACGTTTGGTTTCCCGTTAAATAAAAGTAACTTTTAAAAAAGGTTTTGTGCGACGTGAAAGAGGACAAAGGGAAAAGTCTGCTTAATGTGATACGATGATAACAAAATTCAATTTGTGAAGCTTTCAAATGAGTCTTTCAATGTTAAATTCCATTGTAAAATCATAACATCCCATTAAGGAGAATCACCCTTTCGGTGCGGAAATTCATCACACTATATATTTGGCGCCTTCTATGCCATTATGATTTAAATACTTATTGCATAAAGGAGACATTGTCGAGCTTCTCTGATTTCATATACTGTTCGTAGCAAACCTTGTAATATAGTTTCCCTTATTCATTACTTGAAAATTCCATATGCGAATGTCGCACGAAAAACCACTTCTTCTTCACATTAGGTCGATACGAATGTCATATCGCACATTTAGAGTCCATTCCAATGTGACGAATTCTCCCCATGCAGCGCCTCATACCTTTTTGTATCTAGAGGACTTACTTCTTAACTACGTGTGATATTCAGGGGTGCGTGTGGGTAACCAGAAGAAATAGACACCAAGAGTGAGTATTGATTCACTTGAAATTTAACCCGCATCTCTTTCATCTTTGTTTGCCTCTTGTCCCTGTCTCCTCCTCCTCTTTCCTCTTCTTCTTCTTCTTCTTCTCTCTTTGTGTCACTTTTCACATTCATGTTCTAACCTTACTTCCCTTCGGATCTCCCTCTACATCATCCCACCCCTACCAGCCCAGCCCCCCCCCCCCCCCCGGCACTCTGCTGGGAAGGAATCGATGGTGGAGAAGACAGTCGTGGTGTGGGGGCCCTTCACCTCTAACATTTCCCCGGCCAAAATAGAAAGAAGGGAAAGAGGAAAGAAAAGGTAATGATAGGGAAATGGTAAAATTTGCATATTTTTAAAATACAATACAAACTTTTGCGAAAATCTATCACAAAATTACATTTTCAGTTTAATTAAAGAAAATGAATTTAAAAAAAATTGATCGATCACCTTCTTCATTCCCTCGCGATAGTCTAGAAATTTTGCTCCATGCACCATTTTGTGCCCCACCATTTTTTTAAACTCTAGATCCAACTTCATACTCCACATATTATTTCCCGAAATAACGCCCCTCTCCTTGCATGCGAAACCGAGATTTAGCGATGATTTATCATAACTCATATAATCATAAACACAATAGACAAATGACCTACCAATGTAAAGCTTAGAATCTCCTCTTTCATCTGATATTACTTAGATTATTTCTCCTTCACGTATGAGTGAGCAAAAACAATTTGAAGAGGGGATACCAAAAAGTCATTTGGCGGGTTGTATCTGGCTTTCAAAAGGAAAACCACATTTTGAAAAAGCTCAATATCTCTTTTTTAATTTGATACCTCAATTACAGAAAATGGTCAAGAAATAACAAAGTTCTGGTTATTTGAAATAAGGCTTGAATTTCAATAATTTCATAAAATGAAGAGGTTTTACAGGCTAGCGTTCAAACTCACTCGACACTCCGTTTTGTTTACGATCAGCCATGCATTAAGTCTTGTGTTAACCATGCGATAGCTTCTGTGGGAAACCGGTGAAAACAGTTTATTTAATGAAATTATGGAAATTCAAGCCTTATTTCAAATAACCAGAACTTTGTTATTTCTTGACCATTTTATGCAATTGAGGTATCAAAATAAAGAGCAGATATTGAACCTTTAAGACATGTGATTTTCTTTTTGAAATTCATATACCCCCCGCCAAATTAGTTTTTGGTATCCTTCCTTCAAATTGAATTTGCTCACTCATGCGTGAATGAGGAATAATCTAAGTGATATCAGATGAAAGAGGAGATTCTAAGCTTTACATTGGTAGGTTTTTGTCTATTTTATTTTTGATTAAGTTATGATAAATCATCGCTAAATCTCGGTTTCGTTTTTTCTGGGACGCACTGTATTATTATTATTCCGATTCATTGTTGAGAATCAAGGATTGTAAAGATTGTCAGCGGGTATACAAAATGGATTGAGATCGAATTCGACCTTACCATCCATTAGCTAATAGACCAGTTCGGAGTGACCTCATAGGCAATTTTGGCCAAATGACATTTCATTTCTTTCATTATGATAGGCAGATTTCAAAGCAAGATATTATGTAAGCATGCCTTACATAGCAGGATGCAGAAATTACATATAGCAGGTGATTAAAGTAGCACACAATGAACACTCTATGGAGTTATTTGTTGCATTTTCGCAATGAATGCATTAGCATGTTGTTATATCAATGTACTTGGCCAAATGAGAAATACCAGTCGCTCATGGAAGCATAGTTGCTTTTTGTGGATCTAATGAAAAACCCGATTCAAAAGTATATCACTTTTATTTGAATAATCAAGACATCAAGTTGGTGCTTATCTCATTAAATATTAAACCAGTAAATATGACTTTCTGATCACGCGCAGAATAGAACTTCGAACTGGCTTATTCAAATGAACTATTTTTCAATTGATAAAAACAATGGAACGGCATATATTGAAAGCATTGGAGCAAACTACTGACTTTAAGATTTATATCCATATATAGATTCCCAATACGACCTCAATTCGATTTAACCCTCTCACTTAGCCAGTCACCCGGACTTCGATCTTCAATAATTTTCAATTTTCCAATTTACCTCAGATCCATTACTGATTTCTTGCAAGTCATTTTCCCCCTTTTTGAATCATGAACGGTATTGTTTTTAATGCTTTCCCGAAGCAAGGTGAGAATAACGATCCGCAACCACTTTCATCCGTCTCTTTTCCATACAGTGTGACGTATATCACGCAATAAGGCTAGCAATACCAGGGGTGATGCAAACATAATTCGTTTTGGAAACGTTGATCAAACCAGCTCTCTTTCTTCAAAGAAAGATCTTAACGGCCCTCGGTATGCTTCTCAGTGTTACTTACTGGTATTTGACCCGATTTCCACCAATTCTGCAACAAAAGATGGAAATTTGACAAGACTGCATAGTGCCTTTAAAAGTAATACGATTATGCAATGTATCAAGCGGCGCAGTTTTCAAATGCTGGTAACAATTTACAATTTCTGCTCGGATTCCATGCTGTATAACCCCAAATTTCATTCATTGCCATGAATTCGCGAATGGAAAAGTTTCTAGCGACAAACTTCGATTTTTGTTCTTCCTACACTGTGAAGAAATACCGATTATTATTATTATTATTTTACGGGAAAACCGTAATTTTTCGGCCAGACCGTAAAATATACGAAAGACTAGTTTCGCGGTGAGGAATACCATACAAAAATCCAGAAATTTTGAAGAAAAAATGACAATATGAAATACCAAACACCCTCACACACACCCATCCAAACAGGGACTTTTGAAAATGTATTATTCACAATAAATAGTATAAAGAAGTCGGCGAATTTTCCTAACAGTAGGACGTGACGGATTATTCGATTTGAGGGTACGTGAGAGAGAGTGAAAGAGAAGCAGAGGGAGGAGAAAAGAGATCATGATAGAGAGACAGAGAATGGAGGAAAATTTTTGGAAACAGACAGTCCATCCAGACATCACGGGGACAGATTAGCTAGATGGAAGACAAGATGAAGACAGCATCCTCATCCAATCCTGGTGATATGCTAAAACAAAGCCGTGACTGTACAGTTGGACATTCGTTGATTGACATGAAAACCGATTGAGTGTGTGGACGAGGCGGGTGCACTTAGAAAACTGGGTTAACTATGATAGGCCTGCTCATCTTTCCGCTAAAAAGTGCGATTGGTGAGAAAAAGAGAAGCGACTAAACACAATGAACAACCTCCATGACCTTATGGTGCTTTGGAAAGTCAAACAAGGATGGAAAACTTCCCGGGTGTAAACGGTGATGTATATCTCCTAAGTATTGATGCAATAAATAACTTTAATACAAAGTATAAGTGGCCCCGGCTATGGGCAATGCTATGAATAACATGTTAAATGGTATATCGGTTCAATTTTAACTTTAGCTGGCAGTAAAGTTTTGTACTCAGTTTCATATTTTACAAATCAGAGTTAGCCATATTTAATTGTAAACGTTATGTGCTAAAATTGTGCCATGCTATTGTTATGATATTAAACGTTTTTTTTAATGATGAATTGACTTATTGGATGGTTTATCCCACTCAGTTATTTTATTATAAAGTTACCACAGTCAATTTAAATAGTGACACCTGTTCTTCGCAGCCAATCAGTGTCAATGAAAGTTGGGAGATGCCGTGTTAACCTATCAGGAAACGATTGTTGACGAAACATTCTTCAGGGCAAACTAACGTACCCAAACATGACCATTAAAACAAGTTTTTGGAGCTTTAAAAGCAATCCAAACATGAAATTTATCTTCATCACTAAAGCACTACTGACAGGACTGAACGGAATTTTACTGTTCTTATCCTCTCGACATTCAGTATACACATTTACATTTCTACCAATGCCGTCTTTGGAATCCCAGGTGATATTTGAGTTCATGTTCACTGTGAAGCTCGCAATGCTAGGTTCCATTCACACATACATTTCATGCACTTTATTCCTAACAGAGGCGAGATCAATAACTTCAAATGTCCCCTTCTGCATGTTCATTTTCAATTAAACCAGTGTGAATCTCTTCTCTATTTCTATCTGTTCTTAACGAGGGTCAGTTGAGTGGAGATAATTGTATTTTAAATCTGCAGTAACGAAATTTAAAAAAAGGCTTACTGAAAGTGTAATAGTTTATCATCATCATCATCCTCATCATCATCGCATCATCATCGCATCATCATCATCATCGTCAGCAGAGGTAGAAGCAGTATTAAAATTCCGATGTTATTCATAAGAACGTGGTGCTTATTCTTATTATCATTTTGTTTCTCCTCACCTCTTTCCAATTTTTATTGATTAAACCATCACGGCTTACACAGTCGCTTATCGTAGCCATTTCTGATATAACGAAAGTATTATGACTAACAATTTTACTACCATTTTTCTTGCCGTTATTATCTCATTACAGAAATGTCTTCTTTTCTCTCTCAGTCGTAATTCAGAGGCATGTGTGAACATGCCTTTTGCGGAACGTGTATCACGTGCGTCGTTAGTCACGGCCCTACTGTTTACATTTATGTCTCATGTTTTACCAATGTATTTATACCCATGATGTGAAGGCGTGCTGTTTGGAATGAATGATTTAATGAAAACTGTACTTTAAACATGGACTGGGGAGTGGATCACGTTCACACGCTCGCCATTTTACTTCGGTGCTAAATGGTTGCTGGTAATCAGGGCCCTTTATTAAACGGATACCTTTCCAACTAAAGCTTTGAAACTATCAGTAGACAATGTAAATCATTTCCATTTATCATTAAATGACCCTCAATTCATGCCTTTTTGTACATTCATCAACTATGTTAACGACTTACTACTGCCTTAATAATGTTCTACTGTATTTTCCAATGTGTTTTGGAATTCGTAAAAATGATGTGCCTGCATAGATTATAAAACAAAAGTACCCCAAACCCAAACAACAAGGGATATTACATTAAATTGATGATGATAATATAAACCATTATTGTTTTACCATAGGGTTAGAATATCTTGAGTGACCTGATTATTTTCATCATGCATCATTCTGTCATTGCACGGTACTAAAATGCATAAACGTCAACATGGTCAGTTATTATTCTCGGGCAAAATCTAAACACGAAAACAAACATGCAGTTTCCATGATTTCTGCTTATAATGTTACACTCATTGATGGTAGAAGGCTATGAATGAGTTTAATAATTAATACACACTTGACTGTAATTGTAATCATTAACAGCACGATCCATGTAGCGTTGTATTATGATAATGTCAGGGAGTATTTTTCTTCAAATTATTAATTACTACAATGACTGTTGAGAGCTATTGCTCAGTGCAGCTTGATTATTCATACTTCTTAGCTTTGACTGAATAATGATAATATTCTACTACCATCTCTATATATATAATATAGATTTATTCGTGCAATATTCCATGTAGGATAACATAATACGAAAATAAATATATTGTTTTCATCATTTAATTAAAAACAGGACAGAAAACGAAAAATATTTAAATTACATTTAAATGGAACAACAATGACAATGAGTATGTGAATGGGGGGGGGGGGGGTGTGACTGGACGTCCAATAATAATTTCATTAACGTTTGGATGGGGCAAACAGTCTCCTCGAACTGCTTTAATGGAAAGTATGGGACGTGTATCACTCCTTAATTTTGTTTTAATTCAAATTTCGATGTATGATTTATTTCATGAAACATAACATAATTTCCTCTTTACTTTACCATTATTACGACTTCCAGATACTTAGAATTATGGGACAGGTCGACATATGGGATCCTTAGAAGCATTATCGAGTATTTATGTCAACTCAGTCATCAAACATTGAATAATTAAGTGCCAAAAAGGCATCGTTGTGTCACACCATATTATTCACTTTGCTTCTACAAGGTTGATGGTGTTATATGATTTATAATAATAGGTAGACCAAGGTATAGTATTTGAGATTATAATTTTAAATAAGTTACACAAGCCCATTAGAACAAGCAACAACTGTAATTTGATAATGAAGCAAGGGAATATAATACCATGAAAGAGAGGCATGCAGGGAGTGGAGAGAAAGAAAGAAAGAAAGATAGAGAGATATTTTAATTACCATACAATGGGAAAACGGAATTATAGGTTGATAAAACTTCCTTTAAATTAATACCTCACCCAAATAAGTGATAAAAATGAATTAAATAAACAAATAAAAAACAGCGTATTTCGTCCTTTTATTTTAATTGCATCCCCTTTCAAACAAATTCCTTTATGAATAATAAAAAAAAAATTCTGAAACTTGTTGTACATGCAATATTTCACCCAAACGTCAAATTTATGGCGCCTTTATCCACAGTGGTAAGAAATGTCGTGATGGTGATTCGATTAAAGGACAAGTCTATCCCAACAAAAAGTTGATTTGAATAAAAAGAGAAAAATCCAACAAGCATATCACTGAAAATTTCATCAAAATCGGATGTAAAATAAGAAAGTTATGACATTTTAAAGTTTCACTTAATTTCACAAACAGTTATATGCACATCCTGGCTGGTATGCAAATGAGGAGACTGATGACGTCATCCACTCACTATTTCTTTTGTATTTTATTATATGAAATATTCTAATTTTCTCCCCATTGTCAAGTGATACAACGATTGATTCCTCCCTGAACATGTGGAATTAGCATTGTTTAATACTATATGGTTCAGTCAAGTTGGTCTTTATTGTCAAATCTATAAAATATGAAATATTGTATAAACCAAACAATAACAAAACAAAAGAAATAGTGAGTGATGGACATCATCGACTGAGTCACCTAGTTGTGCATATCACTATTTTGTGAAAAATACGCGAAACTTTCAAATGTAATAACTTTTTTATTTTACATCCGATTTTGATGAAATTTTCAGCACTATGCTAGTTTAATTTTTCTCTATTTATTCAAGTCAGCATTTTCCTGGGGTGGACTTGACCTATAAGGATTTTTTTTTTAATAGAAAACATTTAGGAGACGTCATTGTCATTCGGGGTATGTTATCGAGGGAATGCTAACCATAATGAAAGCATAGTCATACACAAAGAGAGACATTAAGATGGGGGGGGGGTGGCTTCGGATAATTACATGAAATTAAACGTTTGGGACTAGCTGTAGGGTCACAGTCTTGGGAAGGATTCCCTTTCAAGTCAATATCGCTAAACGTCTCTTCCAACCTCCCAAATCAATTTAGAAAATTGTTCGTTTTTGTCTCCTGCTTAGCGCAGCATCTGATGCACGTAATTGGGAAGTACATGGCGGGTTTATCAATTGGATAATACATTGAGTGCCGAGACGTGGGCGACGCAACACGGACAGGGGGTGCAGGAGCGATCACCTTTATGAATTTTCAAGTGGCAGTAAAAATGAGAGAAGGAAGAAGAACGCTACCAAACGATTTATACACGTATGTCGTGTAACTCTTGTCACTCATTAAACTAAATTAAGATTTTATAGGTCGACTTCCGAGCCCCCCCCTTATTATAATGATACCATGGTGACACCCTTCATGGATGTCTGCATGGAACACTCGATTCAATCCAATCTCTTTACCTCACATCCTGTCGTTGATTCATATTGTTACGTCATCAACGTCCATCCATACAAGATGTCATAATGCCACTTCTATATCCAAAAAAAGCAAGCTCAAATTATACCTACTGTTTCCATTGTGGATATCGTTTGATAGGTTTCCTCTTATTCCAGGTCAGTTATGGTCGGAAGATGAGTATTGGTGATATTGATCGTCAACTGCAAGTGTTCAACACTATATTTTATACCAAATATGAATAGTATATCTACCGCACGATTTTTTTTTTCATTTTGATTGGCTGTAACCTACAAAGTTCATTAACGATACCATTAGAGATATATATACATGTATATGAATTAAACAGGAGCCGCGGAACCGGGAAGGGGAGGGGGATGGGTTGGTTTCAGCCACCTTCCCCACTATTTTGTTTCCAAAACCGTATACAAAAGCGTAAAAAATTATCATCTAATTGTGATTTTTGTGTGCATGGTCAGCCCGACCCCCCCCCCCCCTTTCAAAACAGTTCCGCGGTCCCTGTTATTGGTATTTAGGTAGCAAAATGGAAATGTTAGAATTTAAATGATAGATGAGGCTATCACAAAATTCTACTTCAAATGGGCTAACAAGATCTACATTAGCTAGAAGTTATATGACATAACTAAAAGGGATAGTCCAGGCTGGATACATTTATATATTAATAAATAGAGTAAGATTCACAGAGCAAAATGCTTAAAATGTCATCAAAATCGGCTAACAAATAACGAAGTTATATCATTTTAAAGTTGAGCAATATTTGGTGAAAATAGTTATATGCACGTCGTCAAGAATATTCATTAGGTAGGCTGTTGATGTCACATCCCCACTTTCCCTTTTCTTATATACATGAAATAATTGTTTAATTTTTTCATAAATGTGTATATGATGTGTCTCCATTATGATGAAATAAGTTGCACCAATACATAACTAATGCACTTATTCTATAATCAGTTTTCAATACAATTATTGAGTTCTTGGTAGCAAAACTTTGAATAAATCTAATTTTATATAACAAAATACAAAATAACAAGTGGGGATGTGACATCATCAGCCTACCCAATGAATATTTATAAAGACATGCCTAAAAATGTTTTATCGGAATAATGCAAATCTTTAAAATTCAATAAGTTCGTTATTTGTTATCTGATTTTGTTGAAATTTTCAGCATTTTGTTGAAATTTTCAGCATTTTGCTCTGATAATTTTACTCTATTTATTGAGATATAAATATCTTCAGACCGGAGTATCCGTTTTAGTTAGAATGGACTCTTATCCCGTGTCATTGAATGTATTTAGAGACCCTCTTGCACAAAATCATTTAATCTTGATAATGCGCTACAAATGATACCAGCCAATGAAACACCATGGTTATAGAAGCTTATAACATTCATGGAACAGCTTGATGTTGAGGATTGGTTTGTTGAAAAGAAACCCTGCTCGTTTCGCCGCGGTAGGTCATTGGTATAATTCAATACCTCATTCCCTTTCACCACTACATTATCCAAAAGTTACCAAAATACGATTCCAGTATTGGGTAACAAAAGCAGGCCGACGGCCAAGGGTGAAAAAGGCAGGTGAGAGGTATGCATTTAGCCTTGTTACTGAGCGCTTTCATATATTATAGGCAGTCGAGAGAACAGCTGAAGTTAATATAGTATTCTCACTTTAAATGCAAAATACTTTTTGTTTTGATAACAGTTATCATACCACTCTTTTGGGAGGGGGGTTGACTTGTGGAATGAGCAACTGTCACTTCGGTCACTATGCATCAGAAAAAAATTGTGGGAACGAGAAGGGTCGATATTGTAGTTACTTCTAACAACAACTACCACTAATACAACTAGCAACAATTAATACTTAAATGCTAAAACAACAAACAACAAATATTAAAATTACCACCACTACTACTACTACTACTACTACTACTACTACTACTACTACTACTACTACTACTACTTCTACTACTACTACTACTATTACTACTTCTACTTCTACTACTACTACTACTACTACTACTACTACTACTCTACTACTACTACTTCTTCTTTTACTACTACTACTACTACTTCTTCTTTTACTACTACTACTACTACTACTACTACTACTACTACTACTACTACTACTACTACCACCACCACCACCACCACCACTACCACCATCACCACTACTACTACCACCACCACTACTACTACTACTACTACTATTACTACTACTACTTCTACTACTACTACTACTACTACTACTACTACTACTACTACTACTACTACTACTACTACTACTACTACTACTAGCCGTACTGCTTTATTTATTATTAAGTAATAAACACGAATTAAATGGATCGATAGATATTCATTATAGCGTAATTGACACTCTTCCATAAAAACATTGAGATTTTGAAAATACTGGAAGAATAAGTCCTTCTTGACGTATCAAAATATGCTCAGAGTATGAAATACAGGCTATCCTACAGAGGTTATCATCGGTGGGATTAGGGATGCAAATACGAGCCTGGATTTGGAAATCTTCAATATTGAAATAGAATGTTCTTCCACCCACATGCATAGATGATTGGATAATCCGTAACGAGACGATTGATGCCCCTTATTCAAGGTTCATGTACCACATCAGTCACGTATAACACCGTCTTAAATAAAGGTATGAACTCCATTCAGCTGGAAGTTCAACCGTTAAACAATATTTTGGCGGGTTTATTGCTGTTGTTGCTCCCTCTGTGTCCATTTATAGTTCGAGATTGAAAACATATCGCCTGATTAAATTATCACTGTTGAAATGTTTCTTTTCGTTGTTAAATTTAGCTGTAAGTACATTAAATTTATGTATTGTTTACTTTGGGCTATTGAAAATAATATTTTGAAAAACAACTCAATTGAAACGAATTTATCGGCTTTCAAATAATATTCTAACATATGAATTTGACATTGTAATGCATGATCGGAGCGAGATAAATGTAGAAAATATTACGATCAAGATGATTATGGCAAATACTTGTCATGCTATAACATGCTTTCAGTATATACCTACACAAACTACAGCCGATTCTTTTTATCTGTCTGACACTGACCATTTAAAACAAAAGAGGACGCAAGGGGGGGGGGGGTTAAGAGAATATATCTCTGCTTCACGCTAATGCGAGTTCATGTTCCTCCTACCCAAAGAAACCCCACTAAACATGCTAAAACACATGAACTATTTGTGAAATTATGGTTATCCTCTATTTGCCATAGCAACCACGGAAATCAATTTGTACACCCGGGAGCGCAGTAGGGGATGCGGGGGCACATACAAGGGTATCCCTTTTCAGAGTCAACAAATTGCCGGTTAACAAAGTGAACGCCAGGATTAGTATTTATTTCTGTATTTTCATATTTATTTATTCTTATTTTGTATTTATTCATTTATTTACTGATCTTATGTTTTCGTTTTTGTATTAATTTATCATTTGTTTTACCTAGTTAGTAATCTATATATTTCGTATTTGTTCATTAGTACATTCATGTAATCATTCATTGCAGTAATATTTTTACAGGATATCAAATGTATTCAGGTATAAAACTAATTTACAAAAGGACCCTATGAATTATGCAAGTCCCGTGCATTTTATAACCTCCTTTTTAACATAGTACGTATGCAAAGACCCTGCTTGGAAATTTGACGAACAAGTTGGTCTTCGCACTAGACTAGCACAACGAGAGGGACCTTTATACACAAGTCAATGGCGGGGACCTTAGGCTGTATATTCAGACAATTTTCCACAGTTTGCATAACAAACTATGTTCATGACGCAATGATTTACCACAGGTTTACTAAAGCGATTATAGCCACAACACAAAATAACTGAAAATAATAGTTAATCCGTTAGTAGACTGGAAAGTTTAATACAAAGTTACAAACGATTATTCATACCATGCGTAATTGATATAGCTTCCTTCCAGAAAAAAAGTTAAGGGTCTAATGTAAATTTACTTTCAGAGCAGGAGAGCGAAGAACATTATGATAAAGTCACTGTCCTCTTTCAATGGAAACATATAGACATCATTTCACCATGGAGATCATCATACGGGGTTTTATCTAAAAATAACGCATTCGACGCACTGGTTAATTTCATCATCTAAATTCTAAATGATAATCCCCTTTTGACGATCGAGCCTAATCGGATGATGGTACCTCAAGAGAACATAAGCTTAGAAATGCCACTTCTTCCATTTATTTGCTAGCCTACTCCTAGAAAATACTCAAACATTTTGAAAAAAAATGTCTTTGGTGTTTGTTGTTGTTGTTTTAGCGTAGCGATTTGTTGGGTCCAACGCTCGTCCTAAAACCAAGGTCCAAATCTCAGCCATGGCGCAATTTTCTTCAGCAAAGAGTCGTTCCACAACGTGTTGCACTCAACCCAGGTAAGGTAAATATTCATCGGTAGGAAATGATTCCTCAAAAGTTGTAAACACCGGAATCGGTACACCGGCTTAGCCCCAAGATAATATAGGAGCGCGTTGAAAACATGTCAAGGGGGTAATGTGCGCTGTATGAATATTTAAATATTACAATACTATCATCACTATTTAGAAATCATTCTTTATTTCATCATCGACAACAGCAACTAGTTATTCAGAACATTTCTTTCCAGATGCTATCATATAAAATTCATCCTTGTCCTCAACTTCACAAAGAGGCAACTCTGTATGCAGGTGAGCAAGACTGTATTTTGATAAATATTATATCCTAATTTGATTGTCCCTACCATGCCTACTCTTCCGGTGAAGCAGTGAGTGGACTTCCGTTAAAATATCGATGAGTTCTTTCATATAATACGAATGGTGCAGCGCCATGTCAATGGCCTGGAGCCATCATCCGAGGAATAATAAGCGAGAGATGCTCAGGTAGATTTGCAGTTCGTTCAAATCAAAAGCCTTCCACTTCCCGCGCTTGTGTGCGTCTATACAATGAAAACGTTGTTTATTTATCTTTTTTTATACAACGCTGTTTACCGTGTGAACTATTACAGTGCTTGTTTAAAATGTTTAACCAGGGGGTGTTTCACAAAGAAGTTAAGTATGACTTAAATCGCACTTAAATGCCGACGCCTATATGAAATGCAACGCGCAATCTAATTGATCAATACGCAATGCGCGTCCTCCTCGCATGATCTGACCAATGCTGCGATGCCTTTTATACCGCGCGCAACTAGACATCTAAGCATAGACTAATAAATACGTATAGACGGAAAGGTAGCACCCGCGGAAAAGCCTCATTTAAATAACATTTGCATATAACGTACAGATACTCCATAGAAGCTCCATGGTGATAAGCGTATTTTGTACCACTTTCGGCCACACCTCCTGGGAGACATTTGAACCGAATCCTAAGCCCCCATTTGCATATTGCTAATGAATCATTTATTTTTTCTTTGCGTACTCGCAAGATACTGTGATTTGATTGGACATTACCACATGAATAATGTATTTTTCTATTGAAATTCATACGTCATAATTTGACCCCATCATCACTTCCGCTTAATTAAGGGCTGAAAGATGACGTCACCCGCTCAGAAGAACATTATTTCCTTGAAAGATTTTCGGTGAGTACTGTCAGATTAACGCTGAATTTTAATTCATTTACAAAAATAAATCAAAAGATCTTATGTTACATGGGATCTTGAGAAGTCTGGGAACAACATGAATTAATTTGTGTTTATAAAAAGTGAACAATTAGGAAGCAAACGACTTGCGAAAACTCAAAACTATTTCCATCGTCGTGAGCTAAAAATGTAGGCTAGATTACATGTAAATCTCCATCTGCTACCATTTGAGACCTCGTATTAATTATTACGCCAGACTTTCGGGCGAGAGTTTCTCTGAAATTTCGACGCCTACCGAGATCTCGGCAGGCATGGAAAGAACTAACCCGCGGGGCTCTGGCCCCCTGGCCCTGGGTTACGAAAGATCTAGATTTATAGGCTAGACGTTGTCTGGGATCTATCGCGCATCCATATTCATATTGACTTTATAGAAAGACATTCACTCCATTAACCCGTTCCCTTCTTTGAATTCACATATCAATAGGAGTTAGGACCGGAGCCTAGTCCTTGAATCATTTTGTATAAAGATGTTTCACTTTCCAAAGCCAAGGCAAAGAAAAAGTCCAAATTTATTTCTAGTTCTTTCATGTTTTCTTTTATTTTTCTAAACTTGAAAGTTAATAATAGGCCTAGGGCTAGGCCTAACAAGTTACAGTTCTTGGCTAAACTTAAGCTAAAAGAAAACTTTTCCACCTCTTATCCTATCTGTTCTCTAGCTTAGGTCTATACCTAGACTTAGTCCTACAACAAAGCGACCTCCTGTATAATCTATATATGCCTAGGCCTAGTATTATTTCAGTCACTGAGTCAGGGTCTAAGTTAAGGATTTATTTATTGGAGGTTAGCTTTTGTTTGGCCTAACGTGTATATTTTTCATCGGAGCATTTGTCGTCGGAGCAAATGTCATGAAACCATTTTAAAAACCCTGGGTCAAGACAGCTTTAGTTTAGATCTAACACTTGTATGATTCAATAACATTGAAATTTCGCAGAATGGTAGGTTTAACAAAAATGAAATTTAAATCTACTTTTGATGCAGATCTAGATCTACTTATATTTAGTTCCAGATCTATGTACGTCAGAGTCTATGATTAGATCTAGATATATACGCTAAAGTCCAAGTGTTATGTGTGTTTTTTTTTTTTTTACAACAGCTTGTATTGCTGACATTTCTGTCTGTGTGTATTGTTCTATTCAACAGACAGAACATGATGCTGCTTCACATCCTCGTTTAGAGACTCAGGATTACAAGACCAAATTAAGCTGCAGGACCCTCCTGATTCAAAAAGGTAAAACAAAAAAACAATCATTATCAAACTGAATGACTTCATGTATTTACAGACCAAATGACTGTATCCAAGAATGAGTCCAGATGTCAATGATTTCATTATCCTAAAAGGGTTATATTAAAATCCATTTCAAATTTCAATACCCATGTTCAATAATTTACAAGATAATTTTTAGTAATTTTAGCCATGCCTTATTTCGGTGCAAATCAAAATCTACATCTCTGCAAAGAATACATACTGACTATCTAAACATGAATATGGTATCAAATTATTTGGGAGAATATACTTTTTCTAGTGGTATATAATTATTATGTGTTCATGACATATTTTTATCTTAAATTATGGTTTTGTGAGGTGTCCTTTTTTTTGGGGGGGGGGGGGGCTCACACAGTAGACCAAGATCTAAGTTGTATTGACTAAATGAAAATAAAATCAGCTCAGAGACTAGGCTGGAGTCGTATTGACAGGCTCCATTTTAATTTTCACCTGTCATATTTTCAGGGGACAATTAATATCACCTACCAGTAGATCTAGCTTGTCAAAATTGAATAAGAAAATCAGAATATACTAGGCTAAGCAAGTGGAAAATCATATGTAATCAATTTATTTGCTTCCTACCCACTCATGAATTCTTCAATCCACACCAGATTTGTAAAGGTGACTCATTCGGCTTGTGGTTTCATTAAACTTTTATATACCGGTATATATATATTTTTTTTGTATGATGGCTTGATTGAATTGCTAACATTTCTGTCGTTTTTTTTGTGTTTTTTTTTCAACAGACATGGAACATGACTCTGCTTCACATCCTTTGTTTTAGCGACTCAAGAAATACAAGACAAAATTAAGGGTTTGCTTTTTAATTCCAATAATAATTTTCTGGAGGAAGAATTATGGAATAATGCATTGACAATATGCCAAACATCCTATATTAAACTGAATTACTGCATGTATTTACAATAGAGTGTTGTAACCGCCCCCCACACTACTGACCAAACAAAACCGATAAACAATTTAAGAGGGATAGGGTTATTTTAGGGGTAATTATACTTGCTGATTGCAGCAGTAGTTTTTACAATTATGGATGTAGATAATCATAATATTTATAATAATAATACTTAGAATAATAAATTTATTACAATGACATAACAGGAATGATAAAGAAAAAATCAGCAATATAATATGAACATGAAAATGTGTAACAATTATGGCAATGAAGAATCTTTAACAAATATAATGATCAATGAATTCGGGGGGGGGGGGGGCATGTGACATTGCATCTGTGTTTGTGAGGACAGTAGTCTCTTTCACACCATTTCATCTTAAGCAGATGGGAACGAGCTCTGATCAAAATTTGATCTTTAAACTCAAGAGGAAAACAATTGTTACCTGATTTATGAATTTGGAATAAAGTGAATTGAAATAATAATTTTGTCATTGTCACTGAGTTAACAAGTCTTCTATGATTCTTTTTAGCTGAGAGTTTAGGTGAATCAAGTCATTTGAGGAGAGACTGGAAGTACCAGTAGAATTAATGGACGAGCAATAGTGAACAAGCAGCATAAAGTTAAGAGTAATGAGACCTACATTTTGCAGCCATGGATCAAGGTTGGAGGGGGTGGTAGTTGCAGGTTTTCTCTGTAAAAATCACCCACATTAAAAAAACATACAACATAACAAATAATATATAAAGATTAAAAAAAAAATGAATAAATTTGAAAATAAAATAGAAAACAATCCTTTTGAGAACCAGGACCTTTAAGGGGGAGGGCAAAAGAACCCCCCCTTAAATAATTTTTTATCCATGGCTGTTATGTAGATGTGATAGAGAATTTCTAAAAATATATATTTTTTAATGAGAAAGATACATGGGTGATTTCAAGTTTGCTGTTGAACTTTTGGTGTGGCGTCTTACAAGTTTTACATCATCATCACAGCACCAAAATTACAATCAAATTGATTCATAGATTCATCTCACTTGATGTTGAGCTATTAATGTGATTTGGATTATTTTTGTAAACTCACATTAGGTTTTGGAGGAAGGAAGAACTAAATTGTGCTACCAACGCCAAAGGTGGAATCACCCAGTGTATTTTCTTTTTTTTAAATGAATTGCGAGAAGAGATGAGAGGTGGAAAATATAAGAGAAAGAGTTGTGTGTGTGATTGAATAATGAGAGTGCGATATGGCAAAGAGAGAGCTGAAGAGAGATTAAAAGAATAGATAATGTGTTATAATAATAATGTGAAGGGGCATAGGGTGCACAAGAGAGTGGACAGAGCCAATTTACAATTTACCCACAGGGAGAAACCATTAAGGGCCATTTTATTCTTTATTTATTTTGAGAGGAGGCGGGGATAAATGAGGGAGAAACAATTTTATAAAGAGTGGGGAAGAGGAATAAGATGAATAGAGATGACTTTTAAAGACAAAGATTAGGCCAATCAGAGTGTGTGTGTGTGGGGGAGGGGGGGGGGGGCAAAGCCGACCAGTGCCCCCCCCTTGACAGGCTCAATTAAAAATTGTAATGTAAAATTCCGTTAAAAACAGAAGTGTGTCCCCCTTTTGAAAATGAAGACCCCCCTTTTTTGTTGCTTGACAAATTTTTCCTTGGGAAAATGTGCCCCCCCCCCCTTTGGAAAAAATCCTAGATCCGCCCTGCCTGAAATTGATGAGGTTTGGTAATGACATGTCACTTATCTGTACTCTTAAAAAGAGTGAACACAAAGAAATTAGATTACCCCCCCCCCTGTAAAAAAAAAGAATTAAATGATCATTATCAATAATTGGAAAGGCTTAGTGTAAAAAACACACTAATTAAGGTTCTAATTAGGTTCTAATTAAATCCAATCCTATTTTCTAAAGAAATTTTGGATTCAGAATTTGTTTTTACTATATCATTACTAACGATTACACTGCGATGTGAAACATGCCTTTAGTGATTCTGATCTGGAGAACAGCAGAGAAAGGTCGTATTTAAAAAAAAAATGAAAGAACCTAATTACAAAACCAGTAAGTGAAACGTTCAAACTGAAATACATTATTATTATTTATATTGGCGTATTGTTATTGTGAAATAAACTATTTCGTAAATATCTTCCCCTTTCATTTACACCGATGTTAAAGAGAAGATACAAAATCGGACGATTCACCCCCCCCCCCCCCCCCCCCATGTCCAGGTTAAACAAGATTAAGAAAAGTGTCAGGCTGCGGTGCTAGTGTACGTTGCATGTAAACTGCATTTTATGCACGGATTGAAAAAACGATGCATGCATGATGACTCATTGTAGTGAAGAACGCTGATTGGTCAATAGTAGTAAGAAGTAGATTAATCACGTGATGAATATATTAAATTCATGAATAATTAACGGAAAGTTGACCTCGTTCAATGCTCATGCGTGACGCTGATCTCCACTTTCTGCTTCGTCATATAAAGAGTCTATTGGGATGTGTGGAGCAGCGAACTGATGAATTATTCATGTATATGCAAATGGGGGCTTAGGATTTGCCCAAATGTCTCCGACAAAATGGCGGAGCTTCGGGGGCCTGCATCTAAGTACGACTCTAAGTCATTCTTAAATCTATGTGACCCCCCCCCCCCCCGGAGTTTAAAATCTCAAACAAGAAAGTTTTATTTTAATATTTACTAAAGTAAAGTAAGTTTGGTTGTTTAAACTATTAAACAACTATTAAACTATTAAAAGGCCGACATGTAGACTGCACATCATGCGATTATTGTCTCATACCACTTCTTTTGAACAGGGCTTCCCCCAAAGGACATGAAAGATGTACTTCTTTCACGATTTCTTTCCAACCGTTGATTTTATTAACTAAGCTCACGTTAAAAACCACCTTTGCGCTTCACCCTTACTGACAACAGAGTAATGTGACTGGTGAAAAAAAAATCCACACTTGCTGAGAAACATTAATATTTACGCTAATTAATTTACTCTATTGATTGGCAGTGTCAAAGTATGTTATTTGTCATATCGTCGCCCTCCGATAATGAAGCAATGTTTCTAATAAAGATTAATCAACTGTGAACAACCCAATATCCTCCGCAGGCCTAACAACAAAATACTTTCCAATTGCTATATTTGGGTGAGGGGGGATGTGTACCTTTGGATTCTCTTTTGTTTTATATTTTCAAAGAATGGTTTATGGGGGAGTCTGGGGTCTCTCTCTCTCTCTCTCTCTCTCTCTCTCTCTCTCACGTTCTTTCTGTTTTTGTTCTTCCTCTTCTTCTTCTTTTTCTTCTTCTTCTTTTTTTCTTCTTCTTCTTCTCTGTCTTCTACTTCGTTTCCTTCTTCACCTTCTCCATCTTCCAAATGTTTATATTTGTTGTTTACGCATTGCATGAAAAACTACAAATGAAATACAGCAGCAGAAGCGTTTCCAAGTAAGATAAGAACCCCCAATGCGTACTCTACACAATCCAACCGATTTCCATATCAACAATAAAGACGTAAATGGAGACTATTTTCCAATCACATGGATCTGTGTTGCAAATCTCATGCAGAAGGAACACAAACTCCTCAGAAAATGAATGGATGATTAATCAAGATTCCCACGGGATTGTCTCTCCTCTCGATGTCGTCCAAACTACTATGAGAGAACGAGAAATCAAGATCTTCGGGGATTTATCTATTTCGTTCGGGACAAATCGATGTTTGCCTCGTAACCATAGCAACCTTTTCATTTCGGTCAGAGCGTGGTGTCACGACAGCTTGAATAAGAGTGTTTTGTAACTTTAATGGGATCAACATCAATTTATTGGCATATATATTCCCAAATAAAGGGATTGATTCACTTAAATATTTAAACATTAATGCACCCTGGACGAATGTTACACGGACTATTACCTGACTATTACTTGTCACTTTTCACAAGAATTTCCTGTTTAATGGATATGGTTTCATCCAAGGAATACGTCGAGAAAATAAGTTGCTTGAAACGGCAGATGTCCAAAGACATGCCCTCGATTTTTTGTTGTTGGTTTTTTGCTATTCATTAATAACTGAAACTTTATGTACACTTGTCCGCTAAATGTACAGATCAGAAAATGCATTACTCCTTTACTATGGAATCATTTTGATTGATCTCGATATATTGTATCTTGTATGTTTTTTACAGATGTGAAATAAATGAATTTGAATTTGAATTATAACCATCATATCGAATGGAGAACAATATTATCTTTAGCTTAGCTTACATTAAATAACCGATCAGGTTTGACATCACATAAACAAATGGGGCTAAGATATACAACCATTTACTTAAAAGCAACTCGTAGTTGCCCCTCTAATTTTGGTGAAGGGTTTGATAAGTCTAACAATGCTGAAAATAGAGAACCGGCAATACATTCCCTTAACACTTTTTAGTGTATCTTTTGTAAATATGTTTATCTGTACTTTGGTTATTTACTCCAATTTTTTGTTTGCTTGTTCCATGATGTTTTAAGATGATTGCTAATATAAGTTTTTAACATTCTGGTGGCCTATGGCCCACAAGCTAAGCTTCTTAGTAGGTCACCACGTTTCTTTTCCATCTGTTCTCATGGGTGTTACTAATGTTCCATAAAAAGTAGTGCATGTATTATGTATATTATTATTATTATTTACTTTTTTCTTTGCTATTTACTTGTATCCCAATAATTTACTGTTGTTATTGTTGTTGTTTGATATCGGAATTGAAACTAAATAAAGATTCATTCATTCATTCATTCATTCATTCATTCATTCATTCATTCATTCATTCACATCGGAAAATGTTGATATTATCATGTGATTCACATTATGCTTGTTCTTCAGTGAACATTCTCTACATACGAGGGCCCTTGGAAATAAAGTAGGTAATTGATTACAAACTGATATCGAATAAAACGTGGTTATGTTCACGGATTGCATGTTCTAACATCTTTATTTATTGAGAGCTGAACAATTCTCAATCTATTTACATTTTTCTATTTCTGTATCATTATTCTCCTTTTCTACACAGGTAACGCGAATGAAGAGAATAACAAATTAGATTGCCATGTTGACAACAATGAATACCTAGATGATGATAATAGAGATTATACTGTGAATTATATTTATCATGACGATTTTAAAAAGATAATGATGATTTGCACGACCATTTTAAGCATCATGTTTGTCATAGTATTAGCACAAGAATACGAGTAATACAAACATGAACAAGAAGACAGAGAATGAATTAACGAAAATAGACAGTATCAATTGATTATACATATTTTTAGAATATGTTGGCTAGGGGAAGAGAGTTCGCCAGGAAACACGCCAACATAGATCCAATACAAACAACGTTAGTCATACTTTTAGCATGGTATCTTCAAACTCCTTATAGAGCTGAGTTTTTGGAATGGCCTGATATTAAGAGGAATCTCATCCCTACGTCGAATGAAGTACATGGAGAACATCACGATGATAAAAAATGTATTAAATTTCCAACAGTATCTATTATATAGTTCCATTTATAAACCCGTTATGATGGTTATAGCAATGGATACTAATTGAATCCAACAACCGAAGGCCGTGAGAATCGAAAACAATCAAATACCATCAGTGTCATTTAATGTGGAACAATAGAAACTCATCAGCATCACTGCCCTGAAATCATTATTTTTATTAGCTGGCAGAAACAATTTTTGTTCTCCCGAAGAAGTAAAAGCAGTAGCAATTGATTAAAACACGGGAATGAAGGCATGAAATAGGCAGGTGTCAATGATGACAGTTGTCATAAATGAACCCACAAATATACACACAAAAAACTTACACACGCACACACACTATCCAGAGCCATATACGTACACACACAATACATATATTTAAGAAAAAAAGGAGATAAATAGACAGACAGATATATATATAGATAAATAGATAGAAAGAAAGAAAGATAGATAGATAAATAGATAAAGAGAGAGATAAAGGGGGGAGAGGTGGTTGGTTCGTATTCAACGAACACTATATTTCAAATATTGAAATAGGTGTGCATCGAATGCCAATACATACAGTTTGGGCTCTTGGAAGAGCACCTTTGAGAAATCAAAATGCTATCCAACAAAGTCATCGGAAGCTGCTAAGGATCATGGAGGCAGATTTCAGGACATATTAATGAAAACTATAAATACACAAAGGCAAAATGGAGTATCTCTTAAGAGGACATAAGTAGGTCAGGCTTATCTTTTTGAAAAGTCAAAAGAGCGAGAGTGGGTTAGTATGTGGTGGCATTATTACATTTTCAATATCAGCGCCGGAATGTCATATCACTCTGCTGAACGAGATGCTGTAATATTGTAAGTGTCTCGTTAGACTCTGCTCCAGGCGCTCCGGATCAATCAAATAGTGAAATAGAAAAACAAAATCAAGCACTGAAATTGATCTTATTCCTGTAGGGAGATAGACCTTTGTAATTGGAATAAGTCCTGAATGTATCCTGACATCCTGACTGTGTTTTGTAGAATAGTTTAGGTTCGTTCGTGATACCTGCGCTGTACAGATCATCACTGTTGAATCTAAGGTCATGACTACCAATGATATATCTGCTCAGGTTTCTTTAAAGGTGTTTTAGTTTGATACCATAGGTTGCATTTAATTTCTAGTAAAGTATTTTAAGACCAGATTCTGCTAAAAACACTGAACATGTTTAAAATGCTTTTTGGCGCTCACAAGTCTGCGCCATCACACAACAAACGTTCTCTGGAAGAGGCCATGACTTTGAAATACATATGGAATACAAAGAGCGTTGCTTATATAGTGATTCGCCATAATATTTAGTAAGGTCACGCGTTGGGTAATACTGGTAGCTGGACATGTTGCAATGAAAAAGACCCAAATGGTGTGAAATTTCGCAGGCATCTTGACGCATCTTACTTGTGAACTGTCAAAAGATTTACAGGAACTTCAACGTGTAATACTAGACCGCGGATTTTGCTTTCGAATTACCGGTACCAGTGAGGAATAATTCCACTTATACGTTATATCCTAAAAGTCCGACTTGTCCGGCGATCGTTCAGCCTTTTGGGTGTTCGCAAATCTCTGCAGGATCAATTTGGCAGTTGTGTAAGCCTGGACGAGAGGCCAATTGGAGCATGGCAGTAATGTCATTTTCGCAAGCCACCGATACTCGCAACCGGCTTTTTGATATGAACACTTGCCCTTTTGGAAGGGGATATACCTGAGAACACTTCCCACAACCCAACATCGATACCAGGGAATGCTGAAAGATGGATGCTAAGTACCAAGGAATCAAGTTTGACTTACACATACTCATGAGAGTGTCCCAACATGTTACAGGCCTTTTTGCAGTCATGGTAGTCTTGGAAGCGTAGAGTTGAACACAAAGATGCACTCTTATTTCGATATGAAAGGTACGAAACCCCTTCTTGCATGGGGTGCCTTTGACCCGAGATTCAAAGTTTGGACTCTGGTAATATCGAATTTATGTCACTTTTTTACCCTGGTGACAAACAAGGCTGACAGGTAACAGTGATTGTTTGTGTTTGTACTTGTTTATTTGGTCACGTTGGTATTGCCTAAAACATGGTACCCAGAACTGCCTTTGAGATCAGGATTCCCGTTTCAACACATTCTGCCTTGTTGGAAGTATCAGGAGAATATAAACCGGGTTATCAATTATTCAATAAATAAAATATTCAATGAACAAATAATTCAAAATGAACGCATGTTTAATTATGTTAAAAGGAAACTTCAACATTATTTTGAATTTATGGTCCATTATTGTCTTCTGCTTTATTTTCTAATTATAGGCCTATATGTAAATTTATAAATGACCCTCTTCTATCTTTGATAATAGAAAACTACCTTTTAAAAAAGGGTGGGTGGTTGTTTCAAACCAGGCAGTAGGGTCCATGCTCTGACACGTTCAATAAAACATAATTGGTTATTTGAAAATTGACATTAAAAATTCAGCAAACGGGTAAATGAAGTAAAAAAAAGTTGAGTTCGTAGATCAACCAGATAGAACCACAATAAATGGTCCAAATGGAAAGAAACCAATGATGACGTAGGACGGCTAGACATTTTCGCTAGTGACATTGCGCTCTAAATTTCTGGAAAGCCACGATAACCATCAGACCCTGGCCGTTATAAGTTGGGACGGATCTCACCGGCTCTTGTATATAGAAGGGGGATAAATCATTTGATGTCTAAATACTTGCACGACGTTTCACCCAAGGTGTAGTAAGGGGTCGCATTCGTTTAGATTTCATTGAGAGGTTACGTATACACTAAAGATTCAAACGATGTAGATTGTAGACTGTAGAACATAGGCAGCATATGCTTCGCTAATGATTTTTTCTTCTTCTATACTCAATAGGTGTGAAATTTACTACTACTGCTGTTTCCATTATTCTTCTACTACTGATCTTGTTACGACCTCTGTAATAATACCACTACATGGTTAAAATACCTCTTAAGAAAAGGGGATCGCTTATATTATTACACATACAATAATCTCTTGCTAAATCTAGAAATATCTGAAAAAAATAGTTATGATTACTTAAAACTGGATACTTGCAATACGTTTAGGTACTAACTATATCTGGAAACACATGCGCCATTGATTAATATTAAGGAATGTTTACTTTTAAGACGCAAGGCAGATTCAAGAACACAATAAATGTATTTAAAATGCCCGTCAAATGACATAAAACAGCTGGAGAACTTTGTAGAAAATTGGTCGACCGGACATACAATTTCTTCATAAGTTTCGGAGCTGAAGAAAATCGCAAATATGTCGTCTGTCAAGAGTCCGGGACGAGAATGCCGTTTTAATTCACAAATTTTCGGCAAAGACTTCTTGGTTGCTCATTTTTTCGACGGGCATTTGTCAATACATTTTCTATGTTCTTGAATCAGATCTGCGTCGCGGTATAAAACTTCCTAAAGCTACCCGAAAAAGTAGAAATATCCACAATCTGACTTACCATAAACACATAAAAATTAAATGTAATCCACACGTCTACATCGCTGTCCTCATTTCCCGACCTTCCGTTCGAAACACAAATCCGATTAACTGTGTAAAAATAGAACATACATGCATTAAGAAACATGGTGAGGCTTAGAGTAATAGTTTCTTTGTCGCTGGGGGCCAAGATCTTTCGACGATTAAATTATGATCATGTCAATAATAGCAAACGAGTCATACTTTAAATGCACAAAAAGGGAGAATGCGAATACTTTTACCATGGAGCTATGCTTTTACTCATTTGTTGGTGGTCTCTCCATTGACGTCCCGTTGTTTCTTTTGACAATTATTGCGTTCTCGTTTTAGTTTTGGCTTTATTCACATGGTCAAAAACGTAACCACAAATGAAAAATGAATAATTTTATAATGCCATGGACATAATGGAGGCGAGAAGGATTGTTTAAGTGTATACTGTACTACAATTGGGTCACATTCCATGATTAGGCATGCCCTAGCGAGCTCGAAAACTGATGATTCGATAGTATTTTGTAAGTAAATTTTATTTCATATTCCATGAGAAGACGATTCGCAAATTTAAATAAATAACTGAGGAGTTTTAACCCGAAAAGAGCTCAATGTTCTTTATACCGATAACCCACCAAGCCACTGGAATAATACCATGTTTACGACGCTACATCTTCAACACCCTGGCTTAATTGTATAACATTTGCTCGGTCGGGAAGGATCCCCTAAAGACACTGGCGGACTGAATGTGGTTGACAAGTCGATATCTCTAACATCTGCTTAAGTCTGAATAAGTAGCTATTCGCCGGACTAAAAACCGTATATTCCCTGCTCCCGGTTCTTCTTATGCTTGTCTTCTTCCAAAAGGAACACTTTTCTACGACGAATTCGTTTAAATTAAAGTTTGGTCAAACCATCATCTAAAACCCCCTTCGTCTAATTTCCATTTATCCAATTCACCTAAGAGTGAAGGTGATTTTGACATTGTTAAAACCTTCGAATAAAATCAATTTAATTTGTTAACTGACGCTCTACTTTATTTTATGTTTGGTCTATATTCATGGCCTAATTTTCGAGTTATTGATGGCGGCGATAGCGAAGCATACAACACACAAAAATACAACAATGTTATTAAGATCATGAACGTAAAACATAACAATTGTATGAAAGAGAAATAACTTTGACATACCATGTCTTGGATCAATATAGTATATTGAAATTTGTTTTTATATTGTTCGAAACTTGTCTTAAAGGGGAATCCAACCAAAATAAAAACATGTTTGTAGAGGAAAAAGAAAAATCAGACAAGCAGATAGGTGAAAGTTTGAATAATATCAGACAAACAATAAGAAAGTTATTAATCTTTAACAGTTATAGACTTCAAATTGGCCACAGATGTGATGGCATAGTGATGTAGGGCAAGGACGACTCTCCCCATATACCATGTATACTCCAATACGTAAAATGGCTAAAATGTCATTTTTCCAACGTTTTACTTCAAATCATATTTTTTACTTTCAAGAGGACATAAACGATATACTACCTGGGTTATATTAAGATTATACTGCCCCAAGGGAATGGTTACTTCGGAGAAAGCCACAGATTCCTGATTAAGTACATAGCCTAACATGTACTGGGAAAGTTGTCCTTGCCCCTTGTCATAATTTTCTTACCCAGTTGTCAATTTGAACTTAAGGATGTAAATTTTAAAGTAGCCATAACGTTCGTATTGCTTGTCCGATTTCTTTCAAACTTGCACCAATCTGTTAAATGTGTTTCTCCTTTTCAACACAACACTTTATGACCAAGGCTGGATTCCCTATAAACTTTGGGAAAGGATGTGAATTACACAACAATATCCTCTTTTTTTCCAATATCGCAAAAGACAATGGCAACCCTTGAATACCCCCCCCCCCACACCGTTGAGTCTTTTTTTTATTTTTGCATTGATTATGCTACATGTCATTCCATATTTAGTCCTTTCCTCCCTCACACCTGAACACATACACCACTCATCACACCTGAACCGATATAACCACTAGCACACCACAACACATACCCGAGCACACCACAACACACACCCGAGCACACCACAACACACACCTGAGCACACCACAACACACACCCGAGCGCACCACAACACACACCCGAGCACACCACAAAACACACCCGCACACCCGAACCGCCCAGCCACTACCACGCCACATGCCTCCACCCCAGTCAGTGTCTGTCTTACAACCTCTCCATAATTTATCTCTCCATCTCTATCCAAAGCACGCATCCTTGCCTTCCTCCCCTTCAATGGAACGCTTCTCTCCTCTTGACTCCTTAAAACCCCCATCTACCACCTCTTCAGCCATGCCGACAGCTATGAACGACGGGGTAATTAGCTTCACGTTAATGCACTTCACAATTCCCTGAGCGCTTCTGATCAATTGAATCCGATGACTCTATGACTTAACAAATCGTAGGTGCGGAAGAGTAGCCACCAAGTAGCCCCCATTAGCATCGCTGGATAAATAACCATTCCGTTGGTCATTTGGGTAGTCGTTTTAACAAGGAATGGTGTTTTGCCTTGCAAATGATGTAATATTTAGGTACTTTGCTCTTAGATATATTTTGATACGGATACGGTTACTGCACAATATTGCCGTTATTTTAGGTTGCAGAACCCAATATGCCCAAGGGAAACTCTTGTGTTTGTTCTGACACAAGATGTCAAAACATGGGTACTCTAAGCTATCTGAATTCCATTACCACGATCAACAATGCTAGCATCAACAGGTGTGCCTGGCACAAGCGGAGAGGCGCCATATTGAAAATGTGTGTACTGTAAACAGAGAAAAAGATTCCTATCAATCGTAATAAAGCAAACGGAGTTCGAAGAAACAGAGTACATTGTCAACATTCCATGTTTTATCAATCGTTTTAGCCCTTTTGTCTTTATAATACTTTAATATCTTATGAAGATCGAGTATAATTTACACACAAACACCAAACAGATGAATTTCGTCCTTTAGCCTTTTCAAGATACTCCTGATATAGCCCAATTAACATGATTAACCCAATGTCCGAAAAAAATCCTGAGTATATTTGAAATATCAATGTGATTGATTACGTTTCCGCCGGTAATAAGTATTTGAATGTGCAGGGAAATAACTAGTATGTCATGAAATAAGTATATCTACATGATGAAAGGAAATACTTTTCTTAGAACATTGTAGAACGGATGTGAAAGTAGGGCAAGAAAATAAGATCTTTCAGAAGATAAAAAAAATATTCATTTGCTTGTAGGTTTTTGTCCATTATTAAGTGGACGCCAAAATGAAAATGCAAAAAGGAATAATAACACGAGATTTAAATATGGCTATCAATCTTAGATGAGTATAGGTCAGTCTGGAGTCTCTACGGGCCAAACTTTCTTCTTCGTCGTCGTGTTTTCCTCCTCTTCTTCGTTTACACTTCTTGTTACCCTACATTTTCGTCCATTTCTGAAGGGGCCTTATTTATAAATCAGTGTAGGTCAGGTTTGTCTTTTCCATACATCACATGGCCAATGGATAATGTTCTTGTTGTTTGCTAGTTCATCTTCTCATCTCATTTTTGTTCTTTCTTCCTCTCTTTATTCTTCTTATTCTTCTATTCTACTTTTGAATGAATGCTAATTTAATTTTCCTAGAGAAAATTCCACCTTCTTTTTCTTCTTCGTATGCTTTCTCTTTTTTTTCTGCTTCTTCTTCTTCCTCGCTTAATTTCACTTCTTTATTTTCTTACTCTTCACCTCTTATGTTTTGGCCTTTTTATTTCGTTAATTCGTTATTTCGTTAAAAGTGAACACACAACTCTCTTCGTCACCCCTTCTCTTGTCCTCTTTCAATTTAAACAGTTAAATGAAGAACGTTATTTTTTTCAAGCAGCAATGTTGGCTTTGAGTATAATATAAGTCGGAAAATTACCGAATCCATTTACGCTTCGGGAACAGCAAAAACCAGAGCGCTCGCTCCGAGTACCTCTGAAGTGTTTCCACTCCAAACGAAGGGGGTCAATATATAAAGTGTACGATACCTACGTGTCAAGTGATATAACTATTTCGTTAAAAGTAGATGTTATTCTTGTAGAGTAAAGAGGGTTTTCTACTTCTAAATGCATTTCTCGTGTTGTGGCACTCACAATCAAGTGCATTACCGATTATAACATGTAGTGTTATCAGTTAGCTTTTAACCTTTGTTATTATTTTCAAGAAGGGTAAAGTGATTATGACAGGTGTGAGTATAGACGTGCTTAATACGCAAAAAAAGAAAGAAAAATGCAGATGCAACACGGCCACACATCCCCTATGTTAGGCCACACTATCCCCAGTTCTAAATAAAAAAGAACAACAATATACAGAGTGAAATTACGATAAATACAACAATACTTATTTTATTATTTTGGCCAGTACACAGTAAATCAACTTTTTTTTCATGAGACAGTTTGTGAGAAATATAACGCTGGTATGGTTTGTTTTTAAGGTCACATGTTAGGTGGTATTTTTAACCCTACGATATGTATAGCGTGGAGGAACAGATGGCAAAACAGTCGATTTAGGCCTACCTGTTTTCTCCATTCTGTATACATGGTATACTGCACTGGATTTGCAAATGAGTTTGAACTCGATTTCAATTTCTTTAGTTTTCATAACATAAACAATCACTAAAGCTGCAGTGCTTTATTTATTTCATTTCACCCGATGCCATCCAAATAAGAGTCTGATTAGATGCAGAATATGTAGAAATACCTTATTTTCAAAACGGGAGTCAATCTGTGTCCTAATATTATTGTATCATTGTAGTATTGCATCAGTTATAATGTTAGCAGAAAAAAAACTATATTTAGTAACACGACATTCCATTATATCAAGCGAAAAACACGATGAAGCAAGATTTTGATTCTCATTAAAGCTATTAACACAAATATTTGAATATATCATATTGATGTATTCCGATCACATTAGAGCTTAACTCCTTATAGGTATTTCCTTACAAAATAATGTATGATGCAAACTGAAACATACATTCTATTTTTTATGGGTAAATGAGGCATTAGCATGTTCATATTTTATTGACGTTCTTGCCGTCGTTGAAATGGTTGTCTGCTTTGTGTATTTTCTACATAATATTCTGGGGATGTACTCCATCAAGTGCAAAGCTACAACATTTTCGCTAATAATCGTCACCAGAAGATGCGCACTTGTTTCTATTTAAAATGCTGGAAGGTGGACGCGAAAGGCTCCTTAGTCCATATCAACCCTCCTTTTCTTCGCTTTGCCCTCGGGTTATCACGAACTCATAAAGCACACTCCATTACCTTCGTGACACTATATTTTCAGTGAAATGTTATGGCTTGTTCTACGTGTTTTCACAAATTTAAAGGGGGGGGGGGGGGTGCCCGCTGAATACAAATAGGTCAGTCGTACAGTGTGTGCCCTGCAATAGATCAATGTGCTTCGATGTTAGTCTTGATATGCATGATACACCATTGTATTGAATCTGTGTTGGAGGTTTGAAATGGTCGTTGGTCCTAATTGGAAACCTATAAAATATTGTAATTTTAATATTGTGTAGAGTATTAAAAAGACTTTGGAAAAAACAATGTTATTAAATTCATTGTTGCATCATAGGGCAAGGGACCGAGCATAATTTGCACAGCTTAAAAACCGTGGTTCATGCTAGTGTTATTCACACGGCTCCTGCATTTCCATGGTTGCAGTAATTAAAACGATAGTTTGGTGAAAACAGCGAGCTTCATTTCGGAGTTTTTCGTGATTAGTCACGGCGAAGTAAAAAAATAGGTTGGATTATTGAACCACGTTTAGGAAATGACAGCTTCTTGAGGTGAAATAATCTTTTGTCTTTAATAATTATTTCATATGGTAGAAAAGAAAGGGTCCGAAACACTTGTCAAAACGGAACGGATGGCAGAGAATGCCTTTTTCATGGTAGTAACACACTGGAAACATGATACATAATAGAGACCAGAGCATATCATCCTAAAATTTTGCTATCATTGTAAAAAAAAAACTATTCAGAAACATACTACTGGCGCCATCGAATTAAAGTTCAATCAAGATACCAGAGACTATCCAATGTACAACATTTCAAGAGGACTTGATCAAATTGACCTAAACAACTTCATTGAGATTGATGTTCATGGTAGAACCAGAGACCGTAGCATGAAATTAAGAAAGCACAGAGATTAATACTATATGCTATCAATTAAAAATGCAATCGTGCAACATCTTGCCTTCAACACTATTTTTATGAATGGAAATTAGTAATAATACCTCAAAATAATTTTGTGTACTTATCATTTCGTTCAGTGTGAATAAGCATTGACAATCACATGCAGTTGGTCTAGCGGCTGAGTCGTATGATACCATGCTAGGCTTTTGATGTTTGATTGCATTTGAAAGGCACGTGTTATTCCGTTCAAGGTCGACACCAAACAATGAACATGTCACCCACCCACGGGCTATATTGCTTTTCCTTTCAGCAAACAGGCCGAGTCCTAACAGATGCCTATGTGTAGAAATTCTGATGGGGGAGCAATACACTGGAAGCATGGTAAACAGTACCGATACCGTAATGTAATTTGTGTGTAGATCTGTTTGGTCTGTAAGATAAGCTTAGTTGGCACTTTCCTAAAAATGTGAACTTCAGTAGCTGAAAACTGCGTATTTAACGCTAACTGGTAAATTGTAAATGTTGGTGATTTTTTACCTGATTGCCATGAAAGAATGAATGAATGAACCCCCCCCCCCCCCCCCGCTCTACCGACTGAGCTTTAACTGCCTCAATATTAACCGGTGTCAGCGCCATTCTTATGGGTTCATATCTATTATTTGGTGATAACATTTTAGGATCTTAAATATTCAGACCTGGACCTTGGCAACTACACATTACTGCCCCTAGTCTGCTAGCACAAACTCATATTTGACACTTTAACCAGTTATACCATGTCTAGAGTGAAGACTAGAAACCAAACTCCTTGTCTGGTAGAGCCAGCCAAAGAGTGAAAAGGCCTATACTAATAATGGGAATATAGAATAATAATAGAAAAATACACAACTTTTTCTGTTGTTTTATTATTCTGGGTTGGTGTAATTAATGTTTTACCAATTTGGAAAAAGTTACAATCTCCATCTTAATGATAATCCTGTCCATTGCACATTGTACTTGATTGGGCTGCCGTTCCATGGTACGTTGAATGGTATTTGAATATTAACTGTCAGACTGTTCAATTTGTAGTCAGCCAAAATAGTAAATTAATTAATTAATGAATAAATAAATAAATAAATAAATAAATAGATGAATAATGAATAAATGATTGTTAAATGAATGATTAATAACAAAGAAACATAAATAGATAAATAGATATAATAACTCACTTGGTGAAAAAAGAAAAAAAAAATATTATCAAAAAAGAGAAAATGGTTTAATCAAATAAAACTTGTACAACCTGACCATCGCTGATTTGTTTTTATCAAACCATCTTCTTTTCTCTTGAACACGTGGTCAACTCGAGCTGAACTTAATGAAAGTATATATTAAATTGCAAGGTTAGCCCCTGTCATTGCCCAGCAGTTTCTATGTCAAAAATACTGGCACGACCTGTTTCAATACCGTAATTGATCTCGGCAATACACAGCGGGATCAGTCCAATTTGAAGATTAATACTCCTCACTAATGGACATCATTTTCAATATACACCTGGTCGAGCATGTACGTGATTTAGCTAGAGAAGATGATACGTGAGAGGCTTATGTCAGGACTACATGATTTCCGATTTAATTCTATTTATTACGAATCTGATATAATTATAAGAAAGGGTCTATGACAGTGAGTTAAATTTGTCTTGTTTCTATAGCATCTATGTTGAAATGCACATGATGAAAATAATTTCAAATAGTGTATAGGCCTGCATAACACGGACACACGCAAATATAAGACTAGAAAAACTTCTTCGAAATTATGTCAAAATTTACGTTGAAAAAATTAAGGAAAATGTTTGAAGAAATAAAAAGGTCAATTGATGGAAATTCAAGTTAAATATCATACAATGTAGATACAATGTCATAAGTACCACATGGTTCAGAAGCGGACACCTAAATGACGAACTTGTCTCCTATATGACACAGGTTCAGCTTTACTCGCATCAACATTGACAGAGAGCTAAGCAGCGACATGTCGACGTTTCAATGAAATATTGCTATCCTCCCAATGATGGGATGATGATCGTTGACATCTAAGATAATTGCATCTGGCTAGCGATCAAGGCATTATACGCCAGCGCACTGTCCAGTTCGACTTTGACCTCTTCATTCATTCATTCAAACATTGACCTCTTATCAAAATTTTATATTACAGGTCACCTTAGCAACTGAAATGACGGCCCAATAATGGATTAACCACAATGATGTAAGTGGCTCTTCAAAGACATTGACATTGACGAACAGTATTTCGAATCAGTCTGAGGACATTTTATTGTATCACTAACAAACTGATGACCTTGGACAACGATGATAATTGCACTGGACTAGCGATCACTCCGATCAGGACACATTTCATTGCACTGCCCAGTACTGCCAGTTGAAATTGACTTTTTATTTCTTCAAGCACGGACTTCCTACAATAAACTTGTATCGTTATCACCTGAGAAACAAAGCTGACGTTCCAATAATTGATTTGCAATAACAACGTAAGTAGCTCTTAAAAACACGTTGACATTGATGTACAGTTTAGAATCAGTGTGTGGACATATGTTCTCATATGCACAATGCACCAGCAAAACTAGTGATGACCTTGGTCCTTGGACGTTATGACAATTGCATTGGACTAGCGATCAGGACAAATTTCAGTGCACTGGCCAGTACTGCCAATTGAAATTGACCTCTTCATTTCTTCAATCATTAGCCTCCTACTAAAAACTTTTATCATTATCACCTGAGAAACGTAACTGGCGCTTGAATGGATCTCTTCAAATACCTTGACACTGACGTACAATTTCGAATCCGTCTGTGGACATGTTTTTGTTAATCATTTGTTTATTTATTTCACTTTTCTTTTACCAGGGTAGCCCCTTCAGTTATGTTAACTGATTTTCAATAGGGCCCTGTGAGTATCACTAAGGAACTGATGACCTTGGACAACGATGATAATTGCACTGGACTAGCGATCAGGACACATTACAGTGCACTGCCCAGTACTTTTTAAAGAATTGACTTCCTACAAGACACCTGAGTGACGGAGATGACGTTCCAATAATTAATTTGCCACAATAATGTAAGTGGCTCTTAAATAACGTTGTCATTGATGCACACTTTGGAATTAGTGTGTAGACATTTCCTCTCATTTGCACAATGCACCCCCGAAATAAATGATGACCTTGGAGAATCATGATAATTGCATCGGACTCGCGATTATGACACGCGTCCGTACACTGCCCAGTCCTGGCAACTGAAATTGACCTTCTTAATTTCTTCAAATATTGACCACCTGACTGTCCTACCAATAATTACATGTAGGGTTTGCATATTTGTCGGTCACCTGAACGGAGAATGGACCGTATCGATTTTGTGATTGTATAGTGTAAGTGCAATATTTTTAAATCCTCTTTAAAACTCCATGTGTGATATGTCCTGAATAATGCATTTATTAAAAAATTAAGGCGTAATTATTGGTGTTGTTGTTAAAGGACGCACCTCAACTCTGTCAACTGATCTAACGTTGTATACATACCCCAAAGTAATGACCTTACAAACCGGCAATATATCGCCTTTCTGTCTCACGCTGTGAATCACGGAGCAATGACAGTGGCAGTCAGTTTATATCGCTAGGAATTGACCGCCATAGCTCCGACAGATGTTTCACGCTGACCCAATGACCCAATAAAATGATATTGCTTAAACTTAAAGCAATAAACAGGGAGAAATCAATGCGTTCTGTTTTGCGGCTATTTTTCCGAGTTCAGTTCATTCCAAATTACTTTTGAATTGAACTTACACTCTGCCTATAGTAAGGAATCTAAATAAATAAAATAAATGAATAATGAAATAATAAATGCGGATGCTTTATTATTACTGTCTAATTTGTGGTGATTCTCCGCAAACGAGTACTTTTGAAACGACTAACGGAAAGAAAATAGACAAAAGGGAGATCTGGGCCGGGTAACCTAGTAAATAACCCTAGAATTTTCTTTAAAAAATCGCATCTCCTGCCCCCTAACAAGATATCCCGGCGCAGCCCCTGGTTGTTGTATGAACAGTAGCTCGGTAATACATATGAATGCAAAACGCTTAATCAATTTTATCCTTAAAAAAACGAGACAACTCTAATTTCCCCCATTCTGTTTTTATTTGGTGAATGGTGTATATTTTTGCGCAAAGAATATTTATTTATGAGGAAAAAGAAGCAAGGAACGCGTCTGGTAACTGATTCAAATAAACACGGAAAAGGAATAAATGACATCTAATTGTGATTTATAACACATTATATTTTTAGAACGACGTGCAAGCTGAATTGTGGTGTATGTAAATATATCATTAGCTACCTTTCGAATAGCATAATCACCACGAAACTCGGGTATTAGCTGTGTGTCTCTGTAGGGGGGGGGGGGGTAGTTCTCAGAATCTTTACCTAAGCATTCCGGTTGATCAGTCAAGAATAAGACATCCTATACCACACGCAGGTGGCGATGTGATGGGGTAATATAAACATCATCTCTAAACCTGAAAAGACACGTCTTTATTGATCAGTGTTCTGCATCTCCACACACTGATAGTATATCAATAAACTCTTCTATAAATGTTTTTTTTAGCATAACAACAAAGGTAACAATGATTTCATATGTCATTTGTATCTTTGTTTAAATACGAACGCGCCGATGTTGTGTTGTCATATCATGATCGATGCGTAGGCCGATCGCAATAATGGTAATAATTTCTGATCATATATACTGTATTTCAAAACTGTTTGTATGGAAACTGACATTACTTATGCTATTTTTTTTATAACGGGTTAATTTTTCTATGAAAAAAATATTTTCCGCTTGTATATGATAATTCAAATCGCTACCACAGCCGTCATCATGGACATCATTCAAGCCACCCTCTTTGTTAATTACACTTTACATTTTCGGAAAAATAACTGAATAAAACAGGAGATTTTACGTAGAGGTGTTGCGGCTCAGTGGATAAATCTTCGGACTTTTAACCCCAAGGTCCGGGGTTCATATCCCACCGCAGCACTAGCATACTTTGGCAAGGCATTTATCTACATTTGCCACTCTCGACCCAGGTGCAGTAAATGGGTACCCGGTAGGAAGGAATTCCTTGAATGCTCGATGCGCCCGATCAGGGTAGCCGTGCTAAAGCCGGGGTAATAGTATGCAGCGCTTAGAAACATTTGTATTAAGCGCTATATAAATGTTGTATATTATTATATTATTGTTTATTATTATTATCAAAATATGAAATAGCTAAAAATCAAGGTTGAAACTCAGACACGAGTTGACATTCCAGGAACCCCCAACTGGCATCGTGTTTAAATACCGAATTCACCTGTGATAAATCGCCAATACTCGCGATGATGAAAGATGTACATTCGTCGACTAAACAAAGACGCGAAACAATGGTTTTGAACGACAGACAGAGCAGGGAAAAATAAATACCAAGTCTGGTTTCCCAGAATGTATGTTTAACACGATTTAAGGCGATGATAAAACAGTAAGCGCAGTTCTTACGAAGAAAATTGTTGATGTAAGATTGTATTTTCGAAAGATTCTTGTAGTTATCAACGATTTTTGCCGAATACAAGCAAATACCATCATATTACAATAAACAGAAAACAAAGAAAACAAATAAAACTAACAAAACCTTCACATCCTGGTGCCATTTCGAAATAGAGATTGTCGAGAGCGTTTCCGCACGTCAGAATTTTGATGGTAAGACCATACATGCTTAAGGGATCGTCTATTATCAACACACATTTCCATACAATCATGAATCGAGAAACACTAACTAGAAAGTAACATTTAAAAAATGAAACAATGAAAAATAAATCGCAGATCGTGGGATTATTTCATAATGCTGATTGTAGAGGCAACTCCAATTAATGACCTTTAATTTTCATAAATGATAACGGGGCCGGGATCTGGGCTTGTCGGATATTATCATTTTCATCATTGTTATTATCAACGGTCACCGTCGTTATACATGTATATGGGCATTTTCACGGTAACTGACGTTACACGGCACAATTTTACACACTTTTCATTGTGTGTATGATTATCTCTAAAACAACAAATGAAAAGTGTGTAAAATTGTGCCGAGTAACGTTAGTTACCGTGAAAATGCCCATATAGTTATCAAAGGGGAATTTCACCCTAAAAATTCACTTTTCGATGAAATGTACCTAACTTTCTGCACTTCAAGTGTAACATCATTAACGTGAATTTGAGAAGTGGAAAAGTAATAATCAGTCAATCACTTTTCATCAAATGCATTGCCCGGAAAATGAAGAAGACATCAAAAGTTATTCAAGGATAAAATTGCACATGAACCTTGAATGCTTGTCTTGACTTTTCATCGATCGATTGCAGAAAAGGCCCGACTGACTTCCCGCCCTTTCCGCAGCTGGTGCGCGCTGTTTTCTTCTTTAAACTAGGTTAAACATACATTAGTATATTGATCTATCGAGAGTCGGAATGTTTTTATTAATGTTAATTTGGTTTCATCTTCGATTGTTCTATTCTCGGTCCACATACTCAAGGTTACAGGAATAAGAGAAATTCAAAGATCGTCTGGAGTTAACCATTGTATTGTCTGGTGTTTCTGATAAAGAATAGACGAAAAAAAAAACAGCTACATAAAAGCAGACCACTAATTAAAACGTGTAGTAGGTTAATAATTACAGATGAGACGAGCAATCACGTCCGATGTTTTCTATGTGCAGCTAATTTTCCACAGGATTTTCCGAGGCAAGTTTCTGACAAGTCATGTGAGAATGTTGTTTGTTTGTATATTTGTTTGTATTTATTTCCATATAAAACAAAATATATACATGATCAAATTAAAAAAGAAAAAAAAATCATCAAATGAAATAAAACATGGAGGATTGCCCATTTCAGCGGTATTAACATAATCCCACTGTTGTTCCATGGGGTCATTTGCAACGTAAATACATATTAGAAAAAAAAAAATATACACTGTAAATACACAAAACTTAAGAAAAAAAATGAAAATACTAAAACTAAATTACGGTAAAAAAATATCCAATTGTAAAAATGCCCCCTTCCCTTTAACCCACCCTCTATAACTATTGATTACCTAAACGCCCAATTTAGTCTGTTATTACACCAATTACTATCGTATGGCAGTGAATAAGGGATTGCGGATGTCAAATATCGAAATAGTGAAAAAAATCTAAACGTATTTATTAAATATATTAAGCTTGAGTGGTAGCTCATTGTACAATACAGATCCACGATATAAGAATGTACGTTTACATTGATTTGTTCTTGGTTTGGGAAGCATTAGGTTTGAATTAGATCTTAGCCCAATCCAATATTTTATTATTAGCTTATCTTCTGTACACATCTCAAACTTTATAATTAATAAATGATAAAAAAAATCAAAGGAAAGTAATAAAGGGCATGAATGTTAGATAACATTGGTTTTGCGACTGTTCTTGTTCCTGCAAATATCACATCACATTCCCAAAAGAAAGGCCCTCCTATATCATTCATATGAGGGTAACAGGATTGAGCAAATTAAAGGTGAAGATGGTGATGAGTAAAGATATTGCATGTTGTTTGACGACGTAGTATAATGTTCCTACTGAAATAATAATAATTTTATATAATTATTATAATCAATTATTTTATTAATTAAACAAGATAATTTGAATAATTATTGGTTCATGTAATTTCAACACTTCAAAAGTCTTAATTTCAAAGCGAGTATATTTGACTATGATAAACTGAAACAACAAATTTAATGCCACGCCCACCCCTCTCCTCCCCCCCCCAAAATAATAATAATGGAGGCAAAGCAGGTAAAAGGTGTTTCTTTTTCAACTCAGGACATCAGAAATAAAGGTTTCCTATACTGTCGGTGACCTATTTCAAAGGTGATCATAATCATAGATGTACACAAATACAAAAATACGCCTTATTCACGTGATTTCTTTTTTGGGCCAATCGCCTGACAGAATTTCGCAAGCGCGGATTTTCAAAATTGCATTACCTGTCGATGCGTTGCTATACCGACGTCTTAAACAGAGTTCCGTTCGTTTATTCTACTTAACACAGTCTAGGTTAACCCTTCATCTTTCTAATGCTAATAATATTGTCGGAGTCATTTTGCAATTGAATAAATGATGTTTATGTGCACTCTTTCTTACAATAATTGGTAATTTATAACAAACTATGGAAAGCTGATACACAATGAATCCAATACCATTCCCGAAATTGCCAATTTACAAATGGTATTCTCATTTCCGTAGTTCATTCGATGCTATAGGTTTCCTTAATATTTTATTCACTTCACTGCATCATTAAAGGGATGATCCTGATCAAAAAGTCATGTGATTCGAACTGCTAAAATCAGAGAAAAAAAACACTGGTGATTTTATAAAAATGACAATTTCATCAAATGGCACCTCCAGCTCACTAAGTGCATAGCCATGAAGATGTGCATAACCGTTTTTTACAAAGACGACAATAATGCCGTGCATTAAACAATCAACAACTTCATCATATATATATATATTACGCTGTGAACACATTTTCAAGGTTCTGTTAGTTGAGTTGTATATTCAAGTGTCTATAAGATAAACACGTAGTAGTGATAGTATCAATGTTGATTGAAACAAAAGAAGCCAAGGAGTAAAATATGCTGTCTATCGTTTTAATGCATTGTACTACATTGTAATCAACTAAATACAGGATTCACCCTGGAAGAGTTAATATTAATCATGAAAAAGGGTGTGCGGTTCTACACAATCAATATTTAGCTTCCGATCACACGCTAAATTGGGTCTAGAGATAATGAATTTCTTTATTGGATCTGATCGCTTAATTGACATTGAAAGCATTTTTTCTGGCGGTCAATAAACGTCTGTATCATTAACATAGGAAGTTGCGAATGGAACAATACACAACTTCATCTTACCATTTCGGTAGTCAGGTAAGCTAGTAACCAATTCAAGTGTTGTTTAAATCAAATTATTTAATTTGTGGAAGAAAAGGTTTACGTCTAATTGATCAACATCTTGGTTTGTTTAATATTGAGAGGCGTTTGTTTTGGTTTTAATTTGCATTGCTGTATCTCATCATGAGTATTGGGAAACAATATATTAGAAATACATCTACATCATTTCAATTCGTCCCATAATCATTATCTCATCCTACATATGTGATTTCCCAAATGGCATTAATGCACTTCACCATGTGAATGGACTTGGTGAAAAAAATTGCGATTATAGTTAGTATTTCATGGAGTTCAGATTACTTATGTCATTTGGCTATTATGCAAGACGTCTACGACACAAATTAAAATATAAATCATTCATGTTACAATGTTCCCATCGGATTCATCATATTTCGTTTACATTAGCATTCATTGGACATTATGGAGGTAAATCAAAGTACAACGTGACACATATCATAGTCCTAACACAGTCACATATCAAATACACACACAAATAAAAAAAATAGTATAAAAAGTGTTACATTGCATACAACAATATATATAATAATAATAACAATAACGATATATTTACCCAGGTTAGCCACTTCAGTTCCGAAAACTGTTCTCCCAGCGGGCCCTGCTACTATTATCACCCCGGCTAAGCTAGGCTATACCGATTCAGGTGCACGCAGCTTTTTGAGGAATTACTTCCTGCCGGTACCCATTTACCTCACCTGGGTCGAGTGCAGCACACTGTGGATGAATTCCTTGCTGAAGAAAACTACGCCATGGCTGGATTTGTACCCATGACCCTCTGTTTCAAAGTCTGGAGACTAATCCACTGGGCCACGACGCTCCAATATATATATATATATATATATAAGCTACGCCTACCATTGTTCTCTTCATCCATTTCTTTACAATATTTAAATAAAAGAGTTGCCAAAGCTGTTGTACATGTATAACTTTACACATTTGTATACTTTCTCCCATACGTGTACTGTATCAAAGCAATAGCTTTGATCCAGCTGAAGCATGGCGGCTTGTCATTGTTCGAAACCCACCTTCACCCAACAAAGGAAATCATAATTGGAATAGTGTCGAAAATCTGTCTATCTGACGGTCAATCGGATCGGGGTCGCCCTAGCCACTAACCCGTCTCTGTGGTCTAGTGGTTAAGGCACCGGCGTTCAAAGCTGGGGGCCCGGGTTCGATTCCCGGCAGATAATTTTTTTCGGCATCACCAATTTTTCCAAAGGGTAGATAGCTCTGGGGAACCTTGATTTAAGCTACGCCTACCATTGTTCTCTTCATCCATTTCTTTACAATATTTAAATAAAAGAGTTGCCAAAGCTGTTGTACATGTATAACTTTACACATTTATATATATATATATATATAGTGAAATAAATGGATGAAGAGAACAATGGTAGGCGTAGCTTAAATCAAGGTTCCCCAGAGCTATCTGCCATTTGGAAAAATTGGTAATGCCGAAAAAATGTATCTGCCGGGACACATTTCACATATATATATATGCATACATACATATATATACATATACATGTAGATGCAGAAAATGATACGTAGTATTTTATGTTTGAATAGTCATATAGTTTTCTTTCCGTCCGAAGATTTAGAAAATATATAAGTAAATATTCTGTTCAATGTTTGTTTGTATTTTCTTCCTATTTCAATTAATTGTGTCGTCATGGGGATTCATTGCCTCGTCTGTGAACATCCATATTAAAAGAACAATCAACATGATTAATCGTACGGCTCAAACTGAATTAAAATAAAAAGTTCGGTACATCTAACGCGGAGCAATTGGGCGGTTCATCAATTGCCATATATATTATTCATATATCGATTACAGTTGAAAGTAACATGATGCATGTATAGAAGCTCAACCGTACACCAATCCTATCATCGTTTTTATATAATAACATGCTGATCTTTCTACGTTAGGCCTATATTTCTATGAAAACGATTGAAAATATTTCTCCTGTTGATTTTCTAATGCATTACTTGTATAACAGAGTTCATTTTGATCCTGAAAGTATATGCAGGGTCTATATATCTATATACCTAACTTTAACACACATACACACCCTCATCCTCACCCACACACACATGTGAAATGAATTGAGGGAATATCAGTGGCGTGGCTAACTTTTTCTTTTCAGTAATCCATATCCATGATAGTTTTTAAAGTTGTTGTTCGGTTCACCATGGGGCTACCATGAGTTCAGTAACTTTATCTGTATTATTTCAAACATTCCATTAAAATATTTTAGGATTCACTAAAAATATACGAAAACAACAGCAACACAACAATAAAACAGACATACAGTGTGCAAAATACTTTAAGAGCCCCTTTAAACTTCGCATTGAAAGGAGAATACTCATTTGAGAGGCTGCTTATCCCATTCGGATACCCCAAAGACATTCTTCCCAAATGTATATCAGATATCCCTCTCAAAAGATTTTAACATAAGATAATTTAGTACCAGGTTAGCTCTTTATGACCGAATGACGTACTCCATTCATCAATTCATGAAGACACAAACACTTTTTTTTTCAATCTGAGGTTTTTGTTACCTAATCCCTTTAAGCCATTTAATTTTTTATCAGTATTTCAACGACAGTAGCTAAAATTTATAGAAATAAGGAAAAAAAGAAAACAGGAGGAGAACAAGACGAATGTGATAATATGCCTAATTATGATAACGATGATGATGATGAGGATGATATGCCTAATTCTGATAACGATGATGGTGATGATGAGGATGATGATGATGATGGTGGCGATGATAATGATGATGATGATGATGATGGTGGTGGTGGTTTGATGATGAAGATGATGATGATGATGATGGTGATGATGATGATGACGGCGATGATGATGATGCTGATGATAATGATGATGGTTATGATAATGATATCAATAATTGCGATTAACATTAAAGATAACACGAACATTGATTATTATTAATGTTGATAAGAATGTGAACATAACACATGAGCATGATTATAATAATGACAAATATGATACGCACCATCATCAAAATGTTATTTTGAAATAGCATAAACTCTTTAACAACATCATCGTGGTGGATTAATAACGTTAACAGTAATTGCACGTTTTTGTTTGAGCTGTAACTAAACATTGGATAGACAATAAAAAAAATGCAATTACTATGAAAAAATACAAACAATCAAACCAAATAAATGTGTGATCTTATTGATATGATACATTTTAAATCGTATTCCATGTAGTGAAAAAAAATAAAGAAACATAACAGAGCCTACCGAAATCCGTTTCCTACGAAAATTATAATGGATCACATACAACAAAACAGAAGGGCATCATGACAACAGTCGCGAAAGAAAAAGAAAAAATAGAGCACAATGATAAAAATAAAATAAAAATATGACACACACAGAGTTGCCAACCCAAACAACTTAAAGGCCAAAATGAAATATAGTTCACGTTGTTAGGTACCATACACGGCTGAGAGACCATCCGGAACACCATTAACTCTAGCAAAATAAAATAATGAAAATTGAAGGTATCTATTACAAAACAGCGGAGAAGGTAAATTATATAATTGGGAATCATGTGTAGATAATTAATTAAGTAGCTAATTCATTTCCCAGACAAACAATTCACTTTCAGTTAATATTTCTTTCTAGAATTCCACAACACAATTAGTTTCAATGCAATACTTTATCCGTATTATTTATTTTACTGTTTGAATATTTCTTTGTGTCATTATTACCTTGTAATACATCGCAATTCGGCCTTAGCCGCAATGATGTCTTGATTTTATTAATAAACCATTTATCTATCTATCTAGCTAAGTAGCTATTAAACATGTTAAATGATGTAAGAAATACAAGTCACGTTACCGAATAACCCATCCCCGAAAAAAAAATATTTAAGAAAATAGCGAACAGCAAGATCATCGAAAAATTACACCCTTGAACAGGTAGGTAATATTTTTGGCCAACCCTTTACCAAAGGGGTAAGTTAAAATGATGAACAAAAAACTTTTTTGAGCGTCTATTGTCCAACCAGTCCTTTTTTTATGTCATCGGACATTTTTTAGACAAATATTATACATTGATATCTTCGGCCAAAGCCATGCTGTGGAATACTACACTGTAAAAACTGTGTTAAAACTGACATAGGTTGGTGTCTATAGAAGACCACACCATGGGGTGTTCAATTTACACCTTAAAAATTGAACATGACACCAAATAGTGTAAATGTAACAACCAAAAGTGTTGTAATAACACCTACAGGTGTTGAACTATAACACTGTCAATTTAATATCGGAGTTAAATAACCGGTGTGGTCCTCTATGTACACCGGATAGCACCACAGTTTTTGCTGTGTAGTATTCATTTAAATAACAAAACAAAATACATATTGAATTTCATTCGGACACCCAATTAAGAGAAATGTCCTTGTAAATTAGAAAATATATTCAAGAAACTCATCTCTATTAAAATTACCCGACTTTCTAGTACATTTACACTCTAAAAAATATTGGGTAAAAATGCTCCATGAGGGTAATAATGTGTCCAACCAACATTAAGCATTTCTTTTAGGAATTTTTATTTATCCAGTGTGATGAAATTTGTGCCCATTTTAAAGTAATTGCTGCTTTTTTAAACCTTACTGTACAATATGCTTCCCGCATTGGGTAAAATACTGCCCCAAATTGGTTGGACACATTACCCTCGTGCTGGTTAAAATTTTATCCAATATTTTTCTTTACAGTGAGTATGATATCACAATTGCATGGACGAGGGTAGGTATGATTATGGATTAATTACAACCTTTCTTGAAATTGAACATATTCTTTTGCCTCTAATTTCCATTTTCTAACATATTTTCCAGACTTAAGATACATTCCACAACATATCAAACCTACGGATCATCAATTAAATCATTATATGCCACTACTCGTTCATACAACGGTTGTGCTGTTTCTTCTAAGAATTCTGGATTGTTAGGCCTTAAAACTTAACTTTAGATAAGTTTGAAGTAATTTCAGAAACTTGAAATAGTTCGATATACGCTTTCTAAATGTAATTAAAGAAACATCTACATTTTAATGCTTTGCAGAGTAATCACAATGTTTATTTTAGGATTATCAGACTACCCCATTTCCATAGAAGTTTCAAAACAATGATTTCATACTTTTTAAAGGGTAGGCCAATTGTAGTCGATGTTATTTTGTTTCTTGTGATAATTGTGAATATATAAAGTATACTCTTTTTTAAACCTTTTTTATGTATACAGGCTACAACATGAAATGCTCAATCAATAGTTAAAAGGTTGGATGGGTGAAAACCTTTTCTAAATGTTGCATTTACCACTTTAAATGGCTTGACCCGACATTTAATATATTGGATTCAGCTTTATGCAAGGTTGGGTATAACACTTTGGAAGAGGTGTATACCTCACTCCAACCTTTTAAATGTTGATTTAACATGTCATTTTTTAGAGTGCGCAGGCTTTAAGCTTGGTACACAACCGGAAAGAAGAAGAAAATTGGGTTTATAAATATGAACTTATAGCAGGAAGTATCGATTTCTAGACACATGTTATGTACTCTTAAACGCATAAGTGTTTATCACGACTGTTTAGTTATTACTTCATAATCCGATATTGCACGTGGGTGAAAGATAATTTTCAAGAAGGTAAGATTTGTTTTGGAACGAGAGTTTAGGTTGATCATTTGTACAATCATTAGACAGTTAATGAAAACCACGTACCTGGCGGTTTTCAATTATTTTGAGATTACTTACCTCTATGAATAATTGACATACTAAGTTTCTCATGCCATTGGCAATTGATATGAATGTCACGTTTTACCTCTTTATGATACATTATGCTATTTTGAACTGAGAAAATAGCAAGTGGGTAAAATTGATAACTTGTCCCCATATAGTTTGTGATGAAATCAATATCGTCGATCGGTTGAAATCGACATGAAAAATAATAAATTTCATTATGGCTACAACACATATATAAAACAAAACCGTCAATTTAGAACAAGCAGTAAAATGTAAGGCCTACAAATGAGTAAGGGAACGGCATATGCATACTAACATGTGAAAACAGTTTTAATCTAAAAACATGTGATAATAATCCCATTGAAAATACGTGTCGGGAAATGAACACTAATAATTTGACTTTCTTTAATGAAATCCTATTAATTATCAAAATTATTTTCTACTTACCTCAAATAGATGCGAGGCTGACCGGCCAACTCGAGCACGTTTTGTTTTTGATACGACCGTAACGTGCCTAAAGACACGTAGATAAACCAATCCTATACTTCAAATGCACCTTGGTTAATCCTTTTTGGAAGATAGCAAGGCAGTACTCGATGTCTGTGATATTGCAGAGGCGCCGAATAATGTGATATAGAGTTTCTCCAATATATTATATTATAACACGATGTCCGAGAAGCAAGTGTATGAAAGAGATGCGAAAGTCATCAGGCGATTGACTCGGACTGGTAAAGATACCGCAAGTAGCGCGGCTGTCCAATCCGCCTGCACACCGACGTGGTAAAATGCGTTATGAGCTGTAGACCCCGGGTTGTGCGATGTTTAATGGGATTCGTGTTCGCGGCTGCTGCACTCCTCACAAGTTCATGGTAATATCGTTCACCTGTAAATACAGCGGAGTACCGGCAGCGAGTTTCGCCTGTCGCTCAAATCTGTTCGGAAGCCAACTTGCCAGAGCTTTCCAGAGTATTGTTATTTTTAGCCAGCCCTCTAGGTGCATTCTCATACGTGTGTACTAATGGATCAATGGCCCAATCACTTATTAAGAAGTATACGGACGTGACGGTGGCCAAGTTCGATATGCATGGAAGGTTTGCTATAGAATTATATTTATTGTTCACTGAATTTTCTGGGACTTCATTAATGACTCCCACGAGGGACAATTATTTATCTTTTAATTTACCTGTGCTGTCTCACACTTACAATTACCAGCGCTGTACTCCCTCCTCTTTATTTACTTTTATCTCTCTCTCTCTCTCTCTCTTTCACCCGAAACACACACGCGCACAGAAACAACAATGCACTTCTGTGGTGGATTCTGAGGACATCATGAGGGAACTACTATAATACATAAAAGAGGACTTCTGAGTCATTCGTAAGAATCTTGGTCGATACGCTGACGAGAATCATAATATACATTCAAATAATCATGGTTCCGTGATACAACCGAGAACATCCCATAAATCTGTTTTTTTTTTTTAACTGTCCCTCTATTTTTGATTGGTGGTACTCAACGAGAACGTCCTTGGTTCGCAACGGTGTCCCCGTTTCAAATGTAAAGAACGTGTGTATGTACAATTGGAATAAGTATACACAGCACACATCAGGCACACAAACACACACGTTTTATCGCATGTGCGCACTACTCTACCTGCATATCTTTGGTTTCCACCTCTTTCTCCCCCTCTCTTTTCTTTTCATAAAATATCATAAAAATACACCCACAATAAGAATTCATATGAATAAATCTGCCTTCATGACTCTATCCTCCTCTCTCCCTCATCTTCTTCTTCTTCTTATCTTCTTCTTCTTCTAGCACCCTCTCTCTCTCTCTTTCTGTCTTCAGTTTTCTTCCGTTCACCGATCTGGTTTTCTTTTCTCCTTCCTCATGCTCTCCACTCTTCTTAACGTCCCCCTTCTCTTCTCTTCTGCCCCCCCCCCCAATATCTCCCACAATACATATCGTATATGTATATGCAACCGCACTGGATCATTCGTTCTGTCCCCCTTTTTATTCCTCCTTTTCCCCCACTTGATATAACGTCGCATGTTGCCTGGAGCAAAGTCTGCTCGAATATCGGTCGTAATTGTTCCGATTTTTTCACTTCGGCCTTTGTTATTAGGTAGTATCCCGGACCGAAGAACACGCTCTCCCACACGAAAACATATCTAATAAACATGCAAAACTATTTCCAAATGAAATATTTTGTTTATAAGAATGTACTGTACATGCTCGTGTTAAATATTTTCGTATTTTTGTTCTCAATTTGGTAGAAGATACCGAAATTACCGTATTGTATTGCCACCCTACTTAAACACACTATGATTTATTAAAGCATGATAATTATCCAGTACTACATAATGACAATAAAATACAGTTTCGTGACTTCTAATTACTACTACTACTACTACTACTACTACTTCCACTTATACTACTACTACTGCTGCTACTACTGCTACTACTACTACTATTACTACTAATACTACTATTTCTACTAATACTTCTTCTTCTTCTTCTCCTTCTACTAATACTACTACTACTACTACTAATACTACTACTACTATTACTACTACTACGACTAATGCTACTACTACTATACTAATCCTACGACTAATACTACTACTATTCCCACTACTATATACTACTACTCGTACTACTATCATGACTATGCTCTACTACTACTAATACTACTACTGCTACCTCTATTACTAATACTACATTATAATGGCCATCTTGCGCCTCCACACTAGGCCGTCATTTTTAATCTGAATATTGGCTATAAACTAATTCATCTTATTGTAAATTATTTAGCACTTATCTTTTATTAAATTGTCCTACATTATGGAAAATAGAATATATATTCCCATGGAGCGCTTTGAAAACCTATTATTCCAGATTCGAGGAATAATCTTTTTTATGAATAATTTACCACGCAACTCATCTCTCATGACAAGGCCAACTTAATCCGTCTCCTGTTATGAAATTGTGTAAGAAGCATATTCTATTCCTTGCCAGTATTTTCAGGGATGAAGCCAGGAAATAATGATAGGTTTGTTTGTCAGGAGACCTGTTCACAGGGGAATGCCTAATACACGTCCAAGGTTGCTAGGGCATTGGATAGAACTTTACTTTAACGGATATTTCAAGGAGATTTTCTGTGGACAAAGAACAAAACAGTGGTCAATGGCAATGGGCGAGCGGGGGGAGGGGGGTAGGATAACCCCCTCCTAATCCCTGTAAGACTCATCAATTAAATCATTCTTTTAGAATATATAGATTTTTTTTTTTGGGGGGGGGGGGCTGTCCACACGATTTTGAAGGTTCGTCACCTATTTTTTTTCATTTGTTTTGTTCTCGTTTTTCAGATATTCGGTGATGAAAAAAAATCTACCCATTCTACGTCCATGGTCGGCGGGTACTAGACCACCTAAATAATCGTGTTGATAAAATTCTGGATTCGATCCGCTGCTGAACAATCACGTCATTGGTGATTGGTGATTTTTTTTTACCTGATTGCTAAGAAAGCTTGAATGCTTGTAAGCAAGCAACCAGAGGACCGACGGCTTAAGGTCCTCTCCGAAAGACCTGGTACTGAGGAGTAATGCCTAACCAAAGGGCACTAGCGCACCAAGTGGGAATCGAACCCGGGTCACCGGAATACGAATACTGAGCTATCACTATGCCATTAAACAAAATATCCCTACCCCCTACCAGAGAAGAGATGCATAGGCCTAAATAATAATAAAAAAATGATATAGAAAAAGAGAGGTAGAGAGGTAGAGAGTGTGTGAGAGAGGAGGAGAGATACTTGAAAACTGGGGATCGTTTCATCACCCTTTGTGTCAGACAAGTTATCAGATCTGACAACTTTCCTTGATTTTGATTGGCTGAGAAGCATGGTTTCTATGGTAACCGTCGAATAAAATGGGACTTGTCGTCAGGTGTCCATTTATAGTTTCAAAAACGATAAAATTAAGAATAAAACACGCAATTCTTTATCAGAAAAGCGCAGAAATTAAGTAACTGCAGTGCAATTTAAATGCATGATCGGAATGTTTGCATTGGTCATCAACCTTCGAGAGGCGCTTTAGGCCTCGTTGAAGCACAGATGCTAGATCCGCCGTTGCCTTCAGTAAGTCGTTGTTTACATGGTCATCGTCACCGTCAACATAATTAATATTTAACTGCCAGTTGACCTGGAGATGTAAACAAAGATGATGACTTGCGATTTATGGCTGTAAGTGGTTAAGTGTAATTATGGGCACGAAGGACGGCTGTTTTGAGGATGAACTCTTCGATGAGGAATTGGAATTGACGCCCTGTACATTTCTGTATCCTGAATATCACATTTAAGAAATTTTGCAGAGGGCAAAACGTTTCCGGAAAAACTTCACAGTAATGGGCCAATAACCGAGTACTAGTATGTAAAATCGGTTCTAGGACAATTACCCCCCGGACAACTACCCCCTGACAATTACCCCCCGGACAATTAGCCCCGGGCAATTACCAACCGAGGACAATCACCCCTGGACAATCACCCCGGACAATTACCTCTGCGGACATATACCCCAGGACAATTACCCCCGGAAAATCCCCCCTTCTCTCCGGCATCGATGTTAGAATCAAGCGGGACCGATTGTAAGTCATGGTCGGTGGCACAAGTTTTCGAATTATTTCCTACTATGTCTTAAATGTTAATAACTTTCTCTTTCTCTTTTATATTGCTCTTTCTCCTTTTCTCTCTCTCTTTCACTTTCTTCTTTTTTCCTTTTTTCTTCCTTTTCCGCCTTTTTTCTTCCTTTTTTTGTATAGAGGTGCCTTCTGCATCATGAAAAATGGGGGGGGGGGGGGGGGCTTGCCCCCGAAACCTGTTTGGCTACGCATATATGCATCAGAAAATATGTAAACTGGCCCTCATACTAAGTTTTCATAGAACAATTGAACATTCATGAAAGGACACGATTAGACATTATAATCACAAATGCTGAATATCTCTGATTCCAACTGATCTGATTTTTTCTAAATTAATTTTGGGTTTAATTTCATGAAAAAATCAGGCAAATAGATAAAACGTTAAAAAGACACCTTCACAGGTAGAAATATTGAAAGTCGATAACGTAACCATCAACACTAACACTGACAAGTAGGACCTATATTAACCTGTTATTTCAAAACAATTCAACTAACAAGAAGCTAAGAATTATGAAACAATTGGTGCACATTCCAGATTAAGATGTGGCTTTAGTTTATAACTCAATACAATAACCTAAAAAAACTTTATGCACAGATGATACACACAAGAACACCTTGTAATTTTACCATTTAGGCCCTAAATGGTAAAATTGCAAGGTGTTCTTGTGTGTATTATGTTAGGGTGAAAGCAATTAAACGTTAAAGAAGGAAATTAAGTACCAAAATTACTAAATTGTAAACAGTATGACATAATCAAATACAATGTTTTTCCATACAAATTGGCAATCATGATAGTATTATGCATAAACAATTCTTCTAAGGTGCAATTTAATGACAGTTTGTGAGAATTTATAAAAAAGTAGGCCTATCCATATACTAAACAATACGAACTTGGCAAATCAAATAATGAGACCGCGCAGTGTGAGCTGAAAATATTAATATTTAGACCATTAAACGGACATTTTACAGAGCTCTTGAAAAAATCAATTTGTAAATGAAAAAATAATGAAAGCTCGATATCCGAGCTGAAATATATTTTGTATATTGACTTCAAAACTTGATATTTTAAGCTCTATATCAGCCTATATTGAGCAAAAAAATGAATTTCATCGAACAGGCAATGCGAGCGCGAAGCGTGAGCGAAAATTTCATATACTGTAGTAACATAAAAACAAAGCCTTCCCCATCCCTCTTCCTCCTCTTATTTTCCTCTTCTTTTTTCTTCTATTTCCCCCTTCTTTTTTCATCTTTCTTTCTCCTCCCCTTTTTTAAGCTCCATCAATTTTTTTTCAGGGGGCACGTGCCCTGGCCCCCCGTACAGTAGCTACACCACTGCGAAGATTGCCAAAACGAACGATCTTATGCTACGGTGACATAAAAATTACGATAGTATTCTTGGTTTCGTAAAGATTTACAGATGGAGCCCACTTTTTACGGCTTTCTTACTGCGTTTGTTTGATTCCAAGATACTCGAGAATGTCTTGAGTACCTCTGACGTCAAACGTACGGCCGTCGTATGACTCTGTGCACTCCCTTTGTCTAGGGGGTAATTGTCCTCGGGGGATAATTGTCCGGGGGGTAATTGTCCTCAGGGGGTAATTGTCCGGGGGTAGTTGTCCGGGGGTAATTGTCCTTGGGGGTAATTGTCCGGGGGTAGTTTTCCGGGGGTAATTGTCCTCGGGGGTAATTGTCCTCAGGGGGTAATTGTCCGGGGGGTCGTTGTCCGGGGGGTAATTGTCCTCGGGTGGTAATTGTCCGAGGGTAGTTGTCCGGGGGTAGTTGTCCGGGGGTAGTTGTCCGGGGGTAATTGTCCAGGGGGTAGTTGTCCTGATACGTGTAAAATCACACCTTTCATTACATTTTGTTTCTTTTGTAACTTTCTAACAGATTTAAGAAACACCTACCGGGACAAAGTCTGCCGAGGGCTCAAAAATGAGAATGGACCACGTGGACCGGCGTATGACATCTAACGGTAATACTTGAAAAGAATATGCTTGAACACAGAGGCGTAACTACCGGGGGGGGGGGGGAAAGGAAAAGAAACGAAGTGGGAAAGAAGGATTCATTGTACAGTACATTGTAATGTTATATTATATTGTATATATTATATATCACAAAAACAATATTTTGTCATAACTTTATGAAACACAATTTACTAAGGGCCTATATGTGTATATCGATCCTGGTGCTCGCATTTTCTGTTTTAAGAGATATATAATCCTGCTGTACAAAAAAAAATGCCGTTTTTAAGTCAACATACACCAAATATATTTCATCGCACAATGAGTTATGATTGTTTTATGTAGGGACATTGTGCTTTTTTTCATGATTTTTTAAGTGATTGCCCCATTTTAATGTCTGAATATAAAACATTTCCTGTCCGTGCTTAGTTTGCATAAGTGGATTGGTGAGATATGTCTGCTCTTCATTAATTCCCAAAATCAGTCTTTAAAATGTTCCCTTTTCTGATCTGAATATAAGAAAATGTTCACCTCACGCTTTGCGCTCGCATCGTTTGGTTAGTGGAATATGTATGCTCTTCGTGAATTCCTACAAACAAGCCTAAGAAATGCCCCTCTTTCGGTCTGAATTTCCTAAATTTCGAGCTCGCACTTGGCGCTCGCAATATTTGTTTAGTGAGATGCGTATGATAATCATGATTACAATGGCTACATGAAAAAAGTGCTTCATGTGTTTAGATGTACTTCTAACAAAATCAGCAAGCGCTTGGCACTCGCATTATATGGCTATGGTGATATATGTATACTCTTAATGGATTCCTAAAATATAGTTCTTAAAATATCCCTGTTTGGGATCAATATATAAAAAAAAAACAGTTCGCGCTTTGCACTCACATTGTTTGTTCAGCGAGACGGGTACGTAACATGATTACACAAATTTGCTTATAATACCCTTTTTTAGGTCTGAATATTAAAAAAAGAAAATCAGCTCGCGCAATATTTGGCCAGTGAGACACATATCTGTTTAATGGCACAGTCTTTTAAATGTCTATATAAGGTCAGTATACATGCCAATTATACGCGCGAAGCGTACCGCCTAAGTGACTTATATTTTTGCTGGTGCCCCCATGCCGTGACCCACGGTACGCCACTGCCTGGACACAATAATGACAATTCTTTTCGGATCATGTTTTTTATACTTTTATTCTGAACAGAGTATGACCCATTCACACTCTGCAATATCTACCTGTCCAGTAATTGAAGAGAGCAGTAGGCAATACGCAATGTCTCCCCCAGTAAAAATAGAAATAACAATAAAAAATCGATCAATCAATAAGATAAATTAATTAATTAGAAAATAGTAAATAAGTATATGAATAAATTAAAGTTCAAGTCCACCCCAACAAATATTGATTTGAATAAATCGAAACAAATCAAACTAGCACACTGCTGAAAATTTCATCAAAATTGGATGTAAAATAAGAAAGTTATGACAATTTAAAGTTTCGCGTTTTCACAAAAGTTATATGTACTTTTTAGCGATATGCAAATGAGACAGTCGATTATGTCCCCCACTTACAATTTTTTATAGTTTGAATAATACAATAATTTGTTTACAAATTTGTCAGCAAGGGCCAACTTGACTGAACCATGTAATATCAAATTAATGTTAATTATACATGTTCAGTAAGGAATTTATCTTCGTTTGTACTTGACAATGAGGAGAAAATTAGAATATTCCATATTTCATATAATAAAATACAAAAGAAATGGTGAGTAGATGACATTATCAGTCTCTTGACATTAACAGAGAACTCCTCCCGGCAGATACCGTCAAAGAATGTTGCACTTATGAAACCGAATAAATGGGGAAAAAGACTTTGAAGTGTGAAACTTGACTGAACCATGTAATATCAAATTAATGCTAATTATACATGTTCAAAGTATTGATTGATCGATTTTTTTATTGTTATTTCTATTTTTACTGGGGGAGACATTGCGTATTGCCTACTGCTCTCTTCAATTACTGGACAGGTAGATCTTGCAGAGTGTGAATGGGTCATACTCTGTTCAGAATAAAAACTTGACTGAACCATGTAATATCAAATTAATGCTAATTATACAAGTTCAGTAAGGAATTTATCTTCGTTTGTACTTGACAATGAGGAGAAAATTAGAATATTCCATATTTCATATAATAAAATACAAAAGAAATGGTGAGTAGGTGACATTATCAGTCTCCTGACATTAACAGAGAACTCCTCCCGGCAGATACCGTCAAATAATGTTACACTTATGAAACCGAATAAATGGGGGAAAAGACTTTGAAAACAAAATTTATCTTTTTCAGGCATAAATGAAGCGATGAATGAATGAATTTAATGAACATCGAAAACATATTAAAATATTCACTCGTTAGTTTTAATGGTTTCTGCATTTATGTGTTTCCACAGGTGAAAGAGCTCTTAAGTCGTTTTGGTTTTGTTTTCCATTTGTTTTGTATTCATTATATCTTTTTTATTTATTGCTATCTTGTATACAAAAAAAAAAACTCTTTCTTAGGGGTATCGGGGAAAAACAGCGTCCACTTTAAATGGTTGCGACACTTAGGCAATGTTAGGCATTATATCTTTTTTAGCTTTAAGATGGCATCCTTACAATCCCAACGTCTGAAGTTTGTCAACTTGCTCGTGAGATTAAACTTTCAAATGTTTTTCAGTTTGTTCTTCTCTTTTCTTCATCATGTTCATTTCAGTATCCCCGACACTCTCGTCCTCTTTCCTCAATGTGGCGCATACACCAGTTTGCTCCCCCCCCCCCCATCGATGCGCCGCTCAAGGCAGACAATTAAGTAATCGGTGATATGTTGCAGTGGTTACATATGCATGATATATAAGTCATGAATAACCTTCACGTTTACTAATTAGAAAAACAACATTACAGAATAGTCTTAATAAATCAACATCTTTATGTCTTGACACAATACATAATCGGTCCTTCAAAACTGGTTTGTCACATGTTATCTTATAAGCAATATTCATTATTGTTATCAAACAATGAGACCTACTGTCCTCAGATGCAGAGGCGACGTTAATTTAATTATTCCTGAAGGGCGTTATAGTCACGTCTCAACCCTTATTAATTAAATGACGAAATTTAAAGCATGTCATATTCTACCATACACCAATAACGGAATTTTGCTTCCTTCCTCACTATGCACAATTATCTGTGTGATACTGCCAATACGGACAAAAGGTAATTCGGTTTTATAGTCATAATGTTCCCAAATAATAAGATGATACAAATGAGCTGATAGTCATGATGATCGCATTCAGTAATAACATCATCATCATCATCATCATCACCCTCATCATCCTCATCATCCTCCTCATCATCATCGCTGTGGCTGTTTTCGTTTTCGTCTTTGCCACAGTCATTGCCATCATCGTTGGTGTATTCATCGTCATTAGATCATGCAAAAATAGAAAATTATATCATTTGCCACAAGAAATGTTCACCAGTCGTGCTTAATTCACCGATAGCTTTGCAAAACGGCCCCGTACTTTAACAGGTTTATATTTCACAATTATAACTATTTTGCACTTTTGACTTTCTAGTTTTCAGTACCGCTTTTACATTAGTTCATTCTTCATAAAACAGTTTAAAAGCAGTTCAAGGTGGTTTTATAATGGCTGCCTTTTAGAGAGAACATTTTGTTCGAGTTTCGTCAAATGACAATTAGCGCCATCTAACATGTCTAATGGGACCGCATCTGTTTCGCGTCGCCGCTTTTTATTCCACGTGTTTTTTTACACCATTGGGTGTCAAAAGTAATTTCCAAACTCAATGAGAAAATGGTGAAAGTATAACAGTGAACAAATGCGCATCCGGTAGAATGATTTTCATGATGGTTATAATGGAAGCAACTCTGGCGCGTCAAAAAACGGTTGTCATATAACTTAATGTTAAGTCCCATGCACAGCAGGAAGAGAAGAAAACTCTATAAAAAGTTCGTTGAGACGCTTTTAAATATGTTTAACATATTCAATACAAATTGAAATAAGTTCAGATCTGCGAAGTAATATCTTTATGTATGCCGTGAGGTGGAACTTGATTTTTAGTTTTTTTCGAAATCATAAACACTCAGACGTTCAATGCTTTTTTTTCCTTCTTTTCAAATTTAACTTATTTCATAATACAACTTATGTAGAAATTAGTTATTGATTCGATGAGCTAAAGGATACATAACATTGGAACTTCTACATGCAGCCCCGTTGGAAGTAACAATCTACAAGAAAAACAAAAACTGGAAAATCATATGCATTTCGGGGGCAGCGGAAACGGGTGGGGGGTTGGCGAGCTTCATCTCCCCCACCCACTTTTTTGTTTCAAAACCGTCCAAGTCATTGCAAGAAAATGAAGTAGGGTGTTTTATACAGCAGAAAAACATATTGCCTAAATGGGGGCTCAAAAATTGTGAATTTTCAAATAATTAGGCAATAATGCAAAAGGGGTGGGATGATTTGACAACCGCCCATGCAGATGAGTAAGCTTCAATGTGCCAGCATTACTTTTTGGGTAGCTGCTGATGAAGCAAAGCATGCTCTTTCCTCCTTAATTGGTTTAAGGCAGTAAAAGTGGCAGAACTATTATCAGAGATGCATTTTTGCCTCAATGGGGGCTCCAAAATGGTGACAACAAAATGGTGACAACAAATAGCAAAATACCGAAAATTAGTGGGGTAACTTCTACAGCCGCCTGAAGGGGAAAGGCTACGATTTGCCAACATTTATTTATAAGTAGCTGAAAGAGCAAAGCCTACTCTTTCCTCTCCAGTTCATTACAAGAAAATAAAATTGGCTCTACTATATAGTAGAAACGCCCTTTTGCCTTTATGGGTGATCCAAAATTGTGACTGTCCAATAAATAGTCAAATAACGAAAATTGGTGGGGTAAATTCTACAGCCCCCTGAACATTCTGAAGGGGATAGGCTTCGATTTGCCGACACTTATTTTATGTAGCTGATAAAGCAAAGCCTACTCTTTCTCCTCCAAGTCATTGCAAGAAAATGAAATTGGCTGTACTATATAGTAGAAACGCGCTTTTGCCTCAATGGGTGATCCAAAATGGTGAAATATCCAATAAATAGGCAATATACATTATATAGAGGGGGGGGGGTGGGGTTGATTTAGACAGCCTCTGAGAGGGCTAGGGTTCATTGTGCCAGCGCTTATTAGCTGGTAGAACAAACTCTACTCTTTCCTCTCTAAGTGGTTTCAAATCAATAAAATGGGGTGTACAACAAAGCACAAACGTTTTTTGGCCTCAATGTTGGGTCAAAAATTGTGAATTTTCAAATAAATTGGCAATAATACGCAAAGCCCCCCCCCCCCCCGAGAGGGGTAGGCTTCAATGTGCCATTCCTTTAGATGAAGCTGGTAGAACAAAGCTTACTCTTTCCTCTCCAAGTGGTTTCCATCGGCGGATCCAGGGGGGGGGCGCGCGCCCCCCTATTATTTGAGCGCTCAAAAAAATAAAAGAAAAGTAAAAGAAAGAAAAGGCGCTGCTTGAAAAAATAAAAATAAAGGAAAGAAAAGAAAAGGCGCCGCTTAAAAAAATTATACACTGATATAATATTAGCAACAGTAAGGAAAGACTATCCCCCAGCAAAGCACAATCATATCATCTTCCTTATCTTTTCTTTTAACTACCCTTTTCCCAACAACTTCGCCGGTTAAAAATAATCAGCAGTGCGCGCTGCCTGCATATAACTGGCGCCAATCAAGAATAATCAGCGCCACTTTAATCTAAATCGGCGCCAGACAAGAATAATCAGCGCCATTTGGTTATAAATCGGCGCCGGTACAGAAAAATCGACGCTGCCTGAGTTCTTAACCGGCGCCGATCAAGAATAATCAGCTCCACCTAAATCTAAATCGGCGCCGGGCAAGAATAAACGGCGCCATCTGGTTATAAATCGGCGCCGGTAAAGAAAAATCAGCGCTGCCTGAGTTCGTAACCGGCGCCGATCAAGGATAATCAGCGCCACCTAAATCTAAATCGGGGCCGGACAAGAATAATCAGCGCCATCTGGTTATAAATCGGCGCTGCCAGAGTCTTAACCGGCGCCGATCAAGGATAATCAGCGCCACCTAAATCTAAATCGGGGCTGGTCAAGAATAATCAGCGCCATCTGGTTATTAATCGGCGCTGCCTGAGTCTTAACCGGCGCCGATCAAGAATAATCAGCTCCACCTAAATCTAAATCGGCGCCGGACAAGAATAATCAGCACCACCTGGTTAAAAATCGGCGCCAGTCAAGAATAATCGGCGCCTCCTGGTTCTAGATCGGCGCCAGTCAATTATGAATTGCCGCTGCCTGAATCTTACGTGACGTCGGTAAAAATAATCAGCACTACTTGTTTTAAATCGGCGCCGGTCAAGAATAATCAGCGTCCCCTGGTTCCAATAAATAGGCGCCAGTAGAATAATGAAGAAGGGCCTATTGCCAACCAAATCTAGATCGGCGCCGGTCAAGAATGATCAGCGGCACCTGGTTATACATTTTATTGTTGAATGGTCATAACAAAGCTTATCGCATGCCCTTACAGAGTGGACTGGGGCTGGGCAGTTGCCCACAGAATGACAGATGCCCGGGGGGGGGGGGGCACTCAGTATATAATGCATAGTGGGTATGTGCCGCGGAGGGGACCCCCATTTTTACACTCAAATTTCCGTTCCGAGGCATAGCATTTTTTATTTATTGAGAAAAAGATCAAAGAAAGCCGCTCCAGAGCATAGCATTTTCTTCTTCTCGAGAAAAAAGAAGAAAAAAATCCGCTCCAGGGCTTCGCATATTTGCCGTTCCGGTCGCAATTTTGGTGAAAAGCGGCCGCAGCTCGCTGTCCGACCATCGCCTCTGCGCTAGCGCGCCCGTCAGTCGTGCCGCCGGGCTAGCTGCATGTACGTTCCATAGGGATGCATACGCACTCGCACGCAGGCGATCCGTTCCAAGGACCCCCGTTTTCACAAACATTGTAAGTTCCGAAGCCCGTTCCGAGGACCCTCTTTTTTACAATGAGCCCGCTCCAAGGCCCCCGTTTTTTTGTCTCGCCCGCGGCACACCCTTACCACTTTTTTGGTCGAGTACCCCCCCCCCCCCCGGGGACAGATGTCATGAAATCTTTGATTTATTTTTAAAATCCAAGAATCATACAAAAGCGTAGAGCAAATCCTTTAATTTTGATCTTATTTTCCAAAAAGAAGGTCAGTCACTTAATTTTCTTCTTTACACATTCCACATTGTGCCACCTCTATGGCCTTTAGTTTAAGACAGCTACTATAGTGTTTTATGAAGATGATTCGATATTTTAGCCCAAAACTTTGCTAAAACCCGTTGCTAGTACCGGGAGTGTATAATTACGCAACCAGTCGTATATTGAGATTGAGCTACACAACTCGTTCTTTATTTAAAATCGTGCTTTAATTATCCGCTTCTCAGATTGGAATATAACAATTTTCAGCTCGCCCTTCGCGCTCGCATCATTTCTGTAGCAAAACCCCATACTTTTCATAATTAAATAGGTGAATAGAATGTCCCTCTTTCAGGGCTAAACGTCAAAAGAACTCCCGCTTCGATTTGCAATAATCTTTTGCTGGATATAATCTTGTTCTTTATTACAAACGTCCATCAAACTGTTATTTTTTCCAGATCGAAATATCAAAATTTTAAGCTCGCGCTTCGCGCTCGCATCTATTGTTTTTTTAGATACCCATCTTAATCATTGGTACCAAAAATGCATAGAATATCAAGCTCTCTGGTCAGAATATAAAGAAATTTCAGCTCGCCCTCGGCACTCGCATTATCTGCTTAGTGAGATGTGTATCCTCCTCATGAGTTACTACAAACAGTCCTAAACAGGCACCTTTTTCCTGTTTTCAGGTCAGTATACTAAAAAAATTCAGCTCGCGCTTCGCGCTCTCATTAATTTGTTGGTGAGATATGTGTTTCTATCTCATGAGTCATATAAATATATATATATATATATATGTATATATATATATATAGTAAAGAAATGGATGAAGAGAACAATGGTAGGCGTAGCTTAAATCAAGGTTCCCCAGAGCTATCTACCCTTTGGAAAAATTGGTGATGCCGAAAAAATGTCTCTGCCGGGAATCGAACCCGGACCCCCAGCTTTGAACGCCGGTGCCTTAACCACTAGACCACAGAGACGGGTTAGTGGCTAGGGCGACCCCGATCCGATTGACCGTCAGATAGACAGATTTTCGACACTACACCAATTATAATTTCCTTTGTCGGGTGAAGGTGGGTTTCGAACAACGACAAGCCGCCATGCTTCAGCTGGATCAAAGCTACTGCTTTTTATACAGTACACGTATGGGAGAACGTATACAAATATGTAAAGTTATACATGTACAACAGCTTTGGCAACTCTTTCTATTTATATTGTAAAGAAATGGAAAAAGAAATTTCTTTACAATATAAATAAAAAGAGTTGCCAAAGCTGTTGTACATGTATAACTTTACATATTTATATATATATATATATATATATATGCATATGTGTGTGTGTGTTTGTGTGTGTATGTTTGTTTTGTGTGATATCGAGCGCCTTTGGAAAGTTGATTCATGATTTTGCCCCCCAAATCTTAAAAAAAGGATCGGCTTATTCGCGATCTGCTGTTGTGAAAAACATTTTTTTTTCCTTAACATTTCATGAAAACTATGAAAAATGTGCAAATGTGAGATGTGCACCAAATTTTCGAGTCTTGCCCCCCCCCCCCGGAAATATTATCTGCGTGTGGTCATGCAAAATGGCATGACTGGAAATCCTACATTTTGAAAAGAGCATTTGACAGGGTCAGACTTTACCCCTTTTTCAACATTTTCTTTTATGGCGCCGGTGAAGTGCAAAAATATGTGCGCCGCTCGGCAGTGCGCCCCCCCTTTCGCCAAAAGCTGGATCCGCCTATGGTTTCAAAGTAATTAAAATGGCTGTACTGTATAGCAGAAATGCCTTTTTTTTGCCTCAATGGGTGCTCAGAAAAATAGTGATTTTTTCCAACAAATAGGCAATATACACCATACAACATGATATAGCCAAGGGCAGGGAGGGGGGTGACTTCGACACCCCCACCCCCATATGAGAAGGTTAGGCTTCGATGTGCCAACACTTTGTTTTATGTAGCTGATAGAGAAAAGCCTACTCTCAACCCTCCAAGTGCTTAAAAAGCGGAAATAATTGCATCCAATTTCTAACTATACATTATACATATTATACATGTTATACGTATTAGTATATGGAAATGCATACAAAAAGCGACATTTCTGAAATTTGAGTATTCAAGTTTGATACCTTATAAATTTGCTAAAAAGAATTATACAGGGTTGGAATTTCATCCACATGATAATAGTATATCAATAAAGTATTCTGGAACATTTCAAGGTAATTGATTCATTTTTCTTAGAATTATGTAAAATCATGTATTTGCATAATTTTAAATTTTTGGGAAAAAAATACAAAAAAAAACAGTTTTCTACCTAATATCTCAGTTAAATGACCCACTTGTCCCCTATAAATAGTGCCAAATTGTAGGAAATTTATTTGCCTTTCATATGACACTAATTTTGTGGCAATTGAATGTTTATGTCAAAATCTATGTACGAAAAATCTATTGTTCTGAAAATTTGGCGGCCATTTTGAAAAAAAGTGCCTTCAAAGGTTAATTTTCAGGATACAGCCTGGTTACTTCATTTATTCATAATCAGCGTAAAAAACTGGTCTAGAAGCATTATATAAAAATTTCTCCTTTTCCGTGTGGCACCTTGCTCAATTATAACCCGGACTATCTGACTTATCAACGAGTTATTGAATGGGAGTGGGGAGCAGTTGGAAATAATGTCGGAAAGTGAAATTTTCATTAGGTTACTCGAGAAGAATGTGCCTAATTTGCATATTATTTTCGAACAGGTGTTTGGAATTCTCTTGATCGGCCGGATCACTTGGATAGGGTTAGCATGATCGATGTATGTACGCTCGAAAAATATAATTCTAGTTATTTTCTAATCCTTGTTATGTAATTTACGGATTTTAAGGATTTGTTTCCTCGTAATATTGAGTGAAACAATATATATATACTTATATCTTCTTTTTATTGGCTGCTTCAAAGTTTAACAAATCCTTAGCGGAATTATATTTTTTCGGTGGTTCCGCGACTCCACTGCTTGTTGGCATTTTACGTTAGGTAGATTATTGCACGTCCCGGTTCTGGTGCAGGTCGGACTGCAATCGAAGCAGGACTGGGAAAGGGCTGATGTAAGTGTCGTTTTATCTAATTTTTGCATAGAATTACAGTAAAATGTAATTAATTGTTTCTGTTCTATCATGGACAAAAATTATGAGAAAAGAATAATTTGTTTTAATATTGAATTTAGTCACTTTTACTTTCATGACTTTGGCAGAGTTTGTGTATCTAGGTCAAGTTCAAAGATTGGTGGTAACTTACGAAATATGAGAATATTTACTGGTTTACTTTTTGTGCTAGACATTGTTGGGAATAATGAATGTAAGTAATACTTGATATTTGAAAGGTCAGAAATTTAGGACTACTTGTTGAATTGAAGCGAAAGTTTTAGTAGATTATTTAAAAGATAACATAGAGGGCGTTTTATAGTAAACATTGTATTACAAAATGGCGGCGCCCATGGTAAGGTATGCTTTTAGCTGACCTCGTTATATTATATGATGTGATGATTTCTGATTATGGTTCTTAACTAAGAAGTAAGATCAATGACTTATTTGCTTACTGAGCATGCACATACTATTTGTTTGTAAACTTAAATTACTCTTTCAATTGCAGTATCATATGAGTAAACTATAATAGAGAATGGTTGTATTAAGCTTAATAGGCAGAAATATGCAGTTTGACTCTGTTCGATGAGGAGCTACTTGCTCTATTTCAAGTACTTGGGTCTTGATCTAAACTTTGGATTTAATGAACATAGATTTGATTATTATTTCTGGCAAAAGAAAACACTAGATATTTGTGAGTTGATATCATTATCCATACTGAAAGTAGAATTGTTTGAGAAATATAATATTTTTTATATTAATTCAGAAGAATTCTAAACAATTTCATCATGATAACCTTGGTGTTATGATTATCTTATGGTTATAAAAAATGTTGCTTTCTTTAATTATAGCTGGTCCGACTCATTTGATCCTCATCGAGTCTGATATTTTGAATATGTAGAAGCTCCATTGTGGTATCCTGGGTGATGTAGGTGGTGTGTAACCACCAGTAGCCTCTGACTTTGGGTAGGCATTAATTACATGGACTCTTCTATTTGTGTGTATAAATGATTCATTTTAATAGAATATCGTTATGTATACAGTGTATGATGCATTCTTATGCCATCTGACTAAATATTAGTAATATGCTGATTACAACTATTAAATAGTTTTGAGATGATAGCTACAACGATAATATTTACAAGCTGTTTTTGAGGAATGCATGTATTTTATCATTTCAGTAAATGATAGAGATTAATACACCACAGTTTCAATATCAATAACATTTTGACATGTATTCGATATATGCAGTCTATTGTGTACATTGTGTGATGCAAGTGCTAATAACATGTATTTGAAATGGTGTTATTGATAATCTATTTCATTTCTGTCATTGCAGGGTTGTTGCTTTTCCTTTCGTTTTGTTGGTTTTGGTAAACCTCAATAAAGTAGAAGAAGCTCAGATCTGGTGTTCCGCAGCATCTGTAAAGTTTGATCTGTTCCCTTAATTGGCTAATCCAACCCACCCCCCCCCCCCGACAAGAACATCCATCTGAAGCTATACATGTAGCATAATGTATAAATTTTGTAATGGCATAATTGCTTGCCTTCAGCAGGTCATCTTCATTTGATGAGATTGGTCAAATAAACGGATTAGATATTGAACGATCCGTTGCTACCAGGGGCGGATACAAAATTTTCCATAAAGGGGGGGGGGGGGCACATTTTTCTAAGAAAAATTTGAGAACCAAAACTTAAAAAAAAAAACGGTGGTTCTATATAAACCGAAGGTCGTTTTGTCCATGTACGTAAAATTTGACAAGCAAAAAAAAGGTTTTCACTACAAAATGAAGGTCATTCTGTCCGAGTAAAATGTGACAACCCCCCCCCCCTTCCCCTAAAAAATAGCTCCTCCTGTGGAAGATCGACATATTCCCATTAAACATAAATGTTGTGACTCTTAAAAGCGGTGGATAATTGTGTATGGACGTCATATTTATATTAAAATGATTGAATATGACTCTCTAAAGGCCGGATGTGCTCGGATAGTTGTTATCCATGCCTAAAAGATATCATAGCGCTCAGTCAAGGGTATTAAAGAAAATATATAAAATAAAGTAAAGTACATATATACAGCAATATAACAAATGAAATATACATTATGATAAACATTTTTTTAACAAAGATTATCACAACCCATAATACAAACAGAGAAAACAGTTATTTTCACTTGTATTTACTGTATAATAATGCGGTATTGTATGATGAAAAAAATCCAAACATAAATACTTTTTTACATTCTGAGCAAATAATAAAATTGATATATATAAGACTTTGTTTAATAAAGATATGAATAGACTATCCCATAATAAAAAAAATGTATATATATTTATATCTCCATATTATGTAAAACAATACAAAAATAATAAGTCTCTACGTTTACACTTAAAAAGTGTACAACAATCTGAATAAAGATTATATATATAACACACACAAAAACAAAACATCAATATGATACGTCGTTATTTATCAAGAGCGCCACCTCCTCCTTCATGACTGCAGAGAGCTTGAGGAATAAAGCAGAGTTAAATGTGGCTTGAAATGGTTTGTTGACTGGCGCCATCACCTGGTGTCTGACTGCAGAGCTTCTGTTTCTTGCCTTCAATGATCTTTCAATCAGATGGTTGTGGATCCGAATCCTACCAAATGCATCAATTGAAAAAAAAAACACTGAAATAAATAAAAAATGATAGGAGTAAAATTAGATAACATAAATTCTCGTATAAGGGTACTCAGTAGGATTTATTCCGGTGAGCTGAAGAGTTATGAGGGGCCAGATGCGGCGAATTGAGCTATAAGAAAAAAAAATCAAAAATCAAAAACAAGGAACTAGCCAGATTATTTGACTTTTTTTCATACAGTCTACAGGAATCTTATTTTGTGAAAGACTTTCGATTCAATTCATTTTATTTCACTCGATAAGAATAACATATATACAGTTAAATAAGAAATACATAGGCAAGAAAGAACAAATGAAGAGCTCTCTTGCAAAAGGGGTTAGGTCCATTTTTCATCAAATTTTATTTTTATGTCTCAATGTTTAGATTTTTAGAAGCTCTGATACCAAAGAAAAGTTGAAATTCCTATTTAAAAGTCAACTAAAATGGCTAAGAAAAATCACTTTTTTTCAAAAGTGGTTAGGTCCACACATATTTATTTTGGAAAAGAATATCATAAAAAATATGAAGACAGGTAGATTTCTTTTATACCCAATTTCATGTTCTCATGGTAAGTAAAAAAGTTTATTTTTCGTGAATCAAAGAAGAGGAAATGCAGATCAGCTACAAACAAAAAAATCAATACAAATTTTTAAAAAGAAAATAGGCGTGTTTGTTCTGTATTACTGGTCTGACCAAAGTAGCCACCTGTTAACATTCTACGCAACCAGGGCCGTAGCTAGAGGGGGGGGTATGGGGGGGTGTGACACCCCCCCAACATTCAAGGCAGTCGGCAAAATCATGTTCCAGTTGGCAAAATGGAGGATAGGGGAGAAAAAGAAAGAGGGAAAGAAAGGAAGAGAAAAAAGAAAGAAGGAGAGAGGGGGAGAGAAAGAAAAAGAAAGAAAGAGAGAGAGAGGGGGAGAGAGGGGGTGAGAGAGAGAAAGAGAGAAAGAAAGAAAGAAAGAAAGAAAGAAAGAAAGAAAGAAAGAAAGAAAGAAAGAAAGAAAGAAAGAAAGAAAGAAAGAAAGAAAGAAAGAAAGAAAGAAAGAAAGAAAGAAAGAAAGAAAGAAAGAAAGAAAGAAAGAAAGAAAGAAAGAAAGAAAGAGGAAAGAAAAATAGGGGTACTAACTTCGAAGAAGGTTACGACTTTGACAACCAGTTGGCAAATCCAAGTCCATGTAGCCAGGCTTAGAGCCCTACTAGTCAGCAAAATACAAAGGACAAAACAGATGGAGCTATAATAACACACAAAGTAAGCCCCCGGTCCTCCCCCAATATAAACAAGCTTGTGAGTTTGCAAATTATACCACAATTATTGACGATTTAACAAACACATTAGTTTGGTAAAATTAGAGGCAAGACTAGGTAAATAAATATGGGGTGGGATGAATTTTAAGTTGAATAATCAAAGCCAAAGTATAGTTGGCAAATAATAAAGTGGGCCTATTAAAGTGGCAGAACACTATACACTCTACCAGTCAGCAAAGTGATGTACAAGTACTGCCCCGTTTCAGATCTGAAAAGAACAGAACACAAGACTTAAAAAACTGGTAACTCTGCAGTTGGCAAATTCATGAAGACAAGTCTACAACACAAAAATGTTCTAAGTTATTTTTACTAAATTCTGTCGCCGAAGAATTTTGTTTAATTTATGGTGTCAGAATGTGATTGGGGTGGGGATGGGTGGGAGTGGGGGCAGGTTGGGGTTGCATCATTCCTGGTGCTTGCATTGTCTGACTAATGAGATATATAGTCCTGTTGTATTTTAAGTCCATAAAGATTATGCACCAAATTATCTCCTCGCACTTCAAGTTATTATTGTTTTATGTAGTGACATATGCCTTTTCATGACTATATGCTTAAAGTGATTGCCCCCTTTTAAGGCCTTAATACAAATTTCCAGTCTGTGCTTACCTTCGCATTGGTGTGGACCGATATAGATACCGGGCTGGTAGTGGTGTTAAATCAACACTGGCGTTTTTGCAGTGGACGAATTGCTAAAGACAGTCCTTAAAATGTCCCTTTTTCTGATCTAATTATAACAAATTTTCAGCTCGCGCTTCGCGCTCGCATCACTTAATTAGTGAAATAGTAAATTCCTACAAACAAGCCATAGAATGCCCCTCTTCAGGTCCGAATTTCAAAAATTGTCAGTTCGCGCTTCTCGCCCGCAATATTTCATTAGTGAAATACGTATCATGTTCATGATTACAATGACCACAAAAAGTGCTTCATGTACCAGTGTAATTCTAACAAAATCAGCAAGCGCTTGGCGCTCGCATTAGATGACTATGATGAGATACGTACGCACTTCATAAATTGCAAAAGATAGTCCTTAAAATGTCCCATTTAGGTTTAAGTTATACAAAAAATTTCAGCTCGCGCTTCGCGCTCGCATTGTTTATTTTGTGAGATAGGTACATATCGTGATGACAAAACTTTGCTTATAATGTCCCTTTTTAGGACTGAATATCAAACATTTTCAGCTCGCGCTTCGCGCTCGCATTATTTGATCACTAAGATACATATCCGTTTAATGGCACAGTCCTTAAAATGTCTCTATTAGGTCAGTATACCTGGCAATTGAGCGCGCTTCGCGCGCCCACTTAATGAATCAATTTTTTTGCTGGTGCCGCCCCCAATGCCGTGACCCACGGTACGCCACTGTTAGCAGTAGCACTCTTGAAATTTTAGTTGAGACATCTTGCACAGAAGGTCAATTAAAAATTAACAAATCTTTGATTTTGATATTATGAATGCATATAGGGCATTATACTGCAAGTTAGCAACTACGGCACACTAGCCTTTCTATTTTGATCCAAAATGTTTATTTTTGCAGTGCAAATATCTTTGTATATCTTTGTATAATTTACCTTAAAGTATTCACCAAATGCCACTAATTCAATTCTAGAAATTCAAAATCTTTTAGCATGTGATTATTGTAGGGGGGGGCACATCCCCCATCAGACTCCCCCTGTGCTCACGTTGGCGCTGTCACGCCAAATTTAGTTGGCAAATTTAGCTGGTACACCCCCCCAACAAAATGCTTCTGGCTACGGCCCTGTACGCAACTACATTCTTTTGTTCATGCCACCATGGACCTATAGGTCCATGATGCCACCAAGTCATGAACAATAGATGCCCAGACTCTCTTTCATGAGGAATCTCTAATCTGCGCTCCCTCCTGACCTATTATCTAGGAGAGTAATTTAGCACAGGATGTTCATAGAAATCGGGGCTCACGCGCGTCTTTTGATTTGACTTTGAATACTTTCAAAGGTTCCGGTATGTATTTCTTTTTACATTTTGCTTTTTTATGGGTGACCCAGGTAAAGAGAAAACAATTTGCCCCCCCCCCCACAGAAAAATCCTACATCCGCCCAGGGCCTCCCCAGCTCGTAGCACTATCCGTGGTAAAAAAATAATTTGTTCAGATAACATAATGTACAATAAGCGTGGTATAAAGAAATGTAATATTCAACCCGTTATCGTCGCTATCATTTTCATTTCTACTCTCTAAAGTCATTTTAAAATCCCCTTGATAGTGACGTCAATGATGCAGCAACTAACAGGTCGGTCTGATCGGTTTCGTTAATGTATCCCTTTCTTTCTTTTCCTCAAAACATCTGATTATTGTATAAACTTCGCTTACATTTTCTATTACCAATGGTTTGATTTAGCAAAGGAAAAACATCCACCTTGAAAAAAAAAATCTTGAGACGAATAAAGCGGTATTATCGGCCGTTTTAATTATCACATTTGTATTTGCTTCCTATTTTATTCGAGGAGAATATTGAACAAGTTATATTTTTGTGACAAGTTTGAATATGATATTGATAAGCATAACAATGTCAATCATTCTTTTTTTATATAATGGTTTGGGCTATAAAACACAAACGAATATGAACCGTTATTTACCTGATCTTAAGTTTATGAAGAGAGAGTTTGGCTGAAGAAGGAATGCAATTGATATGATTACAACAATTATTTTTGAATAATAATCATAATGATGATTCTGATGGCAATAACATTAATAATAATAAGAAGGTGAAGGAGAAGAATAATGATAATAACGATAATAATAACAATAACAATAATGATAATAATGATTACGATAATATTTATACTAATAATAATTACAATAATAAATAATGAGTGTGATAATTGCAGTGCTACGAGAGTTGGAAATGACAGCCTTCCTTACTCATATATTTTTAACGAGAACAGTTTTGTGAGAATGCTAAAAAACAAAGTATAAGACCTTTCCCCCGCCCCCCCCCCCCCTCCCCCAAAAAATCTCCCCCAAACCGTGCACATTTGCAGGCAGAAAAAAGCCTTGGCGCAAGAATACTACCATACCGGCCTGCAACTGGGCGTTGTGGCGTGCGCCTGTAATCCAAGCTGTGGGGAAGTTACAAATTGATGCAGAGGTTCGAGGTTCGAGCCCTGGTCACGTCTTTCGGATGGTGACGTTAAAGGTCGGTCCCAGACGTAAATAATCATATCTGATTGATACACGTCTGACAAAACTCAAATACACACACACACACACATGCAAAAGACCCGATCGATAGCTCATGAATATTCATAAAACAATAGCGAATGGGCGAGTAGCGATGGGTGAGAGACATCGTACCGCTCTGTCATTGGTCAATTCCGAGCTGAATGCCTTCGCACACTCGCATTTGCTCTGCCCATAGAAATACGTGTATTGCTACACACAAACTTTATATAACACTTGTCTATAGGGGAAATTTTGATTCAGATCGCGGCAATATCCGAAATCATCTCTTCAAAATAATGATGCAAAAATACAATTTTACCCAAAAAATGTCTAAGTAAACCACTATTTTTTATATGACAAAATCAATTGTGAATTCCTTGCCAATATAACAATATAAAAAAACACAGAATATGGTGTTGATTTTCTGGCTGTAAAATTGGTTAAACAAAAAAAAGTTACTTGGGCAACTATAGCTGCCAATGGCACTAGACGGCTATGGGCAACTATAGCTGCCAATGGCTCTTAAAGAGTTAAGTTTAGTTGCAAAAGGGGTTAGGTCCACACATGTTTTTTTTTGGAAAAGAATATCATAAAAAATATGAAGACATGTAGATTTCTTTTATACCCAATTTCATGTTCTCATGGTAGGGTATCATGAAAAATCAGTTTCGCATAAGAATATTGCAATATGGGAGAATTAAAAAAAAAATGATTTTCTTGGAGTGGACCTAACCCCTTTTGCAACAGAACTCTTCTGAAGAACTCACTTGTCAAAAGGGGTTAGGTCAATTTTTCATAAATCTTATTGTTATGTGTCTCTAAACCTCTAAATATTTAGGCACTCTGATGATACCAAAGAAAATTTGAAATTCAAATGAAAACGTGAACTAAAATGGCAAAGAAAAATCACTTTTTTAATCAAAAGAGATTGGATTCATTTCAGTTTACTTGCAAAAGGGGTTAGGTCCACTATAATATTTTTTGTTTAATGCATATAGAAAAAAAAGTGAAGACAGGTAGATTTCTTTTATACCCAATTTTATGTTCACATGATAGGGTAGTACATCATGACAATTTAGTTTCTCATAAGAATATTGCAGTGAATATAAAAAACATGGTTTTTCTCGGAATGGTCCAAACTGGACCTAACCCCTTTTGCAACTAAACTCTTCAAATAACTGAATAAAGTAACGAAAATGATAATACAGTAAATAATGTACAAAACAGGCTTCGAGTGTGGACTGGCATTAAAGATCTGTTGGATCTTAGATGTTCCAGCCCAGTAAAGAAAGATAAAAAGAGGGATATAAAATAGAACATACAAAGACAAAAGCATACAAGGGAAAACAAACATTAACAAAGTAAAAATGAAGCGTTTGTCTTTCTCGAAAAGATGATAGAAAAGAGATAAAGGACTAGCTTATGCGGAGGGTCACAGAAAATCGACAGTTGACATTAGTGAGAGTAAGTGTATAAGAAGGGCAAACACAGAAATTATAGTCATGTTACAATTTAGTTGTTATTGGATGGGAACGTTGTTAATATAATTTATTTGTACTGACGTTGAAAACTATTAAGGGATAAACTATTTTTAAGTGTAGGGGGAAGAGAGTTCCATAGTTTGGGATCTGAATACATTATAGTTTTTTAGTCAAAGTAGTACGGACAGAGGGCTTGTGAAAATCAAATTGTCTACGAGTTTGGTGAGGATGCATGGGTAATAGTATTGAGACATGTGACTTTTGACATGATTTCAGAAAATAATGTAATATCATATCCCCCTTCCACCTTTTCCTCCTTTTGTTTTTCGTGGACGTGCAATTTTTATTTTCATTTTTTTCTGGGGTATGGCTATTTCAAATATAAGTTCCAGTTTGAACCATCTGATTTTGTACAAAAGGGGTCTTTAAATTTGACACGTTGTTTCAACCCCATCCCCGAACATAAAAATCAATGACAGTAAAACAGCAATTTTTTACATGTAGCGATGGTGTCATGGCAATGAAAAAATAATTAAAGTTCTCAATGTTGTATGGTTATTCCATCATCTCCATCCTGCGTTATGAATATGAATATTAGAGGCATCTATGCATGGAAAAACAACCTTTCTCATCTCAGACTATAATTACGAATTAAACCCATCCCCCTTGTTTATCTTTCGCAGATGCACTTTAGATAATAACTTATAGTGGTATGCTCTTATCGCGATCAAAGGAATATGATTTTTCGATGTTAATGTCTGCGTCGCTATGATTCGAGGTTTCTGGGAATTATCTATGAACATATTTCCACAAACTGTATAGATTTGCTATAAGAAAGTGTGGTTCAATAGTTGCTACTATCTTTGATAAGGTTGAATTTTCAGTGGAATGACTCGATCACATTAAGACAATGCGGTGTGATTTTTCGGCATAATCTGATTTTACAGAAAATCAAATGCAATTGAAATATGGTATTAAGCTGTGCAATGTGCTTGGCCCACTCATGGCATAGCATGTGACCAGCCGCACCCCAAAGCTAAGTCGCCAGCGAAGGTTCTCTCTAAATAGTCAAAATAGTAATCATGGTAAGTCGGTCTTCAAAAGCCAAAATTGATAAAAATAGCCTATCTGAAAGGGTATTTTTTTACTTCATATTGTCGAAATGTCAAATTGTAAAGTTACATAGTTAACAAGATACAAGAGAATCTTTGACACCATTTTTTTTTCGGATTGCCTTGAAGTTTCATTGAGATTGCACAGTGCGCACTTCTCATTCTGGAGAGAACCCTAAACTTCAAACATTGTTTTCTCCCTTATGCACTGAAGCTCTCGTTTTGTGTCTCCTGTATTTACACATCAATCATCATTTCAAAGCAGAGGATGTGCTCTTTTTTCAAACTGAATGAAAATCTCAAAATTCATTTTTGGGGACAGATTGTTTGTTTGGGGGTGGACGGTCACGTATACCTTCAGTATCAAGAAATCATCTAGCAAGGAAAAACTTTAGAAATAATCGTAAAACTTTGTTTTAACCCTTACCTCAATTAAACCATTGACTCGTGATAATTGATCATCAGTATATAACGGATAGAGTCGAGACCAGGCTAATCCAGAATTCCATGTCCGTTTGTTATATATAGATGAGGAGAGTACATGCTATTTTCACAGAGCATACTGGGGTAAATAGATTCAGTAATTAATGCCCAAATTTGAACTGTCATGGCCCATCATAGTTGAATGATCATCCAATGAACATTTTCAGCTATTTCGCTTTCCTGAGCCATCGGAAGTGAATGATTAAGACATTATAGCGTCAATTAGAGCACATTGCCATTTCTATTATCAATTGACGTCCATACTTTATATTGAGCTTTTGGGAAAGGGGGGGGGGGGCATGAATGCGCATGGTAATATACATAGTGCAATCATAAAAAAAAAATAAAAAGGCGACGAAACGTGAAAGGTTAATGATAGTGGTCGAAATTCGTGTTGTCATATTATGTGATCTTCAGTTTTTTTTACCCACACTTATTCCTTTACTTCCTCATCGATTTCTGCCCCCTCCCCCCCAAAAAATGCAAACTTCCCCTTTCTGAAACTCGTGTTGTACCACTGTTATATCATACATGTGCAATTGCCACGTGTACCGAGTCTATTTAACTGAAAGAGTAATATGTTGGAAGTAATATTGACGTGAGATAGGGCATAGAAACGTCAAAGCATGAACACATTTAATTTCATCATGCTTATCATGGTTATGTAGCGTAATCTTCGACTCATATCTAAGTAAGTCTGTATTCCTTAGATGATATGGAACGACGCGCATTTAGCCGACTCTTTTAAAATTAATGATTATTTCTTGTTGGAAAGAACAGTGTTTAAAACAGTTTGATCACAGTGTGTTCATGTAGTGGACTATATGAAAATATTATTCACACTGTTAAACTGTTCCAATTCAACAGTGTGGGGAAATTTCCACACTGTGCACAACTCGACAGTGTGACTGTCAACAGCGTGTCCACAAGTGGTCGACTATGCGATTATGTGATTCACACTGTTAAATCTAACAGTCTGAATGTGATTTCACATTGTGTTCCACACTGTGAACATACTGTGATAAACACAATGGGACACTGTGTTCTTTCAAGGAAGGAAATCACCACCTTTCCTATATTTTTTGCATGACAATATACAATGTTGTAGAGTTGGTCAAAAAACAACAACAACAACTAGAGACATAATTGTATGTGTTCATGAATACGGGTGCGGGTGTATATCACGTCACTGGTGTGCGTAAGGATGGGTGTGTTGGGGGTAAAGGAGGGTGTATGCACGTGTGTGAGTGGCGGGGTGAGTCGTGAGGATGTTCGTGTGGGTGTGGATGTGTATGTGTATGTGGAGGAGCCGTGGTGTAGTGGTTCTGACTCTCGCTTTGTAAATAGAGGTTCGTGTTTTCGAATCCTACCGCGGTCTAGCATCCTTTGGCAAAGCGTTAATCCACACTTTGCCACTCTCGACCCAGGTGCTAAGTGAGTCCGGTGGGATGCGAGAGATATTGTATGTTTGAATTTGCCAGCGTCATAATGACGCTGCGATGAATGCAAGGAATGCTCCCAGGGAGTAGAAATTGTGCACTTTTCGTACGGGATTGAAATGAATCCAATGACCGGGGTAAATATATTTTGTAAAGCGCTTTGAGCCGTTCTGGGAAAGCGCAATATAAAAATTTGATATTATTATTATCATTATGAAACTGTGCGTGAGGGAGTGATCATTAATATACAATGCTTCACATTTACACAAATTTGACATATATGTTTTGTTTGTGCTGTGTGCGTCGGTGTGTGTGTGTTTAATAGAGGAAACTTTGTTGGAACTCTTTTTTTACATGATATTTTCAGGCCGATCAATATTTATGCTATGTTATGTTTGTTTATACATTCCATTCTGGAAAAAAATAACAATATCGGTAGAAAATAAAACAAATAAATGGTGCATATTCATAAAAAAAAAATCCATGCTCATTTAGTACAAACCACGCATGCGCCTTGCAATCGTATATAACTAAGTAACTTCACCCCACTCCCCCCACCAAAAAAAAAAGTGCTACAGCTGTAATTTTGTAATAATGTTGCGCTAAGGATTACCACAAAAATGTATTAAAATGTTATATCTTATCCTTATTCTGATAAATGTATCACCAATGTAATATAGTCTTCAGTACCCTCATGTATGTTTGTAGGATCTTTTGCTTGTTGAACACCCATAACTACAACGTTCGCCATTATGGAATAGGCAAACGTACACCCACCCACTCGAGATATACAAACTACACATTTACAAATATCATTAAGCTCGTCGAACTCTCGAGAATTTTACAAACAACTAAAAAACATGACACTTCAATCTGGCAGCAGGTGGAAATATGTGTTTGCATATTTGTTTTTACTCTTACCGCCCACCCGTTATATTATCGGCTCCTCTTTGGAATTGAAACACACTGTCAGCTTCCATTTCTGTCCGGTTTTAAACTATCTAGACATGGAACTTTACTCTCACACCAGTATTGCACAAAACATAAAGAAATATTTAAAACCAATTTCCGAGAGAGAAAACAGAAATATGACACATAGGACGAAGTTAATGTCTGGGTAAATCTGGACGAAACGACACACTCCTATTAATATCGGACGATAGTTTTTTTTTTTTTTTTAAGTGGGGAAACAAAAACGGCACTCCATCACAGGATAGCTGGCGAAGTGAATGGATCTGGTTATTCTGCACCCACCGGCAATCCTGCTATTGATACACTTTCAATAATATATGAGGAAAATTGAGTTTTGAATTCATCGCCCCTCGTGAAAAATTGAAACAGCACTCAGCCATCAAGGCAGCGACCAGCTCGGTTACTTAACAATTATTATACCAAGTCCATCAATCCGTGCTATTATTGAAATGAAATAGCAAAGCTCTGTCGCAACAAGTAAATTGAAAGATAGTGACCGGCAGGGGGGGGGGGTGGAGGGGTGAACTCGACAAGGATTGATCCGGTTTATTTCCTGTAGGAATCCTACAAGTTAATTCACGATTGGCATTTCCAAGCGCGAACTCAATTTGATTTATAACGAAATTTGCAAAAAGGTGGGCTGGGCGATCTGTTCCATTTTGTTTTAATGGACCCGATGTGAGCGTTGAGATGGGAATGATTGACTACTACACTGCAATCCTCTTGATTTGCTTTATATTTGGAACAATCAAATCCATGGTACAATCACTCAACGCATACGATACCGTTTTTCCTTTTTAGCACGTTCTGTTGTTTACTATATTCATATTTCATGGACGTAATGGCCAAGGGGTTGGTTTGGGCTCAGGTCCTCATTCATAAATCTCTGCTCCTTTTTTATACCGTGATATATCTGTGATATATCAAGTTTCAAATCTGCAAACACGATTCACTTTATATGGCAATGGGTAAATTCGATGATTTTAAGGTGGTAAAATTCATTACGACAAGGATAAGTCAGACCTGTCCACTATTCTACAAGAAAAAAAAGGAAAACATTCTGTCTTTTTAATACTGTTTTCGATCACTGTTGGTCTCGGTAGTATTTGTAACAAATTAAGTTGCCTCAGCTGCACGGAAATTCATAAACATGTTTACGATGCTATTATTTTATAATTTTCCCTTAACCACACGCTTTTATTCGTTCTCCAAGCTTTTCTTTCTTAATTATTTTTTGATCTTCTTCTTTTTGCTTCTGTCAGTCTGCTGTGTTTCTTGATTTTATTATCGTCTCTCTCTTTTTCCCATCTCTCCTTCTTATTTTCTTATAGATTCTGTCGCTGTTCTTCTTCTGCTTACTCTTTCATTGCGTTTCTTTTTTTCGTTTGATTTATTCTTGTGATTTGTCTTCATTTTTCATATTTCTGTTGTTGTCATTGTCCTTTATTTTATTCTTGCCTTTTGTTTCCTTCTCCTCTATCAACATCGTCTTCATCATTATCATCGTCATCCTTATCAATTTACTTTTATTTCTCTGTTTGTTTATTGCTTCCCTTTCTTATTTTTTGTTCAGCCTCACCCTATTTCAACAATAAATCTTTTCAAAATGAACGGATCTTTTTTCACTTTTATTCAAAATTTTATTAGACTGATACATATATTTCTCAATCTTATTCCTGCATTCAACCACTAAAATATCTCACTTCTCTCATAAACCTGCACACACTCGCCTCTTACTTCAATATCAATGTTCAATCAAGACAAGGAATTCAAACAATTGGGAACAAAATATACATTTGTATCAGTGCGATTTAATTTATACAAATAGAGGTAAATAAATACAGATATGTATGTACAAATTATATACAAAGATAATTTCGTCTTCGTCTAACTCTTACACGAATACAATTTCATCTTCGTTTAACTCCTAACGAAGAAAATTTCATCTTTATTCAACTTCTACAAAAAGATAAATTTATCTTCATTTAACTATTACACAAAGATAATTTCATTTTCGTTTAACTCCTACACGAAGATGATATAATTCTTCGCTTAATTTTTTACTTACATAGATGAATTTTCTTTCCTCTCTTCTTATTCATTTTCGCTATTCTTCTTCCTAATTTCATTTATTGTATTTATCTATTTATTTATTTTGTTTTTTATTCGTTTATTTTTCTAATCTTATTTCATTATTAATATTACTTTATTTTTTTAATTTTACTTATTTATTTATTCATTTATTTATTTATTTATTCATTTTGTGTTGGGGGGGGGGGGGGGCTTCATCTTCTTAGACCTTTCTCCTCCTCCTTCTTTTACCTTTATTTATTAATGTTGCTCTTTTTTATTCATATCATGGTAGCAATTACCGCTCCTCTCCCTTAAAATGGGTAACTCCAAACTTTTTAACCGAAAAAAAAACATTAATCTCGGAGAAATGTTCATGACGACACCAGAACTTCTCATATTGTCTTTCGATCGGCAAACACTGAGGATATCAAATGAAACATCTTCAATGAACTAGATAGGCTGAACAGCAAAATGAAAATGATACGAGCGAGTAATATTTCGATGTCCTAAGCCAACCATTAAGCGAGCACTTGAACTTATTGAATTTTGCAAAATATGACACACGACACTGCAAAAGAGGGGGTTGTAATATGAATGTGATACTCGATGATGGGGTTTTCAATTTGTTTGCAAATTCTCGGCGATATCACCCCAGACACTGGCGGGATGTAATTGCAAACTATCCGCAGTCCTACTTACCAATCAACAAAGCAACGAAATGACTGCTTTAGGCAATGTTGGGTAAGGGGTGAGGAAAAACAAATTTATGTCGACAGAAATTGAGAAGGCGATATTATTGATTATAATAGACGGGCGTATCATAGCCGGATTATATAGAAAGTCATTATACATATATATAACGATTGACGAGGCGTTCTAGATAAAAAGGGAAAGGGGGAGGTAGTGAAAGTTTGGAATGAATGCATGGTTGACACGGAACATGCTGAGAGACAAATTAAATGATTTAAAGTATAAGAGATGGAGAAGGAGATGAGGTAAACATTTGAGAGAGTGAGAGAGAGAGAGAGAGAGAGAGGGGGGGCAGACAGACACACGCACGCACACGCTCATCAAGAAGGGGAGAACGAGAGGGAGATGGGGGGGGGGGGGAGGATATGCAAGTAAATAATTTCAAGTATAGTAATATTTAAAAAAACGGTGAAATTACTATAGAGAGGGAAAGAGAGGGGGGTGCGGCATAATGTGTGATGCATTCGTTATTAGAGCTTACTTCTTTCAAATGCCTTTCGCCTTAAAAAAATAATGAAAAAAATCCGAACACATCTCTCAACTAAAAATAAACAATAAAAAAAAGCATTTTTCATCAAGAACGCGGGGTTATGGTGTTACGTTCCTAAGGTAATCGTGGAAAAGGATGACATAAATGGTCATTTTTACCATCATTCGGAAATTGAGGAAATACAAATACTTCATTCTAAACCATAAGTAAAGATGGCTTAATGAAAATGTCGTAAGGTTTGATGACTGTCGTGGATGCCAAATAGTTGTTCTGATTCGCAACTTGCGTCTACGCTGAATGTTAATTAACAATGTTGATTGATATATCTAATTGCTTCTGCTGACATAACTTTCATCATAATTGGATAGAAACACATTTGAAGATCAATAAAGTCTTTGGATATACGCGCATGGCGCCGTTTTAAAGCTTAAAACTATAGTATAATGACAGGATCCGACAAAGTGATTCTTATTCTAAGTTACGATTTCCGCTGGCTGACGGGTCGCATAAGTGTGGTGCCATATCAGGAAAAGCATATAGCGTAATATAGAATACCATTTAAACAATAAAACATTAATCAATATAATGTAGCCCACGGGGTGAATGGGATACATGTGAGTATTTTGAATTCTGCTACATCCTGTTTCTCGTCTATATTTGTAACAAAGGCTTGCTTAATATTACATCTAAGTGCCTACGGCGTTACAGCAAGGATGTCGTCATGTTCCGTGTATCATGCGCATAGCGATAGGTATCGGCCATATCGTTTGTGAATCAAGCTAAAAAACTTCGAAGATTGCCGAACAGAGCGGTAGAAACGTCTAAAGGGAAATTACACCGTTAACACAATCATGTAATGTATTGTTCCAGAGATATGTTCAAATTGACCATAATAAAATATCCCGTTTTTAGATCAATATATCCACAAATTTTTGCTCGCAATATTCGCGCTTGACATGCTTGATTTATTGCGAGACATCATTTTCATGAATTTCCAATTCATACCGTGATTCCTACCTACGAGCCTGAAATTATTTTCAACATGTATGCAGCTTGAACATGAGTGTGTTACGCAAGAAGTAAGATCAATCGTATACCAGTACACGCTCAAACCAAGAAGTTTTAAAACCAAGAGTTCCCCATATATATATATGTATACATGTATATTCAAGCAGCTGTTCATTTATAAAATAGCACAAATAAAACTGTAGCAGTATAATTGCCTTTGAAATCCGCCAACTCTGTATGGGAAAATAAGCGATTTTCGAAAAAGAAATTGTATCAATATTGTGTTTTCTATATCAAGGTACGGACTGGTGTTTGAGCACAAGGTAAACCATCAATTCCTAAGCCATATTGCGGGACGTCAGATTGTATCAATTAACCTTTACTTAGTGAAGAAAGTAAGATTTTGACCATTAAAGAAACCAGATTTTGACACTTTTCCAAGCGATCCAGACGAATAAAATATAAATGCATTTGTTAGAATATTGTAATAGTTATTAATAATTGTATATTTAGATTAGTGCACATACATTTGAGTTATATATCAGAAAATTGTAGCACAATTTCTTTCCACATGCCTCTGAATATGTCATATAGACTACTTATATTACCAGACCGAGATACAGCGAAGAGTGATTACTATCATAAAAGCATATTTCCCTTCATATAACCTGTTGGTATGGGGCTATGCATGGATCGTTGTCTACCATTCACAAAACTTAGTAAAGTACATGCCCGACATAGTTTCTATTGAAATTGGTTAAAAGGAAATTAGTTCACTGTTACCAACTCCATCTCAGTTTAAGCCTCCTTGGTCAAACTGTACACGCATTTTGAAGTAGGCTTTCTCTTAAAACGCACACGTCGTCCCAAGTCGAATGATGTTTAAAGCATATTGATATGACACGAATGAAATATTAGGGATTCGGATTTTGCAACACAATAACTTGCCAACTGTTATAAATCGATCGCAGTGACAATTTCAGGCCTTTAATTCGGTTCTTTTTTTCAGTGTGACTTTTATAAAGATATTCAATTGAACGATTTGTCAAGAACATATCACCATCCGAATAGCAATTCATCGTGGACATAGTGTATCGTCTGTATTCTAGGACTAGCCCCCCCCCCCCCCTTCACGGTGTACGCTAAGGTAAAGTGGCCTTTACCAGCCGATGGCAGTAATGAGAATGATGAATATTTATTTTGGGAACGTTTTATGAAATGACTTGTCGGACGTTTTATCCGACAAGTCCTCAAATTTATCCGACAGCTACCATAGTAACAGTGCTTCTCAGTAAATCGAAATCAAGGAAAGTTGTCAGATATGACAACTTTTCAGACGGCAGTGTTGGTGAAACCGCTCCTCGGGATCTATCGGACAGACGTCTTTATAAGCAGTTTACAGATCATTATTACCCATGTGATAGAATTCTAGCTTGGCTACATATATACACACTCTCCACTCCCTTGGGAGTATTCCAGCAATGCTAAGTCAGTTTTCTCTGCTGAACAAACGACCCATTTAACCCATTGGCGGAGGGTGGACAGTGACCAAGTGTGGATTAATGCCTTGCCAACGAACGCAAGTGCCTTGGCATGGCCCTGGAGTTTTTACTATGCATACATATATGATTTTGATAAGATTGATACGTTTTAGAATATACACTTGCCTGATTTCCAGGCTGTACTGCGTATGGTGAATAATGCACGCAACACCTCCCCCCAAAAAAATTCTTGGGAGGTGGGTTCTTCAGTACAACCGGCACCCCAGCTCCACAGGCCATGTGCCTCGGAGGGATCCGATTACAGGACCCCTTAATTACATGGCGAGAGTAACCACGGCACCACTATACGCTTCCACTAAATCGACACAATACGAAACTGAATTCTATGACATACAACGGTTAAATTGGTCACAAATATAATTTTATATCCACATCATTTTTAGTCAGTGCCTTGAGAAAATGTACTCGCCAAATTTAGGGAAACGTTTTGAATTACATGATCAGGATGGTTCAATATCGTTCTCTTGTCGAGATTGATGAGATAAAATAAGAAGCAATTTCTCTCACGCTTTGGAGAAAGCGAAGGGACAATCTTGTTTTCTATATCAGATTTGTTGGCGTGAAATTCATGACAGAATCGCCAGATTGTAGAGATAACACACGTACTTCAATTTCGCAGGTAATAGGAAATTATTTGAAAGAAATCTCAGAGCCGAAATCCATTTGTAATATTTAATTTGATTCCCATCATCTTGTCTGATACCAAGTATGAGCATGAAAAATTCGTGCCAGAAACAGCTAGAATCACTCTATGTTATTTTGTTTATTGATTGCACTGGTAAAATGCTGTACACATCGGCTCAATACTATGATTTTTCATTCCATAATATGCAACCCGATGCCTGGCCATCGATCAACAATTAACCGTTCTAATTATCATTATTATTATTATTATTGTTATTACTATTATTATTACTACTATTATTATTATTATTGTCATTATTATAATTATTATTATTAGTAGTAGTAGTAGTAGCAGCAGGCGCGTATCCAGGATTTTGCACCCCGGGGGGAGACCTAATTTTGGCGCCCCTGTGAACTTTTCCAAAAATGCCCCCCCCCCCCCCTCGAGGCAAACATAGGTGCCTTAAATTCATGTTGAAAAAGGAAAAAGTCAATCGAAGACCACTTTTTGAAAATGATAAATGCGATGAGAAAGCATAGATTTTTAAGCACTTTGGGGTTTCAAATTAGTTTAATGGTGCCCCTAGTTAGAACATTAATTCGGCGCCCCAGCCCACATGTGTAACAGGAATTTGGCCCCACGGGTCAAACAACAAATTGGCGACCCAAAGGTGGACTGTGAAATTGGCGCCCCTCTCTATGTTGAACATAAATTTGGCGTCCCAGGACAAATATTAATTTGGTGCCACTATGTTGAACATCATTTCGGCGCCCCCTATGACAAACATGAATTCGGCGGATGTAGGTAGAACTATCTCTTGTGTAGTTCTATCTCTATGGTTTTGTACATTATAAGTTCTCATTTGTATGTAATATTTTATGTCAAAAAGAAGCTGCTGAAAACTGCTTATCTAATAAAAGAGAGCCAATGGAGTAAATTAGAAAGTCAAAAAGGGGCCCAAGCTTTCGATCCTAGCAGAATCTTCGTCGGAGGCAAAATGACAAACATATAAAGTGGAACAACCATAATATAGACCACAAACAAGCTACAGCAACACTAGAAACAAGGAGACAAAAGGGGCATTAGTGAGTAGAGAAGACCAATCAGGTTAGTGAAGGGGATGAAAGAAAAGGAGTAGGCAGACACAAAGGGAAGTTAGTGTAAGTAAGGCCAAGAGGGATTAAGATAATGAGGCAGGCAACATCAAACAGGATCTGGAACAAAACAGTGATAGAGGGATGAATAACTAGAGAATTAGTGAGAGGTGGGTCAAACAGGTTACAAAGAAAGGCATAATAAACTGGTGCATACGAGTGGGGGGAAAAGGGAAAAGAATGGGGAACAACTGATAATGTGCAAAAGACATATAAGTATATATGATAAAGCATTAAACAAACTAAGAGAAGAAGGTAAGTGTAAATATGTATCTATAAGTGATATGTATATAAATATATCCAAAAAAGAAATGTATATGAAAAAATATAAATACACATATGGTGTAACTGATATTGTAATCCGCTAGGTGTGACGGGATAAAAACATAGGACTATACAGTAGAAAAAAAAAACCCTGTATATGTGAAAAAGAGGAAGCAAATTGCCTAAAAAGGTAAAAGCAAATATAGAAGAGAGGGGGTGTATTATGAAGAAACCAAAGTATACATGTAAATAAGCAAATGTGGTAAATCTAAAACAGGTGAGTGGAGAGAAAAAAAATTATATATATAATAATTATTATATCGCCTGAATAAGGAAGGACAAATTGGAGCTGAGCTTGTATGAGATATGGGAGGAAAGTAGAGGAAGAAACTATAATGTAACTATTCAAAAGAGCTGAGGGGGGAAATGATATGTATATATAAATTGAAAGTGGATAGGAAAGAATAATCAGTCGTTCCCCTCTTGGATGTTCAGGCCATGAGGTTGGGTGGTGCGAAGTCGTCTCATCCAGAGCTTCTCTCTGCTAGTACGGACTGAGTATTTTATATTTTATGTAACAGGGCTCTTTTGAAAAGCAGGCCTCTTGGCTCTGAAAGGATTACCCTGTTTTTAAATAAGACTGAATAAATAAATAAATAAATAAACATCAATTCGGCACCTCCCTATGCCGAACATAAAATCGGCGCCCCCTATGGCAAACATGAGTTCGACGTATCTAGGTAGATCGTCGATTTGACGCCCTATGCGGAACTCCAATTCGGCATCCCTATGTCGAACCTCAATCCCCCCATGTCGAAAATAAATCCGGCGCCCCTAGGTAGAACACCAATTTGCCGCCCCTAGGTCAAACATAAAATCGGCACCGCCTAGGTTAAACATAATTTCGGCGCCCCCTATATCGAACTTCAATTCGACGCCTCTAGGTACATGTACATGTGGAACACCGATGCGGCGCCCTCTAGGTTGAAGATCAATTTCGGCGACTCTATGCAGAACTTCATTTCGGCTCCCGCCTATGTCGAAAATCAATTCGGCACCCCTAGGTTGAACACCGATTCGGTGCCCCTGGGTCAAACATAATTTTGGCGCCCCCTATATCGAACTTTAATTGTAGAACACCAATGCGGCGCCTCCTATGTTGGACATCAATTCAGCGCAGCCCCCACCTCCCCTATGTCGAACATAAATTTGGCGCCTATCCCCCTAGGTCGAACATAAAATCGGAGCCCCCTTTATCGAACTTAAATTCGGCGTCTCAAGTCAAACATCAAATTTGCGCCCCAACGTTCGAATATGAATTTGTCGTCCTCTCCCTAGGTTGAACATCAATTTGAAGCCTAGTAGAACAAACATCAATTTAACGCCACTATGTCGAACATCATTTCGGCGCACACCGATGACGAACATCAATTAGGCAACCCTAGGTAGAACATCGATTCGGTTCCCTTATGTCGAACTTTAATTCGGCACCCACTAGGTCGAACATGAATTCGGTGCCCCCTATATCAAATTTAATTCGGCGTCCCTAGGTCGAATAAAAATTGCCCCCCCCCCCGGTCGAACATAAAATCGGAGCCCCCTTTATCGAACTTAAATTCGGCGTCTCAAGTCAAACATCAAATTTGTGCCCCAACGTTCGAATATGAATTTGTCGTCCTCTCCCTAGGTTAAACATCAATTTGAAGCCTAGTAGGACAAACATCAATTTAACGCCACTATGTCGAACATCATTTCGGCGCACACCGATGAAGAACATCAATTACGCAACCCTAGGTAGAACATCAATTCGGTTCCCTTATGTCGAACTTTAATTCGGCACCCACTAGGTCGAACATAAATTCAGTGCCCCCTATATCAAACTTAATTCGGCGTCCCTAGGTCGAATAAAAATTGCCCCCCCCCCGGTCAAGTATAAATTCGGCGCCTCCACTATCGAACTTCAATTCGGCGCGGCCCTCTCCCGAGATTGAACATGACTTTGGCGCTCCAGGACAAACATCATGTCGGCGCCCTCTATGTCGAACATTAATTCGGCGCCCCCTTCCAATAGGCCAAACATAAATTCGGCATCCCTAGGTCGAACCTAAAATCGGCGCCCCCTGTATCGAACTTCAATTCGACTCCCCTAAGTAGAAAATCAATACGGCACCCCTTGTCGGATATTAATTCAGCGCCCCACCCCCCTCCCCTATGCCGAACATCAATTTGGTGCCCCTAGGTAGAAAATCAATTTCGGCGCCCCTATGTCGAACTTCAATCCCGCCCCCCCCCCCATGTCGAAAATCAATTCGGAGCCCCTAGGTAGAACACCAATTCGGCGCCCTCTAGGTCGTACATAAATTTGGCGCCCCCTCCCTAGGGTGAACATGAATTTAGCGCCCCAGGACAAACATAAATTCGGCGCCCCCTATGTCGAACATTAATTCGGTATCCTCCACCCCCTATGTCGAACATCAATTCGGCGCCCCCTTGGTCAAACATAAACTGCCCCCCCCCCTACAATGTAAATCGAACTTCGATTTGGCGCCTCTGGGTAGAACATCAATTCGGCGCCCCACTAGGTTAAGCATTAATTTAGGCGCCCATGTGTTGATCTTCAATTTGGCACTCCCTCCCTATGTCGAACATAAATACGGCGCCCTAGGTCGTACATCGATTCGGCGCCCCCTTGGTCAAACATAAATTCGGCGCCTCTGGGCAGAACTTTAATTCGGCGTTCCTTGGGTTGAAGATCAATTCGGCGCCCTTACGTCGAACGTCAATTCGGCGCCCCCCCATGTCGAACATCAATATGGCGCCCCTATGTCGAACGTCAATTCGGCGCCTCCCTCCATATATCGAACATCAATTCGGCGTCCCCCTTGGTTAAAGAGCAATTTCGGCGCCCATGTGTTGAACTTCAATTCGGTACCCCTCCCTATATCAAACATACGTCGAACATCATTTCGGCTCCGCTATGTCGAACATCAATTCGACTACACTAGGTCAAGTATAAATTCGGCGCCCCCTTTGTTGAACTTCACTTCGGCGCCCCTAGGTAGAACATCAATTTCGGCGCCCCTATGTCAAACTTCAATCCCGCCCCCCATGTCGAAAATCAATTCGGAGCCCCCAGGTAGAACATCAATTCGGCGCCCTCTAGGTCGTACATAAATTTGGCGCCCCCTCACTAGGGTGAATATGAATTTAGCGCCCCAGGACAAACATCAATTCGGCGCTCCGTATGTCGAACATTAATTCGGTACGCTCCTCCCCCTATGTCGAACATCAATTCGGCGCCTCTAGTTCGAACCTAAATTCGGCGCCCCCTTGGTCAAACATAACTTGGGTGCCCCCTACATCGAACTTTGATTTGGCGCCTCTGGGTAGAACATCAATTCGGCGTCCCCTAGGTAGAACATCAATTCAGCGCCCCACTAGGTTAAAAATCAACATAGGTGCCATGTGTTGACCTTCAATTCGGCACCCCTCCCTATGTCGAACATCAGTACGGCGCCCCTATGTCGTACATCCATTCGGCGCCCCCTTGGTTAAACATAAATTCGGCGCCTTAGGGTAGAACATCAATTTGGCGTTCCCTGGGTTGAAGATCGATTCGTCGCCCTTACGTCGAACGTCAATTCGGCGCCCCCCCCCATGTCGAACATCAATATGGCGCTCCTATGTCGAACGTCAATTCGGTGCCCCCCCCCCATATGTCGAACATCAATACGGCGCCTCTAGGTCGAACCTAAAATCTGCGCCCCCTATATCGAACTTCAATTCGACGAACCTAGTTCGAACATCAATGCGGCGCCGTTAGGTTGAAGATCAATTCAGCGCCCCCTCCCCCCTAGGTCGAACATAAATTCGGCACTCCCTATATCGAACTTCAATTCAGCGCCCGAGGTCAAACATGATATTGGTGCCCCAACGTCCGAATATGAATTTGGCGCACCCTCCCTAGGTTGATCTTGAATTTGTATGCGCTGGCCGGCATGTGCGAGGATTATTTTGTATCCCTTAAAATCACGCCCTTCATGGTGTTTATGGCTTAGGCCTGCTCCCGAATCTTCTCAAATTTGCAACCCTAAATGGCGTAGAACTATTCATATTTGCAACCCTCAACGGCGTAATCTTCAAAACCAAATTAGCAACCCTAAATAATATAGGGTATTTATATTGCGCACATATCCACCTTGTTAGGTGCTCAAGGCGCTCCTATATTACCCGGCTAAGCTAGGCGTTCATAGCGTGAATGGCGTGAAGAGAGAGAGGAAAGGCTACCCTAAGCGGCGATTTACCAGCGAATGGTCCTGAAATGCAACCTTTTTGCCAAAGACGTCGACGACGCCTGAGTGCCTGAAACGGGACCCATTTCGACGCTTTTTCTGGACGCGGGTGCGTAGCAGGTCACGTGGAGAGTGACCCCCGGGGTCTAATATCCACTTGGTCTAATGACCACTTGGTCTAATAGCCAAATGGTCTAATGACCACTTGGTCTAATAGCCAAATGGTCTAATATCCATTTATTCATATATAACATCATTCATTATTATTTATTTGATCTAGAATTAACACATATGGTAATGGATAAATAAATACACCATGCATCAGTTAATACATGTCGCCAGGATCCGGAGGGGTAGAGCCGCGCGGTAGGGCTGGTGGGCGCAAAACCTCATCGTGGAGGAATATCGTTGAATTATTCTAATAAATTATTCTGATCAAATATAATTCTTATAATTGGCCTATATATCGGTTATATAGATGATGATGAAATTTATATCAGCCTCATATTCATTTTCACCTTATGTACATTTTACAAAACAATAAGTTGGGGACCTTGTACTATAGCTTATGGCGGGGTTTCATCAGAATGGCATTATTATGAAGAAAGGAACGAAAATATAATGTAATTGAGTGTGTGGATACGTATCTGGTTAACATGTTTATGCCTCTTTTAAATTATTGTTATGCACCATTACCAACGATATTTGAACTTGATGGAAAATAAGCAAATGCAGTTTGGGGGATTCCAAAAGTTACAAAGCCATTAGATCATGTAATTTTGTTTAGTTATTTCAATAGTTAGTTTGGAGGCAGATAGCAGACCAGTTAGATATAGTTTGATAACACTATACAGGTTTATTGGGTTCCATCTTGGTAGCAGCCATTACTAATTCTATCCTTCTTCGTAGAAGTTGTCACGTGCAATAACATATATAGTCTACGCTTGCAGGCCTTTCAGTTATCACCACAGCAGTCATTCATAATCTACTCATTTTGTTTTTGTTTTTGTTCTTTGTTCTTCTTCGCCACCTCCTTAAAATGGATTGGCAGGGTTCCAAGCCCATCAAGGAAATAAAAAAAATCAGGGATTTTTAAAGGTCAAGTCCACCCCACAAAACAGTGATATGCACAACTAGGTGACTCAGTCGATGATGTCCATCACTCACTATTTCTTTTGTTTTTTATTGTTTGAATTATACAATATCTCCTTTTTTACAGATTTGAAAATAAGGACCAACTTGACTGAACAATATAGTATTAAACAATGCTAATTCAACATGTTCAGGGAGGAATTAATCGTTGTATCACTTGACAATGAGGAGAAAATTAGAATATTTCATATTTCATATAATAACATACAAAAGAAATAGTGAGTGGATGACGTCATAGTCTCCTCATTTGCATACCAGCCAGGATGTGCATATAACTGTTTTGTGAAACTAAGCGAAACTTTATAATGTCATAACTTTCTTATTTTACATCCGATTTTGATGAAATTTTCAGTGTTATGCTTGTTGAATTTTTCTCTTTTTATTCAAATCAACTTTTTGTTGGGGTGGACTTGGCCTTTAAAAACATTTTTCCAGTCAGGGAAAAATCAGGGAATTACCTCAAATCAGGGGGAAATGCCTCAATAAATGAGGGCAAAAATCAGGATATTTTGATCGGCCCTAAAGTCGAAAGCACGATAGTCAGTCAGACTCTGTTATATTTTGTTGTATATCAAAACAACATTTATTGAATGACATGTTATGGTGTTCTTTTTTTTTAGTGTAGCATCTTTTACTACAGTACAAGTACTGTATAAATATGATTAAAAATAATAATACATGTATATATAAAAAAATTATACACGTAATCAACTGCAACATCTCAGAAAACATGAAAAACTGGGAATGGGTTTAAATGATTATCAGGAAATTTTAAAATCTTATATTTTCCACCTCTATGATCGTATATTAGCGTTATTTCACAAAAAAATATCAAATTTTATTGTTTTTCACCAAAACCTTCAAAAAATCCTCATTAACAGACAACAAAAAATCCCCAAATATTTTTTTTCATCCCCACAGGCTTTTAAAAATCCCCATATTTTCAAAATTTGGGGATGGAAATATACGTCACTCTAACTGTACTCCAATAACGAGGGGCGCACGTGTGAAGATTCGAAGCTAGCGCGCAAAAAGTAACTTAAAAATTTTCACCAGAAAATTGAAAAAGTCACCAAACTTTACAAATTAGACCAAGTGGCATGTAGACGAAATGAATGTTAGACTATCTAGAAATTAAAAAAATTTGAAATTAGCCGAAGTGGAAATTAGACCAAGGGGAAATTAGCCGAAATGGAAATTAGACCAACTGAATAATGGACTAAGTGAGGATTAGACCAACTGCACATTAGACCAATTGCAATATAGACCAAATGAATAATAGACCAAGTGACGATTAGCCCAACTGGGCATTAGACCAATTTGCTATTAGAACAAGTGGTCATTAGACCAATTGGTGATAAGACCAAGTGGTCATTAAACCAAAAGTACATTGGACTAAGTGGGTTTAGCCTGATTGTTGTTATCCCATCTGATGATTAGACCAAGTGATATTTATAGACCAACCGTCAGTAAACCCTAACTTTAACTAGCGCTGGCAGCTAGCAGCTAGTTTTCATATTGGAATGGCACATATTTTCAGCTCGCGCTTCGCGCTCGGATCATTTCCTTAGCAAGACATCCATCCTTTTATATGATTACAAAAAGTTCATAGAATGTCCCGTTTAGGGGTTTAAACCTCCAAAAGCGCGCGTTTCAGATTTGCAATAAGTATTTATTGGATATATGTCTTGTTCTGAAATGAAAACGTCCATAAGTTATTTTTTTTCAGATCAAATATAAAAAAAATCAGTCGCATCATTTAAGATACCCATCCTTATAATTGGTACGAAGAGTGTTTACAATGTTAAGCTTTCAGTCAGAATATCAACAAAAAATCAGCTCGCACTTTGCACTCGCAATAATAGTTTATTCAGACAACATCCTGATCATTTTTACAAATAAAATGCTTAGAATGTCAAGTTTTCAGGTTAGAGTATACAAAAGTTTTAGCTCGCGCTTCGCGCTCACATTATTGATTGGTGAGACATCAATCCTCCTCTTTGGTCATTGAGCAAATAGTACGAAAAGAGGTACTTTTTAATGTTTTCAGGTCAGTATATTACAAGTTTCAGCTCGCATTTAATTCCGTTACATCACAGTCATTCAATTTTCCTATCCAATCCATTAGACATTATTTTGATATAGCACATATTAATTAAGGTTACAAAGCGCTGTACACACACTACTCCATGTTTAAATGATCAGGTTATAGTGGCAACTACAAGGGCTTTGTCAAAATTCAGTTATCTTCTTCATTTTGTTGTGATGGGTTTAGTTTCGATCTACTCCTTTTTTACGCTTTTAATGCCAATTCTTTACTCTCTTCAAAACGGTCCTTCTCCCTTCTCTTGCCTTTTCGTTCTTTCTTGGAAAGCATGCAGACCAGTGTTATGTGAGCGGCGCGCTTTATTTCTCTTTCTTTGGCCATGGAAGCTTCCTTGTTTCTCCTTCTTCCCCTTTCTCTCCATCTTCTCAAAGTGATGTTGAAAATAAGTTGTGGAATAATAATTTGACAATGATGAATAGCTATGATTTTCATGGGTACCTAGGTGGAGGGTACCTTATATGATTTATATCTGTATGATCCGGAGTGATTCAGTAAAGCACAAATTTGTAGGATATTCAAGAAAAAAATATTACGGAAGTTAATGCGTTACGGAAGTTAATGTCTTTATGCTTTATGGCCCAACGCAGTCCTTATTTAGAAGCCCTACCTTTGAAAACTGTATTTATTATGAAATGTGTCTCTTATCCTATATAATACTGAATCCTTAAAAGAACTGCCAAAGTGCATATTTTTTTAAGGTGCGTTATGGATGTTAAAGCTGTTTAGTCATACATTTCTTTTTTTAGAATAGTCCTTCATTTACGTGTAATACAGGAAACACATATGATAATTCCCTATTAATTGTTTATTAATAAATATCGCTCTACGTGCAGACACATAATCATATAATATCGGTCAGTTTGAAGGGGAGAAAAAACTTGTGGAAGAATTCGTTACGGGGGTTAAAATGAATTCGGGACAAAGTTAAAAGTGAAAATAATCACAAATTGATCATCAAATACTGGGATAAGCGCAATATGTCAGACAGTTACACCAAGCTGCCCTCACCAGACATTAATGTAAGTAAGAAATACAGACTACTTAGGAAAGAGAATGATAGTAAAATCTGAAACTGACCGGAGACAGTGTCGATTCTAACTGAATGCAAAAATAAAAGGCTTTTGTAACAAAATTAGTGCTTTACTAGTCATTGGTCGCAAATGCTTTGTGGAGCTAATCTATTAATGTCATTGTCTTGATAATATTTTTGTAGAAAATGTTCAGGGTGTGAAGCTAGCGGCCATAAGATAGTCGGGACACGTTTTTTGTGAATTGTAACGTTTTTTTTTTTAGAATGACCTAATAGATATTGCTAAAGTAGAAGAAATAAGAGAATACTATCGCCTTTAATAGTACAATATCATTGGTAGATTACGAGGAAAGAGAAGTTGTAGTCGAAGAAGATGCTATAACTATGTAATGGTAAATAAACATGAAATGATCATGACGGATGGGGTAGGAAAAAGGAATACGACAAAGAAAACAAAAACAAATACATTTCTTTCTTAATTCTATTTCATGTGAATCATCCTACCAGGGTTTTACGCATATTCGGATTATCCAAGGCACTTGGATAGACGACAAATGATGTCTGAAATGCGTCAGTGTTGTCAGGGACTGCTCAGAAATTATGTCGGAGAATTTAATAAACAGATTGTCATGATTGTAGATTTGTATAAAAAAAACAGAGACCAGTAAAGACGTGCTTGGGCGGAAATATATCACATCGGATTCTTTGATTAAACAATGAAGCTTCATGCATTGATAAGATCTCAACTTGTGAGTAATTATTTTAAAACATGGACTTTTTTTACTAATTATGTTACATGACGAGAGGACGCCTTGTTTTTTTTACAGGCCCTGGTTTTTTTTTATTTTATAAAAACTGTTCGTAACGGACACGTGAATTCTTGAACAATGAACCCAATAAGGATAATAGTGATAAAACGGCATTGGATTGATTGTTTACTACAACGATTTTAATCAAATAGACTGGCTTTGGGGAAACGATGGGAGTGGACATGGTGCCCGTTTTTTTAATTAAAAAATATTTTAATAATAATGATAATTATTATTATCATTATTGTTATTCGTTTAGTGTCACCTGTAAACTGGGAAGCGAAAAGCGAACTGAATCACCAAAACCCGGGCCCCATCTTACAAAGAGTAACAGCAACTTTAACATTAAACAATGCTTGTTTGTTCAAAAAAATTCTAGATATGAATGTATATCCATAAATTCCTTGATTTCTTGACAATTTGTTGTGTTCTCCTTTGTTTACAAAGTACATTTTTATGCAAGTTTTCTGTAGAAAAAAAATATTACACGGATGGATTTCCATAGGGTTACGATTGATTGGATCAATCGTAACTATTTGTAAGACGGGCCCCCGGTCTCTCCCGATATAACTGATTGGGGAAATGCAGGTGGAACACTGCACCGAGGTTTCCTTCTACTTTCAAACAAATAGTGCAATGTGTCCTCAACGTGTAAAGGTGACTCTCCTCTATACTGGGCCTCCAATTAATGTCCTATCCGAGGGACGGAGTGTTTTCAACTGGAACATAGCCTGCATCAATGGAAAATGGGGAGAGGAGTTTTAACAAAACGCATGCTTCGGTCATCTGCTAGGGGTGGACAAGAACCCTTGACCTTTAATTCGACAGACAGACTGAGCCAACTTCGCTCTCTCATTTCAACCTTCAACTTTCGTTTTGATTGGCTGCTGAGCCCTCTTAACATGGGCGTAAATTCATAACGTCAAACTATTTAAGCGGAGGGGGGGGGGGGGCAACAGTTCAACCGCTCCCTGAACAATAAGTTCACCGCTTGGATTTACGCCAGTGATTGTTACCATAGCTGTACAAATTCATGAAAGGGTTCCCTGATCTAGCACCAAAGGACATGTTTCAAACGGTGATAAATTTCAGCTTTATAACACCCCATTCCCTACGCTGTGACGGGGGACAATCGATAAACTGTATTGCTTATTTGTAATGATTTAGATAGAAAAAACTACGACACGGAATTCTGGATATATATTTTTTTTTACTGTAATGTTTCTCCCCTATAGTATGTATAAGGCGATTTCGTTTTTTCAATCAAAACGTGCCAAATATGGTAAACTAATTGAACGACGTTTTGTTTTTTTGTCATTGTAAAAAAAAATATGTCGGTGCTATAAGGCAATGCATACTGTTATAATCGTAAACATCATCAGTTGCACGCATATTGCAATACAAAAGTGCTCTCCGTCTATCGCACCTCTACCGATATTGCACTTCCACTCTCCAGCGGACTCTCTCATTCATTCGAAATCATTATCACATAAATGTGCGATAAATATTGGTTTCTTTCAACAAACAACCCATCCTCTCATGGTTTACATTTGCCATGCTTGTGATTTACTTATAGTATCGACTTTCGAAGTGATTATTTTCAATGTCCACGACAGCAACCTTGGCATAAAGAACCCCGCTTGGCAAACAAAATCAATACGGTTTGAAACCTACACTTTCCCAGGAAAAGGGAATCTGTATTTCAGGTTTTAAGTGCATCATTTACAATTTATGATACCCTTTCTGACGTCATGAGCTACACGTCTAAGGTGTCCCCAAATCGCCATCTAAATCGGAAGTCTTCCAGATTTGCAATCGACCCGGAAGTTGCCTAGCATCCGTTAACGAATTGGGGTGAATGTCTGTTGAATACTTTGGGTAACTCATCAACACAGCTATTTCAGTTGATGGACTGTTACGAATAAACAATTATCATTGGATTCGAACCATTTAAGTTAAAGTGCAAAATGATCGATCAATATGGTCATTGGACTTGTAAAAATACACTTTGTATACTTAGAATATTAAGCACGATGCAGCTCGCAAACGAGTGTTGAATATTATTTTAGACAGTTATGTTTTTGTCACACCAATGGAACACTCAGATTTGATCAAAGCTTTTACGTTGTTTTGTGACCTCAGTGCCGGTTTTGTTGCTATGACAATGACTGTCTTGTTCATGCTACAGGTGTACAGTCAAGCCAATTCTACTCGAAACCGAAAACGACCAATCAAATATTGAAATAGTTTTTGGCGGTCTTGAGTCGGTTTTGCCAGTATGACCGTTTCTTTTCAATCGATCACTGACTCGACTACAGAGCTTCACCCCTCCCCCCCCCCCCCTCCATCAAGGGAGTTCACCTGATCATTGGTTACCGGGGTAGCAGCAGTGCTACTATATACAAATAATGCATGCAGCCGAGTGCGTTAGTGAAAATGCAGAGCACGCGAGGTTTCTTTAGATAGGTGCCGCACTGTGCACGAGCCGCTGGCGGCCAGTGTGCACCATCTGAAGAAACCGAGCTTTCTCTGCATTTACTTTTACGCACGACAGAGCAAGTGCATTATTTGTTTTTCAAAATAGCAACACAGAAACAATTCTTGAAAAGTTACAGTACAGTTTTGTTGGACTTCTCCCGGGACTTCTACCCCACTGGTTTGCTTGAGCGTGCAATGTCAATTTTCGTTGCGCACCTTTTGCACTGCCGTGCAGTGCACCTAAAAAGTTGGATGTCATGTGACTAATTGGCCAATCGCGATGCTTGAAATAATACACCTATTTTATAAAATAGATTATTTCGAAATGATCACAAAGACATCCAGGAATTTCACTGGCGTATCGCTGAGTGGGGGTGGTATGGCCCTCAAATTTTCACTACCATGGGAAAAGGGGAAAAGGAAAGGAAAAGAAAGTGAAATATATATTTCCCCCTAAATACTATCATGTCAAAAGCTTTTAACATAATCAGATTTGATATTCCTCTCCCGGGTAGCTTTACCCCCACCCCTCGAAGAAAGAGGGGTCATCATGCAAACAGGACGGAAGAAAAAAAAACCCACCCTAATATCATGCCTTACATGCGATGATCTCCTCTGTGTTTTTTGGGGTAAGGTAAGGACTTTGGGGAAGAAAAACAAAGTTTACGCTTTTGGAACGCAATACGCATTTTCTCTGTCAACGTGTCATTCTTATGTGTTTGTCAAACTAATGGGTGCTTCAAACACAAGGTTCTTATATAATAATTTTTGTTTTGTGCAACTTGAATTCTGATGTCATTTATTATGTTTAATGATGGTGAAAGAACCCGAATTACCGTTGTCATTAGCGATGTGTAAGATATATTAATTGACATGTTTGTAACTGTAGCATGATACATAATGATATACTTTTAACATGTTCATATCTACTGTGGATGAAACCACCTGCCTACCCATACCCCAACGCGTTGCACTACATTCATCATGATTATGGTAGCTGTTTAACTTTCTAACGAATATCACGAGAAAGAGTATATATAATTCCGTCTCCTTATATATATTTAATATAAAATATAAGTACTCTCATTACGACAATTTCAAGGCTATAAATTGGGTCCAAAGTTGATTGCTGACTCCTCTTTAAGAGAATAACACGCAGGGACAGTCCTGTGAGTTAAGTTTTGTTAATAATGCTTTACCATGGCCCCAAGAAGCGAAGATGCTGGGGTTAAACACCCCCCACACACACACACACACACCCTCACAAACGCTCGCGTGCACACACACGCAGAATCATGTTGGTACGGTAAACTGTCGTCCAGATGCTGGCTTTCGAGATATGAACTATGTTAAACTGCAGAAATTAGACTAACATAACCTTTCTTTTCGGAGCGAAAACCTTTCTTCCTTTTCTTACCTTGTCACTTTTTTTTACTAGCACAACCCCTTCAAATATCGTTCTTAGACTGGCGTGCAATAATACATGTCATTGCGACGAGCATTGTTGTGTGCTCCAACCTTGCGATTCGTTGTTCCTTTTCTTTCGGAACTACACTGTTTTAGTAAACCTCTCGAAGATAGTTCAACAAAACAAGGTTACATTCAAATCCCATTACCTTAATAATAATTGTTAAAAACTTCCGCTAAAAGCGTCTTTATTTCATGCCAGTCACAGTTTCAAGACATCGTCGTTATGAACTTCAAGAAGTGACATGCAGCTAAAGGTAACTCGCTAAACTTACCGATGTTAGAGGATGCTTGTATTAGGTGAGTGAGTGAGAAATAGGGTGACAGATTGATCGAGGGGGTTGATGAAATCACAATACTACTTTCAGAGAGCGTGTATGTTATTCATTTATTTTATTTTACAGACGTATACAATCAGATATGATTAGTAAAGTCTACGACCTACCTGGTCCCCGTTGCATAAAAAGTTAATATTATGGTAACTTTGCCATCCAATGGTAACTACCATGGTAACAGTGCTCATCAACCAATCAAAATCAAGGACTCAATGTAAGTTACCAATGGCTTACAAAGTTACCACAATGGTAAATTTTATGCAACGCTGCCCTGAAACACCATTATTCGTAAATGTTGCGAAGGCTCGAACCCTTAATTTCGACTACAATTTCTATCCTCAGGAAAGGAAAGCTACAAGGGGTGAAGGCTCGATCCTCATGTTGCTTTGACTACAGGCGCATGCCCTAAAGCCCTACTTTAGAAGCTAAAGCATATTCCCAAGCGGAAGAAAGTATCTCCATTTAATCGTTAAAAAAATTGAAATGGGTAAATCCAGACTTACTTATTTAATTGCATTTTCAATTTTATCTCACTTATCTTCATCTGACAAGTTTCACCTTAAAAAATGGTAAACAGTTTAATCCAGCATTCTGATATCGAAATAGACATTTGCTAGTACTATTTCACATGGATGCAAGTTTGAAAGCTAAACCAGGGATTTTCCACTGAGCCAATTCTATAAATTATTGATGGGAAGAGGCATTAGGTCTCTAAAAATTTATTTTTAAGATTAGCGTTAAGATTTTTCAGAATCTTCGTAATACGTCATAAATTGATTTAGGGCCTTTTCACATGGGAATCTTGAATCATCATTGTAATGACGATTGTAATTCATCTTTAGAATCATCGGACTTTTCACACGCTCACTCGAAACTGTGGTTTGAATTCGAATTCCCAAGAGAAGGCGGTATGTGTCTTTGGTGACATGTCAATCGAAGCACTGCTTCGCAAATTAAAACTACAATGAGTTCATGACAATAAGCCAGTTCGGAGTTCCATTCTGCACATGATCAGAATAAGGTAATTTGGACTTAAGTGACATGGTGGTTTGATATTCAATGATATAAGCACCAACATTGATGTCTTGATTATTCATATATTTTTTCGAATTGTGTTTTTCATTAGATCTACAAAAAACAAGAATGCGTCCACTAGCGAATGCAATTTCACAGTTGGCCGAGAACATTGTTATAACAACATGCGAATGCATTCAAAATAGAAATGCAACAGATGTCTTCAAAGAGGGTTTATTGGTGTGCTATTCAAGTCACCGGGTGTACGCAATTTCTTCATACTGCTATGTAAGGCACGCTTACATAGTATCTTGCTTTGAAATCTGCCTATCATAATGAAATAAATAAAAGGTCATTTGACCAAAATTGCCCATGAGGTAATTCCGAATTGGTCTATTGTATTATCTACAGAAGTGCTTAAAAGGTCAGGTAAGCTCCGTAACCCAAAATATGTAAAGCTTTTCACACGCAAAATTCGTACCGTAATTTGAGTGAAACTTAACTCCGGAGTAGAATTTGAATTCGTGATTGTGATTAGCGTTTGTGATTCTAATCATGTTCTAGTTTGGTCTCACACGTGCTAAAAATTCGTAATTAGCCTTATTTTTCACTGGAATTATTATTCAAATTACGTTTTTTTAACCGTATGAAAGGGTGGTAATAGTCTGCCACAAAAATAATATAGCCCACGACTGAACAAAATGCAAATTCCGTCCTTGAATACACCAACGGAGAAAATACATGAAGGTTTTGAAGGAGAGAAAAATGTTAACCCGCACAAGCAAAACTGTTCGGGCTCCTAATTCGCTGTTATTTCTACATTCCCGCCCATCAAACCCATACACTGCTATAGCATTCTCGCGAGCACAAACACGCCCACACCATTTTACCACACGCCCACTCATTTTCGATTATTTTTAGGGCCTTTTTACACGTGAATCCTGAATCATCATCGTAATGATGATTGCAATTCGTCTTTAGAATCATCGGATCTTTCACACGGAAAATTCGTACAGTAATTTGAGTAAAAACTTAACTGGAATTCACCTCCGGAGTAGATTTTGAATTAGTGATTGTGATAAGTGTTCGTGATTCTAGTTTGATTCCACACGTGCTAAAAATTCGTCATTAGCCTTATTTTTCACCGGAATCATAATTCAAATTGCGATTTTTTTTTTTTACCGTGTGAAAGGGCGGTAAGAGTAAAGAGCAATGTTGCGATATAATCACTATACTCTTTGAAATAAGTATTTCCGTTGAGTTACTCTTGCACCGTCTTCGAAAGTTTAAAATGGCGCCCACTTTGCAAGGCATTTTTAAAGTAATCAATTTAATGACGGTTTTAATTATATTTATGTTGAAGAATTTAGTAAGGATATCATGGCTATGTAAGCATAATATTAAATGTGTGAATTTACCCCCCACCCCCCCCCCCCAAAAAAAAAATCGCACACTACTCCCAACTGACCAACTGACAAGTGACAACACAGCGCCACATTGGACAGATGGAACTTATCGATACTTTATCATTAGAAATAACGTAGGGCCGTGAATCTTGAATCATCATTGTAATGATGATTGTTATTGCAATCGTGACTGTGATTAGCGTTCGTGATTTTAATCATGTTCTAGTTTGGTTTCACACGCGCTACATTTTCGTCATTGGCCTTATTTTAGTTACTGGAATCATCATTCAAATTCATTTTTTTACCGTATGAAAAAGCGGATAGTAGTGTAGGATGCTTTGGGGTCGGTTTCACGTGCGTGACTGTGACATTGTTCAAACATACCCCCCCCAAAAAAAAAAAAACCGGATGCAATAATTAGTCATGAAATATTCACCAATAGCTGCTACTGACTTCACAATAGAAAATGCACAATGGAAATGAGAAATTTGACCTTCTATCCGCCTGGGAGAAGGCGAGATAAAAATGACAGCTTCGCATTCCGTTACCAATGTCAAAAATCACTTCGTTTCATGTTTCTTTATGGAATAATTTTGTAGCATGTCGAGTCAATTTCAAATTCTAATCAGGGATAGGCGAAATGCCAAACCCAGCGAATGCTGATTGATAATGTAGAGGAGAGAGTGGTTTAGAGGATCGCAAGACGAATAAAAAAGCACCCTTCTTTTTGGCTGTGCTTATTGATCAGTTGATGGAAAGGCTATTTTTGGAATGCTAAGAGTTTCAACGTATAATGCGATTAATATTTCCCGTGTAAAAGCGTGAGTTCCAAATGTATATGTTTTATTATACTTTCAACAAGAGTAGGCAACATTGGCGTTTTGAGTCAAATATGTTATAAGGTGTCAGGCGTGATGGCGTATGGGCAACATTTTCGAAAAGTTGCAAGAAAGCAAAGTGAGCGGGCATTTTGTTCTTAATCATAGATGAAATTTTGAGGTTGATTTTGATATAACATTAAGATAATGATATCATTGAACACCTTTTCCTTTTCTTTCGTTTTTTCCTCTTTTTGGCGTGAAACTTTAGAGAGGTTTGTGGCCCCCAAACCTTCCCTCCCCATACGTGCGCCAGTGGGCGGCATGTGTGGCAACCCCAAGTTTTTGAATGAATTTGTTTAAAGGCACAGAATATAAACTTGGGTTAGGGCTAAAAAGTTATTTTATCACGCGTCTGACAATGATTTTCAAGCTTAATAATGTAGATGAACCATTATTGGTTGCTGATAACAAGTCATGTTACTGTTATGTTATGTAGGACACGCTGGAAAAAGAGCTTACAACTGAAAGTGAATACCCTGGGTAAATAAGAGTTATTATTATTATTATCATTATTATCATTACTATTATTGATATTACTATTATTACTATTATTTTTATTATAATTATTGTTATTACTATTATTATTACTATAGTTATTATTAATATTACTATTATTTTTATTATAATTATTATTGTTATTATTATTATTATTACTATAATTATTATTAATATTACTATCATTACTATTATATTTATTATTGCTATTATTCTTCTTCTTATTATTATTATTATTATTACTATTAAGAAAACAAAACATAAATTACGTAGAAGCAATTGACAAGAATTATTATGACGCATGTGATAGTCTGCATACTTATATACGATTCTTTCATGCACAATGGTGGAAATAACAAATTCGATATCGAGTTTGAAACGATTGCAAGGTTTATACGTAGCCCAAACTTCCCAACCCCCCCCCCCCCCCTCCGTCAATTTATACCGTTCGAAAGTTAGAGGTGGCATTGCATATTGATCACCAATTAGCGAGCCGGGTTTAATGCGTGTCGGGGTCCCGAACATTATGGGCCCCCGAGTCTGCTCTTTCCCCCATGTTTCTTACCCCCTTTTTTCAGTGTAGGAGTCAGTCGCATTTAGTGCAGTGTTATAACTTGCAGGACGTGTGCGCTGACACGGAAGAAAGACCTATTTTTGTTTCCCTATCAATGATTTCCTTCGCTCCGTTGGGGTGTGAGAATATGATCATCATCTGTATAAAGCAGAGTGGCTGGAGGATGTATGCCGCTGCCTCAGGTATTGCCCTGGGGATGCCCGTGTATGAATCGACCAATGACAGAATGGACACATTTGTTTATTTATCTATTTGTTTATTTGCTAATTCGTTCATTTATTCATTCATTTATTCATTTGTTTGTTTATGTATTTATTTATTCATTATTAATTAATTTATATATACGAGAATAAAACATCAAACATTCTTTACTCCATAATTCTTATGAGTTTATTAGCAGCTGCTAATGGTGAGGAAAACTATTTCACCTATTGATGGTTTGAGTGCCAAATTCGATGGTAATCTATCGTAGTTAAAGAGAACAAATTATTAAAAAAATAATTAAACCAAAGCTTTAGACCATGGTTTAAGTTAAACCAGAGTTCAGACTACATGTACAGTATGTTCAACTGTGGGTGTGTATGTGAGAGTGTGTATCACACGCGCGGTTTGCGGCGTTAAACACGACTGAAAATTAATGCTTTTGAGTTTTATGGGTCTTTCGACCTTCGACGGTCTCATATCTTCTCGTTTTATCATTTTCTATATTTCACTTTCCTTTCTCACACCCGCCTATATCATCCCGAATCACCCCCACACCCCACCCTCTCTCTTTCTCTCATTCCCTCCAGTGTTCTAAAATGCCCTCTTAATTTCGACGTTTTTATCTGATCGGCGTGACAGCAATCCAGCGCATGTTTGATAATAATCAGAGTTTTGTCGTACTTCACCCAAAGGGCTTGCCTCTATCAGGTGTCCTTGGCTGTAATTTAGACATCAATGAGTAATTATTGCATTCCGTTATGACGAAATGAATCGGCTCTGCTTTCATTATTTCATATTATTTTATATCAATTTCCGGACAGGAGCGTGTCGCTTCCTGGTCAATATGCATGATATGTTATGAACGATTTGTAGCTATTTGTAAAACATATGTCTGCAAGTTACTAACCAGCGATTTTATAATGCGGATAAAAATAACTCAAGAGCAATGCAGGGACAATTAAAAAAAAAAGATGCACGCCCATAAATCCATCACTCTCTGTCATGCATGTATTTAAACATATATATATATATATATACATATGTGGGTATATACTCCTGAGAAGACGAAGGACCTGTGGAAATTTGAGTTGGATAAATCGTATATATACTTTCTGACAAACAATAAAATACATTAACCCTCTGTGATGCTGCAGAGTTGAACATGTCCGTGACTTTAGCTATTCCATCGCTCAGTTGTAATACGCCTGTTGTCAAGACTACCTGCTGAGTTAGTCAATTAAATGTGATTACCCTGACATTTTCTCGCATTTGAATTAATTAATCTCATATTGACATTTTGTACGGAAATATCCAGCCTTTCTTAGTTCATCACGCGAGTTCGGTGGGAGGTTATGTCAGTCTGGGTGTATTGAGCCAGATGTGTAATTATAACAATCATAAAAAAGTTAATACATGGCATCAGATATATCGGACATGCTTTCTAGTTTCGAAGGTTATTGAAGAAAAATAGATTATTGGAGTTTTGTGGCAACACACACGCGCGCCGTTGAAGTTCGCAGTCGTTGTGGAAGTTATTTAACACTAGGCACCATATTATCATTAATATTTCAATCATGCGGTTTTAAAATGATTAATCTTTACTAAATTAGAAAGTTGGTGTTCAAATCATTTGGATGATTTTGATTATCTATATTGATTACATGGTTTTATAATACTGCTACTCTTATGGCAGTTGAACTACTTTTTTGTTATTCATACCTTTATTATAATCATTATCAACAAATCAACTATGTACACAGCCCTTATCCTGCAAACCACTTTCGTGTACACGATGTATCGGCGTCTGGGTTATTATTGTTATTATTAGGGTTTTTTTTCGAAATAGTAATAAAAGGAGTTTTCTCGAAAAAAGATCCGTTCAAACTTTTTTTTTTAAATAACCACAAGCTATGATTTGAGCCAAGGTTCAAGTCTTATATCGTTAATAAACGTTATCAATACAGGACATACTGGTCTTTCCAGAAAACGTCGACCATAGAGCGCTGGTAATAAATATTAAAAATCAGTTTCCAAAGCCATAACATAAAAGTGACAAAGTCATACAGGAATTTATGATAGCGATTGCTATACCACATGTCATTTCATTTTCTTTCTTTCTTGCTTTTGAATGTTTACTGTTTGCGAATTTTATCAAAAGATAAACTAATCTTCAATATCTTTTCCAATATTCTTGGATGAAATTGTTAGATATTCTCATGAAACAAATAGTTATTTTCACTGACAGCTGTAGTACATGATTGTTCAAGGTATTGGAATCTTTGTATCCCGTGAATGAATAGGGTGACAGGTATTGAATGGAACTAGAATGACTCTGCAACCACACATATTCTACTCAGACCCGTAATGGCATTTATTTGACCCGTAAATGCAGGGCAATTTTCTTGGTGTTACTTTTACAAATGCCACTTAGCCCGGGTTAACGTGTAAATAACGCCAAAACGGTTTCAGGCGTGCTTGAGATTTGTTAGTGGTCAAGTACTGTTTAGCTTCAAACAAACGCGTCAACAGTAAGCAACCATCTATTTCTTTCATAAAAAAGGAGATATCCTCAAATTTGCGAAAGTTGTGACAAACGTAACTCTAATGGTTTCATTTTATTTCTTCCCTATAGTTATGCATGTATAATCTGGCCTCTGTCTCTTTAATACGGCATTTTGGGGCTTTCTATCACAGTTTTTGATTTTCCTCTGGATACGTTTTTGTAAACAGTTTGTTTTGACTATTTTATGATTTTGTTTAACATTTTTGTGTGTATTTTGAGCAATCCCGAAGCAAATACTCAAATGAGTTAAGATTTGAATATTGGTACTGTTGCCTCTACCAACATTATTACCTTGATAACAAAACAATAACAAAATATAAACATGCAATGAATCTACCACCTTGTGTATTGTGGGAATTATGTTTCCGAATAAATTGTAGTTGTTTACAAATTTTAATTGGAAAACAAAGTAAAACAATATAAAAAAAAATGAAAAAAAGAAAAACTAAAATCAAAGAAAAGAAAAGAAAAGAAAAATAAAAAGAGAAGAGAAAAAAGAAAAACAAAAGATAAAACAGAAAAGTAAAAACAAAACGAAAAAATAAAAAGTGGAAAAAGACATATTTGTGTAAAAAGAAAATGAAAAAGAAGAAGAAAACAACATAAAAAAGAAAAGAAAATTTTAAATATGAAAAAACAACAAATTTAAAGAAAAATAAAAAAAGAAGAGAAAAGGGAGAATGATTCTTTAAAAGCGGTTGCCCCCCCAAAAAAAAAATATATATATCATTCTGATTTGTTTCCATTATAAGCTAAAGAAAAAAAAGGAAATACTCATATCAACATTAAGTTCACATCTTCGATCAAAATACAATGTTTTTTTACATGCGCCATCCACTAGGTGTCTGTATATGAAATCTCACCAGTTGACCTTATTTACTTTTTCTTCGCCCTGTGTATGTTACGGACAAGCTGATATTAGTATTTATCTTTCAGAGTGTCATACGTTAGTTCCAAGGAGTAAACACTTCTGCGTCTCAAAACTGTGCCACGGGGCATGGCCGTTCTAAATTAGAAATTGGGGAAAACATCCCCACCCAGCACTACTGGAAAGGGACTAATGCCATCATTCAGCCCATGAAATACTCGAAAATTGTTCTTTGAACAACTTTGGCATAGTTGTGAACACCACATTTCAGTTTTTAATAATAAACATTCACCTGCCACATTATAATTATTGTCACATTATACTCGGCAAACAAAATGACATAACAAAATAATATGCGATTATGTCGTGGCTTTATTCAATAGAGATGAACACTTTTCCGAACCTGGTGTCACAATCACATAAGTATAAAACATGGATATGAATACCTCTGATTAGAGACTTACATTCATGTATGTCTGGAACCAACCGATAGCCTTGGTTTAGCTCCCCGAAGGGGGGTTAAACCCCCGGCTAGAAGGCCCCCCTCCCAGAAAATTCAACGTTAAATTTCACGGCTGCTTTCCCACTGGTTCTCTGCTAGCCGGACAGGAATACCAGCACAGCTATTAACTACATGTATGAGCTATCGGCAAATCGGTGGATTACAGATGGCATACTTATATCATATAATATACATATATATTATTATATACCAGCCTTCCCGCATGAGAACTTGGGTGAGGCCAAAATTTCACGAAAAATATAAATGTATACAGAATACCAGCCTCCCCGCCTATGAGATCAGGTGAGGCCTAAACTGAAAGTTCGAGCGTTACACCCTTACATTCAAATTACAATTGCGTTCCTAAAGTACTATGTAAAGTTATAAATAAATCCCCTTCGTCTAGGTACCGAATGAGGACCCGATTCAATATGAAATATTAATCAACGTACGTACATGGCATCAAAGTGGAAAATCTAATAACTAGAGGCTAAAATATCATTCACTGCTTTACACACCTTGCAAAAGTGACCATTGTGGATTAAAGAACATATGCCATGCCAATAATATGATACCTCAATTCATGTGAATTACCAAAATATAACGAACACCCAGTCCCAAAAACGGGTAAGGGCGAAAACCCACCTGACCACAGACCAAAATAGATCAGAAGGATAAAATTCCCTTACGGCCCACATTTCTAAATACACGACAATCTTTATATTGTTTTGATGTGCGACCAGGCAAACTGCCCCCGGATTTGAATTCGTGTTTCGTTATATAAATCAACATTAAATTCATATAAGTAAAATAATTCAAATGTCCATATATTATATAACAATTCTACATCCGTTATTCCATTCATAACGAGCTATACACTCCAATAAAACACAAATCAACTCTGAATGATACCTAGAGTAACTTCATTCACGACCTTCCCCATTGCATGTGTTTAAACATTCCAACATTGTTTGACCCAAACGTAACATTTACATGGATGGTTGTTGGGGAGGAGGTGGGAAAATTACAAGCGAATATTTTGGACGTTCATCTCCGTTGAAAGCCAAGACTAAAATGAAGGATTTTTCGCGCCTTCACCTAGGCGCGCGCGCCAAAATATCGCGCTCCTTGCGCCCAGTATAAATTATTGTCATTGGGCGCATAAACAATACCGTCTGGCGCGCCATTGTGACGTATCACCTCGTCAACCGCGCCATTCCAAATTACAAACACCTTCATGACCTGGCTTTGTTCGCCGACCTATAAATCATTTTAAATCGCCGAGTCGTCTTTAAAATACATTAACACAATGAATTACACATTACATGACTTATATAAATAAATAAGTTATTGGTTTGATATCAATTCACCGGGTAGATTGATTCAATAACATGTCAAGAATACCGGAATTGTGGCCACATTTAAGCGATTCTAAACCAAACGCCGTATTAACATGTATACAGGTAACTTACTGGAAAAAAAATCAAAGATCGATATAAATGGGACAATATATACGGCAAGTAAGGGTAGTTACAAGAAAATATGTAATCATATATCTATCAGATCCACTAATATTTCCAAGCATCAACAATCGAGTTAAAATTGGAACAAAACCTTCGGGGAAAAAGTGGAAAATTAGTACAACATAATTGTGTTTTTATCATTATCGTATGATGTTTATGTAAAGACAAAGCGATTGGAAATGAACGCCTTCTGGCAAAAGTTGATTAGTTGATATTTTTTTTTTAATCCAGGCAGCAATAAAACCCACTATATCTTGTATTTAGAGGTTTATTTTCTTAATTATGCCGAATGTCATCTACAGCAGTCTCTCAAAATTTCCGGTAAGCCCCTACAGGTCTTGAATTTTTTGGTCGCTATTCAAACCTATCACCTATTTATTTATATATCCTGAAAGTATTGTGGTGTTGACGATACGAAACATAATCGTAATTTATTGGATTTTATATTTCAGTTTTAGAAGAAGGTGTATTTGTCAGGTACCGAGTTATTAAAGGTAATGCATCATATTATTTCCTCGGAAGTATGTTGGAATTCTATTTTTATATTTAGAATTTGATAACTGATTTGACATGCAATTCCAGTTTGTGTATTTTACCTGCATCAGCTAATTAGATTGCATCATCAAAATACCTAGTATACTACACCGTTAAAAAAAACCCTGATTTTACAAAAAAATAAAAGAAGATTTTGCAGATAGCAACAACAGAATCATTCTGTAAATTCATAAAACATGAATTTTCTGCAATTCAACAGAACAGGTCTGTTTAAAAAGGGGAAAAGGGTGTTTTATTCGAGGAAATTTGTAAGATTCCATACACCAAATACCAATTTCCTGTAAGATTACGCAATCTGGTAAGATTACAGGTGTTCTCGAGACTCTGCTGCAGGAACTTCTTTTATTTTAAGGATAAATTTTCTGACAGTGTATATTCATTTATGTATTGCTTTGATATTTTGTGCTATCACTGTTTGGTTTGACTGGCTAACCTATCTGGAGCCTGGTGGCCTCAAGTGCTATACTAGAGCTTCTGTGAATGATGTGCTGACCGGACTTGCCCCTTAAACTGTTGGTGAACGGAGCAGCAAGCAAGAGGCTAGGCCTTACCTGGCGCAGCTTAGGATACAGGTGATTCAATTGAATGTACACAATTATATATATTTTTTCACTTAAGTTTTATATCTATATTCTATGTCTGACAGCAATTGTAAGCGTTGTGATAACCATTATTATCAATATTATTATTATAAAAATGGAAAAAATTGATTTTACTCAGCCTGATTTGGCCAACACCCCCCCCCCCAAAAAAAAATGAATCAACTGCAGTGAGATAATCACGTATGCATGGCACGAGTACAATAATAATATACATATCAATAATTTAATAAGTATTGGTCATAAATCTCGATTATGGTTAGGGTGATGGATGGATTTAATGGGTTCAAACCCGAAACGTTGAATAGTGCCTATTGAATAACAATTGTAGGCACAGGGTATTTGATATCCAGGACAATTAGCGAGCGAGCAAAGCTTGGGTAAGAATGTATCAGGTGAACGTTTCATCAACATTGTCTTCCGATAAGATGTCTGGTATGACACATTTCCTTTATTCAATTTTGATTGGCTGATAAGCACAGTTCATAATTATGACAACTGTTGGACAGATTACACAACAAGTCATTACACCCTCCTTAGGTATCCTTTAAAGATAGTTGCGTAAAGGTTATTTTAACTTTGCGATACCATGATAACAAGAGCGGCCAATCACCATTAGGGATCTCATATATCGCACTGCCTGACAATCATGACTCTGTAAAACAGCGTTGATATGTTATCAACGCTGAGTAGGGCAATCCCTTCGTCTTCTTAATGATAATTTCTTTGTAATTGTAAGTATAGCTATAATTGTTATTATTTTTAATTGACGGAAAAAAATACAATACAATGACATTCGCTATATTAATGGTGTTAATACTTTCCCCATGTCCTTATAAACATATAAACATGAGTATATATGTAGAACCAGGGGCAAATTCAAAAGACTGGTCATGCCCCCCCCCCCCCCGCCCCCTCATTTCGACATTTCTTTCGCTTGTCAATTTTTGTTCTTGCAGTTGACACTATGTTGGTGGCATTCGACCTTTTTTTCTTGGTAGCAATTTTTTTGTTTGTACTCCACACCACCCCTTCCCTCCCTGGTAAATCCTGGACGTACCCCTGGGGAGAGCTGTGGGTAAATGAATCATATCCCCCCTTACCCTCTACGCATGTATGTATGTATTTGAGTTTTGTCAGACGTGTATCAATCGGATATGATTATTTACGTCTGGGACCGACCTTTAACGTCACCATCCGAAAGACGTGACCAGGGCTCGAACCTCGAACCTCTGCATCAATTTGTAACTTCCCCACATAGCTTGGATTATAAGGTGCACGCCACAACGCCCAGCCCCTATACGCATGGAAGCTGTTCTCCCCTCTATAAACGCAAACGTGTGAAAATTAAAAGGTGGTGACCGCGTGGCGTATACGATTTGAAACCATAACGGCATTCATAATGATTCTGAATGTCAATACCAATAACTCTTAAGGTAACTCACATATTGTTATTGGAAGGTGGTGCTACCTTTTCCAAGTTAAAGGGGATATTTATCTTCATTCAAAATATAGGGTTTTATTATCTGTTGTAGCAAGTGCTATAATTTTAATTGCAAACCTGCGTCAGATGGGAATCACCTAAGATTTATGTGCTAATTGGTCGCTTAATTGACGTGAGCTTGTGATACAGTCATAAACCCCCATGGACGTTTAGGTTAACATTGTAGGTTATAAAAAGAATTTAACCGCCTTTTTTATTATCATATTCGAGGCATGTCATGCCGCTTGTGGAATAAAATGTTAAGAATTTTCTTCCGAAACGTTACTGCATGTGCTGAAAACATTTAGGGTCTAAACAGCTTTTGTTTTTGCAAACCTTTACAGAGTTACTCTATCTTTAAAGAGAACTCGTTATCATACAGAGGCCATGATAACAACATCACTTGTTAATACTACGGTCACGTCAATGAAACTTACTCCATACCGACATAATATATTACATTACTCCGAATGACGTAATCATTTGAAGATACCAATGACACGAAACAAAATACTGTTTGTAAGATTATCTTAACTCCATCTTTATTGAGTTTGATTTCATTTATTGCGCGATAATTGCTTAATTGTGATACTGGATCCTCATCATAAAATGAGGCATAAATCATACTACTAGCAGTAAAATTATTGCCACGTCCTCCCTATTTATTGAGGTTTCAGAGTTTAGTAACGTATCTCTATTATTTTTATATACATGTATATATATATATACATTATTATCTCACTGCATCCGCATTTGAACGAGAGGAAATCAGAGCTTAACTTGCTTAATATAACAACCCCAAACCAAGCTTCAAACAGCGTTTGTTTTCTTACTTCCTAAATATCAAAGTAATCATGATAACGCTCTGTTCCAGGACTGCGTGCTTTTGCAAATTTTTTTTTTTCTAAGTATATATCCCTCTTTCTCTGTCTCCGTCCATTATCTTATACGATATAACGCAATTGTACAAACTATTCTCTAGTATATTTTTTGTTTTAAATGTCATTAATGTTCTTCCTCTTCAAACTCAAAAATTATTATAATTAATCATACATTATCAATGTACATATTAATATAAAAATATACTTGAATTTGGATTTTTTGCCATTCGAATACTTTCTAATAATAAGATTATTATTACAAACTTAATGGAATTACACGTAAATAAATCAAACACACACACACACTCCTCACAATTCAACTCAATTCCACATTTGTCTTCTATTTTCCATTAAGGACATTCATTAATTTTATTTTTTTTTACCAACAGATAGGCACACACACACACACACCTTACAGACCCTAACACACGTTTATACACGCACACACGCACACCAAAACCCACATAAACCCTCACGCACTCACACCTATGAAGCTTTCATCTCCGATGGTTATCCGTTCACTGTCTATCTGACAATGTATGCCTACCTAGCAACAAGAAAAGCTACAAAACAATAGAAACCTATGCAACAGATTGTCTTTTTTCTCTCTCTATCTTCCCTCCCTCCCACTGCGTCGTTGCGCACGCTGTTCATTTAAAACGGACGCACATGCAAGGCCTTTAAAACGCCACACCACAACTCCATTGTCAACGCCTTATAAATGAGCGCCACTGCGGTATCATTATACCATTCCATTATAAAACGTCGTTTTGAACTATCGCATCCACAGGTAGCGCAACAACACGTAGAAATCTATATCTTCCGAAAGACCGCCCGGCTCGCTGCTTTCTTATTTATATCCTATGAAAATTGTCATTTTACAATAGTTGGCATTGAATACAAAGAGACTGTGTATGAATGTAGATTCGAGGAACAGAGGAAAAGTCTGTGTTGTGGACTAAAGGAAACTTACTCAAGTTTTCTGGCCGGCTGGTCGTTTGCTTAGGAGTGGTAAGTTGCATCTTGTTTTGTGATATTTTTTCGTGGTGTGCTTTTTACAGATGTTTCTTTTTGAAGAAAAAAGTTTTACTTTATGTACATCGTATATATATATATATATATATATATATGTGTGTGTGTGTGTGTGTGTGTGTGTGTGTGTGTGTGTGTGTGTGTGATTTGACGTTCTTAAATGCCGTTTCGTGATATTTATTTTGTGTTTGAGCGATGTGAAAGGGAATGGAGTTGGGCAATTTTATTTGGGCTGTGCGATTTAAAGCTTTCGATTAAGGGTGCGTGTTTTTTTCAGCAGGTCATGGTAATACACTTCCATCGATAAAACATAATGAAAAGGGAGAAAGGGGTTTCCTTGCTAATGTGAGGGGGGGGGTAGATTAATTCACAATCTTATCTCTCCGTTTTCATTATTCCGAGAAGATATCTTGTATTTTATTTTTCGTTTACAAAAGTTTCAAGATATGTTCATTATATTTAATATATTGTATGGATACAGAAGATCATTTAATGGTTCGTATATTTAAAACAAAATACTATGGGTTTTCGAAAAACACATATACTCCTAAGGATTTAATCTAAATGTTTGACGGGTGTTTGTAAATTTATAAATATGAGATGAGCAGAAAGTTTACCCTTTGTTTCGAAATTGGGTAACGTAATTGTCAACGATTTTTGTTGAGGAAAAGCGACTTGACAGATAAGTTTCTTCACCAAGTTATGTGTAAAAGTAAGTTTAACCTTTCATGCTAAGCCGGATGATCAGATACTGCAGGTAAAATTTACACAAACCATCCCAATGTTCGTAGAAAATATCTGTATGATATAACAAGAGTAGATTTAAGCATATTCTACGCTTTATTTTGTCTTCCCTATTCCCCGCGATTTCACTACGACGACTCCATGGCCCGTATTCTGAAGTCAGGTTTAAGTTAAACTCAGGTTTTAATTTGTAGTTAAGTATGGACAGCCAAAGTATCTATTTTTTTTTTATTAAGTTGTACGTTTCTTTTGTTTGCTGTGCTCTTTCCTGATTCATCGATGGTGAAGACTATGATCTATATATACTTCCTAGACAATTATGAATGATTTGAGAGCCAAATGAGCTGAAATATTATATCCCTACTTTTAGTGATTTATGTAACAATTGGCTGTCCATACTTAAACCACAACTTTAAACCTGAGTTTAAGTTAAACCCGACTTCAGAATACGGGCCCTTGTGTCTAACTGAAAGTAAACTGGAAACCGATAATTCGGTTACCAATAAATCAGGATGGATAAAACAATTTTGAGTTTTGGACTCGAATTTTAACCATTATCGTTTCATTTTTAAACATCGAAAGTGTCAGGATGTAGTTATAAACAGATAAATACATTTTACTAAAACATATTATTGAAATGACTCTTGATTTGACGTTTGGGTATTCATGAATGAGTCAACTGATTCAATATTCACAATTTGTTTTCGTATCTGTTAAAAAAATTGACAAACGATACAGTGAAACGCTTGTAAATGTTGCTTACATAATATAAGCTGATCAGTTATTGTTTTACTCTTTAACATGCTTAAACTAATCTAAATTGTAAAAAAATATGGCAATGCTCATTGCCTATAGGGTTGAATATTTTTTTTTTTCAAATTTCAAATCATGTATTTAAACTATCTTCTGGCTATTAATGAAAATCCACAGGCTTATAAAGTAAAGCAGATTTTACCTAATGTATGCATAATGTTAAAATTTTTTTAATCTTTAAAAAATATTTCTCTTTTACGGAGATAAAGCACCACACAAATCACCAATATAAGCATTAATGACTAAGATCATGAACACCATGAACATTATTGGAAAGTAAGAAAAAACGCATGTAAAAACATGTTTCTAAGAGCAACGCATTTATAAAGTACATGTACTTAAATAAATGAATTAAAACAAGTACATGAATTAAAACAAGTCTATAGAAACACATCTTGGACAGTTGGAGGCCAGTTTCCTTAGTTATTCTTATAGAAAGATGACGCCATTTTGATTTTGGGAAAACATATTTGTATGTGGAGGTTAGTTTTTCTTCGTTCCATCGACAATATTCCTCATTCTATCAAATTTGCACATTAGTTTACTTAAATTTGAAGATATAGGTTATATTTTGCAAGAACAGCACGTAATGAGTTTGAAATAAATGCCGGGTTTTATTCAAGTCGGCAAGAACTCGTGTAAATTTACCACGAACCTGACACTTTTGTCAGAATGTAATTATCACAAAAATATTAATGTTAATTGCCCATTTAACAGGGTTTGTATTCGCATGTGATCAGAATGTGGAATAGATCGTCAATGGCTACATACTGGATATGGTGCACTCATCTTTATCTAAAAAAAGTGAAAATTCGGCTTGGTTGGACAATTATTTGTCTAGGCTTTGTTTTATAACCGCGCGTTAATAATCTTAAATCAATATTGATTATTTATTGCCCGGCTCGCAGCGGCAACTAACCGTGCAACTGACTTTCAATGAATAAGGGAAAAGGTTTAAAGCCTTATGAACATTTAAATGAAAATAATGACTGAAATATGCCAACAAGACTGAGGCCTATTTATTCTTTTAATTCAACGGCATGGAGAGGGCTGTTGCAAGGTAGCAAGATGGGTACCGGACTTTGTCAAGTTTTCGGGCTTATTAGTTTAGATCCTGATGAAGGGCATGTGCCTAGAAGCTTGACGAAGATTGATACTGTTCTTGCTACGGCTCTCTCCATACTCTGATCTCAAATATGATTATCAAAGAGACCCGTATACCGCGCGCACACCACCAAAATTGATCACACATTTATATATTAAAAGTGAAAAAAAAGTATGTGTTTCATTAACAAAACAATTGGATGTAAATTGTACTTTTTTGTGCGCTAATATATACGTGCATTTCGAATAAGGCGTAAACAATGACGTACCAATTTTCGTTTTTTCTGGCCTCTGTTTTTTCTTGGAAATGGAACGGTTGAATAGTTAAGTAAAAAAAATAATAAAGGGTGACGTAGATGAATGGCCCCGAGAAATATATTTCATTAGAAATTGAATTATCCCCGGTCATGTCGGTGAAGTCAGTGTAAACACTTAACAACGAAGAGTGGTAATTTGGAGCTGATAAGCACGTGTTTTCTTGAGAAACTTGAGTGGTGATGAGAAATGAACATGATTAAGTGTTGAGCGCAACTTGTTCTCTTCTTTTATGTTTCTGATTTGTCTTTATTTTCTGCATTCTCCTATACCGTCTTGGAACGAACACAGCGTTTCCACAGTGTGTTCATACTATGTAGCATATTGTGAAATCCCATATCCACTATTAGGCCATGTGTTCACTTTAATAGTCCACTGCCATGATCATGTGAACACACTGTCAACGGTCACACTCTAGAAGTGTCCACAGTTTGAATAGATACTCGGATCGTAATATCTTAGCATTCCAACAATGTGAATCATATTTTCGTATTATCAATTGTGTGAACACTTTGTAAACGTTCACACTTTAGAAGCTTCTACCCTGGGAAATTATCTTTCCAAAGTTGAATATGAATATTTTAAAAGTGCATCAAGCATATATTTTCCATATACCAATATGTAAACACACTGCGAACGTTCACACTGAAGAGGTATCCACAGTGGCAAATTCGTCGCATATTATGTGAACACAACGTGAACGCAATGTGAATGCAGTGTGCGACACTGAGTTCTTCCTAGCCGGGGTAAAAGACCCACACACACCCGATTTCACCCCCTCATACCGCAAAAGTCACTTCTATTTCGCTTAAGTGAACTACTAATATCGATTTAATCATTTCAATACATTTTCTGATTCGGTATTAGAATTAAATGAGAAAATGTTTCTAATCGTTATTATTAGAATGTCAAATCTCAGTTACTTCTTAAATTGCCAATGTTCGTAGGTCTAGTGAAAATACAATAAATTTTCTTTATTTCAACTCAGACCAACTTTACTTTAAAACATTACGTGCTTGTTATTTTTCTATTGTTAATTCCATTTGCTTGTAGAGAGAAACACAGAGAGAGAGAATGGGAGAGAGAGGGGGGAGACAAAGATAGACAGGTGGGGTGGGATTTTTTTTTAAATAGTTTTACTCCTTGTATTTGTTATTCAAACAAGTGGTCTACTTCGTCCTTAACACCGGTTGCGGCCCGCATTTATGCAATGCAGTACTCGTGGCCTTCATGGATAACAATACCGTCCCCCCCCCCCCAGCCCATCATTTTTGGCGGTCACTTACTCATCTCATACCATGGGCGTTAAGAGCAAGAACCATCGCGGCGATAAAAATATGAATAGATAAGAAAATGATCGAAAAGACTGGGCTTTCGAACAATCGTGAGTGAAATGCATTTATTTATTCAAGATCTTAAATATATGTCCTTGATAGCCATTATCGTAGTGGCAATTTTCTAGTCGTCCATCTGATTTGAAAGGAGATTACTTTCCTCCAACGCGTTTATTTTAAAAATCATTAAAAATAGTATTTAAAAAAACCCTGAAAAGCCCGCAATGACTAGAGATATCGAATCGATATTGTTAACACATCCTTCTCCAATGTTTACGAGGTGCAAGCCAGACATTCAATATACAATACCAAATCTTCCCCAGCATTTTACTTAATCGTTGACCTGGGAACAGAATAATAATATTGTTGAGTAAAATGATTGTTCTTGATATGTGATATTACTTATCTGCGTACTATTATGTTTTCTCAGCATCAAAGTTTATGCAGTTGCAAACAGATGCTGGGATTTGGGGGCGGGGGCTCTTGCCCCCCCCCCCCCATCATTTTTGTATGACAAAAAAAAAGAGAAAAAGAAAGAAAAGGAACGAGAGAATGGTGAAATATGATATCATTTTCTGAAAATTATGTCAACATCTATTGCAAAATTAGATTTTTGAAATAAATGTGTCGAACATTTCGCTCGCTCGAAATTTCGTAGAAATTTCACGCGATGCTCCATGTGTTGTCCCCCCAGAAGTCTTGGATCATTACGCCACCGAATTTATCTGCTTTCCCTTTTTATTGATTTTGATTTGAAAACAAATCATATAGAGAGAATGTTAGAAAACGGGGAAAATACCGAAAACGTGAGTTGCTGATCAATGTGCATGAGTGTGACTTTGGATAACATAACTGGGTGGCGGGTGTTCGAAGTAGAATTAGTCTATGTTCTAAACATTTGAGGCAAGGCTGCAAGAACAGTCCGGACAACAAAACGATGTGAATAGCCTAGTATGAGGATTAAAGTCGATGATATATTTTGATAATATCAACACTGACATACTTAGTAAACTCAAATAAAATGAGTTAAGTGAACATATGAGAATAAATGGGGGCGCCAATTTGCGTCAAGTGCTGACGCAAAGAAATGCTTGTACGTCAAAGCAAGTATCACAATCGTCGTAATTGAAATTATTTACGAAACAGTGATGTATCTTACACTATTTCATCCATGGCAACTAGATGTCCTAGTTTGCAATGGCTGCTAACCGATCATTTTATGCATGGCTAGCGCAACGAAAGAAATGTCGCTAGGCCCTGTTAAAGTTTCTATCAAAATACTTTTTTCGGCGTTGAAACAACTTTAATTTTCATTCAAAAACAAGCATACGTCCAAAGCTAAGCTCATTTTCTTAAAATTAAATGCAAATTTGATGTTTATTTGCGTTTACTTGTAATTAACTTTCTTCCAACGCCATATTATGCTGCTTAATTTGATGATTTACAGTTGATATGAAATCGAACCAAGGTTTTCCCGCAACGCCCAACATCACTCCCGTACTTGATTACCCCGACTTTACAATAATGAATTCAGACGTTGTGTCTCCAATGTAACATTTATCATTCTTCTATTAAAACATTTTTTTAAATACAAAATAATAACCATAATGACAGTTTCTTAATACAATGCATTTAAAATTCAAGCCTACCATCTAAGCCGACAGGAGATCAGTCAGGTAGTTCACTAATAAATCAATAATGAATAATAATATAGGATTTGTATGGCTCACGTATTCACCTTATAAGGCGCTTACGGCGCTCCTACATTATCCAGCTTTTTGAGAGGGATTTCTTCCTGCAGGTACATCCATTTAGCTCACCTGGGTTGAGTGCAGTACAAATTGGGTAAATTTCTTCATCCCATTGATTTTAATTGGGGGGCTTGCAATTAACATGTTTAATACGCAACCTATAACGCCCAATACAATAGCATCACTCGGGTATTCTATTGCTATATGATTTCGCAATGTCAATTCATTCAGGTGTGTGTTTCATAAATATGTTCGTAAGTTAATAGCGAAATTAAGAAAGACTGGTGATCCTTTCTTATGCACTAAACAATTACCGATGAACATTAATGGTGAATATCATGTATCGCAAGAAAGGTTAGCCAGTCGCTTCTCAAGTTACTATTAGCTTACGAACAGCTTTATGAAACTGCCCCAGGTAATTAGGAATAGCTTATTTACTTGGTGAATTCAACATTTATCATACCTACCGTCGGGCCATGTAGTTACGTGGCTTAGGAGAAAGTATATATATCAAAACCCAGGGGGGGGGGACGGGTAGTCAAATGTATTGCTATACACATGGGTGACCAAAATAATTTCTAAACACTCCCTAAACGAGTTTTTCTCTATGTGCAAAATAACACCCTAAGCAAGTTTCCGCAGACTTCATTTACACATTTTGGCCCCCAAACAAGTTGTCGCCAGAAAATGAACCCCAAACAAGTTATTTCCCGTTTTGTAGCTTACAATCGAGATGAACCTGAACACTCCAGAAACGAGGAGGAAAAAAACCCGGGGAAAAGCTTGGTGGGAGGGGAACATACCCTAAACATGTTTGGCTAGTCTTAAAAAAGGAAGAAAAAAATGAAAAAAAATCCCCTAAAAATATACGTTTGACCCCGTGATTGACCATTGACCAGTCTTTCAAAACCACCTTTTTTTTTCAATCGGTGTCCTTGATACCCGTAACGATTCCAAGGCCCTTGTTCAAACTGAAAAACATTCCTTAAAACGCGTTTTTTTTGGTCACGCATATAGTTGACTACCTAACCCCCCCCCCACCCCCGGGATCAAAAATTGAATTGGAGTTGGTGGCATTTACTATCTCAGTGTATGTCGCATATTTTGTTCTAGACATCCAGGTCATTGCTTGGGGCTTTTCAGTATAGGAGTGCGACTAAGAGCATCTACAGGACACGATCTCAAACCTTATTATACACCGTTTATTCGCCCAAAACAACACAGCATCTCATGTGTACCTTAATTTAAGTATTTGTTCATCGGTACTAGCAACCACTCTAAATAAAAAAATACTCAATATTGGGTAAACAATGAACACGCATGTTGGGCAGAATGGAACCAAATGTTGTGTAAATTTTACCCAAGTTTACCCACAAAACATGCATTTTTGCATAAAATGGGGAAAACATTTTACCCAACACACATGCATGTTTCTTTTTTATTATATATTTTTACAAAATATTGGATACATTTTACTCAATGTTTTTTTTTAAGTGTACCCTTACATATGCGTGACGTATTGACTTTGCATTTGCACGCTTCATAAGCAGGATGAAGTTGAAATGTCATTAACCTTAGTCGGGCTCGGGTTGAACGTGTTTTCACGTCTGTCATGGAAAAACAATGGATAATAAATGTCGTACGACCCATTGCTCCCCGCTCAAGCTTCAATTATCATCAACGATAACATTACCTCCAAAGTACGCGCGAACTTTATATTGGTTTACATGGTATATTAGAAAGTAGATACCCATTAAAGAAACGTCCAGAGAATACATAAAGGGAACTCCCTTTGAATTCGAAAAAAAATCGATTAAAAAAGTGAAAAAAGGGAATGAGATATGATATCGGGATAACGTGCATCCCATATCTATTTCTTCGTCGCGAGCTTACCTAACACTATTTTTCTCTTCTGCTTGACTGAGTGTAGTTATAACACAATGACAGTACAACACTAATTGATTTCAAGATTTAATTCAATTACTCGTTTGAGAACAGCTCAAAATTGACGACTTGCAAATATATATAGGGCACATGAATCAATATAATGTTATTAACAGTGTAACATAATTAAATAATATTAACAACTGAAGGGAACATATCAAAATGAGAGTATTATGAAGGAAAATGTGTATTGTCTTTTTCTTACTCTGTCACATATTATATTGCACGATAACGCCGCACTGTGAGCATTTCATTCTTATTTACTGTTTGAGCGGAGATTCACCGCAAGGGAGCAATGAATGGAAGAAGAGAAGAAAAAACCCTTGAAAAGAGGCGGAATTGTCTTTACATTGTATTTGTATTGTTTACAGAGTGTTTTGTTCCCTGAAAGCTGGCTTAGTTGTGAGCTTTCAAAGTTTTTAAAATGACAATTGCAAATGGAAATATTGTAATCAAATAGTCCATTTCGATTCAAATGCACTCTTCTTCCTCGTAATAGTAGTACTTTATCGAGAGAGAGAGATTGATAGAGAGAAAGAAAGAAAGAAAGAAATAAAGAAAGAAAGACATACAGACAGACAGAAAGAAGTAAAAGAAAGAAAGAGAGGGGAGAGCTGGAATCATCGGGTCGATCATTTTGTTCATTGTCACACTTATTGAAAAAAAAAAGTTTACTATAAGCCGCCTTATAATTATACTATTTTGCGTATGACAGGAAAATCTTTGAAATATGCATGATTATAGAAAAGGTCATATTGAATCATGGATCATGTAGCTCTAAGATAACTATGATGAATAATAATTGGAGTATTATTATCTTGAATATCTTTACTTATGTTGGATTCTGTATCCTGTTTAAAATGGAATTAAGTCTAAATACGGGGAGTGTAGAGGATCGCATTAGACAAAAAAATAGGTTAATATTTCCTCCCACAGGGAAATAATCCCCATCCAGGAAAAGTGAATTGTCTAGACAAGCTTCAAGCAATACGAGATACAATGTTCAAACTAATGATCTCATTTTACAATTTCATATCTTTTAATATTAAGCTAATGCATTGTTCGGCCTATCAAGCGCCCTCTTCTGTTCAAATCGTTTTTGTTGTTTTGAATTTGTAACGAAATTGCAAAGTCGGATAAAATTGTCAATCAATGGATAATTCTGAGTGATGATAAGGAACACACGGAATCGCTAATTTATGCTGACATGGTTTACTTTAAAATGTAGGTACATGTTTAAGCTTTATTAAAAAGAAGTTTCAGTTACGAAATTATATAGTCCCACTTCGCAGAATCCAAGATTTATGATATTCCGATTTGTCTTTCATTTTGTGCTTCTTTTGTTATATAATTATCTACATGCAAGGCACCTTAAATTTTAATTCGTTATTTTTCATTAATATTTTGTACCCTTGTTCACTAGCAATTCTAAAAGTATTTTGGTGCGTGCGTGCGTGCGTGAGGGTTTGCGCACGCATGTTTGTATGTTTGCAATGTAAACCTTGCTGTTGAAAGCCTGTGTATTCTCCTCACCACATAGTCTACATTTCAGTATGTTACTTTACCTTGATTTATTACTTTATAAGACGCAGATACTGGTCGATGCACACAAAAAATGAATCGTTACATGTGTCTGTATTTCCTTTATTATATGAATTATAAATAGTGCTCGTTCTAGAGCTGACAGTTAACATAAGGGCTTATTTTCAATTGATCTAATGCCAATTCGTCCAATTACCAACTCGTCTACTCTCATTTCGTCTACCATCAGTTCTTCCCCTATTTTCGTCTAACAACTAGTTGTCCCAAAAGCCATTTAGCCCATATACCATTCGGTCCAATTGGACTAAGTGTTAATTGGGCGAAATGAATGCAAATAAAATGGATATTAGACCAACTGGTTATCAGACAAAATGGTCATAGACGAACTGGTAATTAGACGACGTGATGATTGCACCCAATGGTTATTGGACCAAAATGGTTGTTGGACGTAATCTTGATGGACAGAATGGCATTAGACTAAATGGAGGTACACCATGTGGTGAGTGGACGAGTTGGTAGTAGACGAATTGGCAATTCACCAACATAAGTTGCAAAGGATGTTCAACTGACACGTATTTTCGCCCACGTCTGTTATCTCTTTGGTAATGGCAATCGGATTTCATATTCAATCCGAATCTAAATTCGATAGTCACACGGGGATGATAGGATAGGTTTAGTTTACTCCAATATAATTCGATGTCTTATGTTTATCATTTTAGGAGACTTACGCGTGCTTTCTAATCTGAATTTATCTCCCCAAGCTTATGCGATGAGCTATAAGATTTCAGCAGGAAATTGAAACGTCAACAGATATTTTTTGGCAATAAAACAATATATACAATGCATGAACGTATTCATTATATACCCACTTTTCTAAACTTTATATTAATATTCATTTTGCAACAGGTACAGATGAAACGCGACGCATGGAATTACAAGCGAATCGTCTTCAAATAAATCATTCATGAATAGTTTACAACTAATCTTCAAGCAGAACTTTGTCCTAATATATGCGTATGGCGTACGTCAGAATTTGATTTTATAATGTAAAAACAATAAGTTTAAAGATTGGTTGTGAGTATGATTTGCTATTCAATTTGATTAGATATCACACAATTTGATCTTAAAACGGTAACCAGACGACAGTATTTTGTTTCTACGTGAACGACATTCTTCCAAACAATTTTGATAATGAATTGTTATTTGTTAGGAGCCAATTTTCTGTATAAAAAATTATGACACTAATGGATTTCCATGGAGTTACGATTGGATCAATCGTAACTCTTTATAAGACGGGGCCCTGGTTCAATCTTAAAGTTCAATTTTAGGTGCGCAGACATGGGCCCCCCTTTCATATACATGTCTTTTAATAGGCTCTTAATCGTGTGCAATATGCTTGATGAGAAATATGCCACATAATTAGTAGTTCAGGACTGGAGCTTTTGCTAAAATGTCGACAGAGACATATCGCCCTTAATAAATTGTATATATAATTATGTTGATATATGTCCACTCATCAATTCAAAGAACCACCGGGATTAAAGAATGTCCACCCCTTTCACCCTTTCACCACTTGCCAGGCTTGAATACACGGACTCCAGTATCCCAGCATGCCCAGTGTAAGTCATTGAGTCAACCTTTAACGTTAAGTGTCGGGAAGCGCGGCGCCATGAATGTACGCATTAAACTGGTGTCTCTTTCACACTTAGCCGCCCCACAGTGCATTGCGGGCCTCCACTTACCCCCCTGTGAGAGCTATATATCACGTGAGTAGTGATTTGAATCCACTCCGAATCTGAACAGTGTTGAATTACCATCCACAAATTGTTGCTTTCGCTCCCCCACGTGTAGAACTCATTTAAAGGGAATTGATAACTAAACGTGGTTTTTTTTGGGGGGGTGGTTAGTTGTTTTTTTCATAAATTTATCAATATCCAGGTTTAAAGACAAGCGCAAAAATTCTGCTATACACTTTAAAAATGATCAAAACTCTGGAAACAAGGTCTTTATTCCTTTCTGACAGTATATCGTTCAATCATAATGTATATGGCATTGGCGGATCAGGCTATAATGTTGTTTTTGTAATGCGGCGACATTGCATTTTATTTTTCTTCTATTGATGTCTAGCCAGAACACGTATAAAATAGTTTTTGTTTAATATATTGAATTCAGACCAAAACTTGCTGCCCATAGTCTGTTCGTAGCAGATAAAATGCAATAAAAACTAAGGCCTGTTGGACAAGATTTAGTTTCACGGCATTAGCTCCGGCGACAATGCTCCGCTGCAAATTACACTCACTGACCAACTTCAACCCTGGATTTAATACTATACCCTTCCCTATACCTAACACAAAACCCTATTGCAACCCAAACACTAACCCTATATCTTAGACGAAATAAAGCCCGGAGTAATTGTCACCAGAGCAAATGTCGTGCCACCCAAGAGGTCGCCACAGACCCAGCCGTGACTATGGTGAATCTGGATCCAATTACATCTTAAAAATCAATTAAGTAAATGGAACATTTCCAAATAATACCACAGAAATGCTCGTTGCGCAACCTTCTCGTAAGCAAAGTCGTCGTACCTGTAACAAACGTGCGTGCATAACCTGTGCCTGAAACTTAATTTTGGAATTGAAATTACTGATCTAACTTTGTTCGACTACGCGGGAACTTATTTTTATTTCACACCAAAGTAAATAATAACTATGAACTTTATGATAGAATATATTTGATAAGTTGCCTTTGCTGGGGGAAAGACACAAAAAATCACGATTTCCTCTTCACCAGGACCCCGTTACTTTGCGATGGATAGCAAATATGGACGAAAACTTCTGATTGGTAACTGGTCAGTATTGAGCCAAATGAGCGTGTAACAACGATCGTGATTGGTCGGTTCATTTAGCGGTTGATCGCTGATCTATATGTTGCGCTCCCCAGGACGTTCTGTAAATTTGAAAACGTCCTGCTAATTTGCCGTTTGTGGATGCTTCATAGCGACCTTATGTGATTTTTCTTATTATTGATGTCGGCTACCTTGCCAATCGATAAAGGTGGCGCCCCACTACTTGGCTAACCTTTCAGCATTTCAAACAAAACTCTTGGAATTGACCTCGACAATTATACTTATATAGCTACGTATGTCAAAACGATATCGGCAGACGAACATTTAACGGGCGATTAATCGACCCTTTAGATAAGTACTTAAAAGTCATTGCTTGTCATTTACATTGCCAACAAGTACCGTCGCATAGGCTTAATTGAGCCATGATTCCCATCAGTAGAACTACGAATCTAAGCTTTTAATTCAAGTACCTGTATTTGGAAAAGTATTGATTACAAATTTGTCTTTTTATTTACACGTTTCTGCACATTGGACATCATGACACGCGAAGGCATTACACGATTACCAGCGGTCGACGGACGCTTAAAGAATCGATGGATATTTTAACCAATTGCCGTTCATCTTGAGCTGGCGACTATATACATAAAAGACAAGTCCACCCTAACAAAAAGTTGATTTGAATAAAAAGAGAAAAAAATAAACAAGCATAACTCTGAACATTTCATTAAAATCTGATGTAAAGTAAGAAGTTATGACATTTTAAAGTTTTGTTTAATTTCACAAAACAGTTAAATACACATCCTGGTCGGTATGCAAATAAGGAAACTGATGACGCCATCCACTCAATATTTCTAAAATGTTTTATTATATGAAATATCATTTTCTCCTCTATATCAAGTGAAACAATGATTAATTCCTACCTGAACGTGTGGAATTAGCATTGTTTAATATTATGTGGTTCAGTCAAGTTGGTCCTTATTATCAAATCTGTAACAACTGAAATATTGTATAATTCAAACAATACAAAACAAAATAAATAGTGAGTGAAGAACATCATCGACTTTGTCATTTGCATGTCACTTAATTGTGCATATCACTGTTTTGTGAAAAATAAACAAAATTTTTAAAATGTCATAACTTTACATCCGATTTTGATGAAATAAATTTTCAGCGTCATGTTAGTTTGATGTTTCTCTATTTATTCAAATAAACATGTTTCTGGGGTGGACAAATTGACTTAATTTCCAGTGCCCAGACTAAGGAGCTTTTTTAAAGCATCACTGTTGGCTCGGCGATGTGTCGAAACACAGATAAACACGATAAATGAAAATAAAACAACTGTCATCCCTGCTAACGGCCGAGCCTCGATTATCTCCAGCGATAAGGATGCGTCCCTGAATGTCAACCTTCTTTTGGCGAACCGTGCGTCACTGATCAAACGCTTCATTGACCAAGGATCATAACTAAAAAGTGCGCGAGGGGTAAATGGTGGTTAATGATAAGGGGAGGATATCAAGGAATGCGTACATTTTATTTAGACAACAACCATCAATTCAAATTCAATTTAGAAAGTATGAAGCAAGGCATGTGCATGGTGTATTTTTATGTACTTTGGGTATAAGACGACCAACATGACAATGTCCTGCCTGCCATGACTACAGTATATGGATAATATTAATGATCTTATTTATCATGCGGCATACTATTTATTTATTTTTTAACTCATACAAAGATTCTTGTAATTTGATTGGTTGAAAGCCATTCAATATGTGATACATTTTGTGCTGCATGCAAATTTTCTTTTCCATTACCTAATGAACTCATGTGTATGCATCATTTGTATAATTAAAATAAGGCTGCGTACCGTACAAATTAGAAGGAGGTGCGCATCTACAAGCCATGCGCAAGAAAAAAAAATACTCGTTTGTCATATTAACGTAAATAAATTTAGATATTGATGTAAGCTATAAGCACAAACGCAGCTCTGTCAAATATTGCAGGGGCCGCGGAAGGGGGGGGGGGGGCTTCAGCCCCCCACTTTTTGCCAAAACCGTGTACAAAAACGTAAAAATTACCATATGATTGTGATTGTTTGCATGGTCAGCCCCCCTACTTTTGGCTCAAGCCACCCCCCCCCACTTTTGAAACCGTTCCGCGGACCCTGTATGGTACAGTTTCCAACAAATCTCATCAACATGATGTTATTATTCATGTATTATTATCATTATTATAATCATTTTTTATTCATTTATATATTATTTTTTTTGGAGGGGGGAGAATTTCCGCCTTGAATGTTGTGATGTTGGTAAAGGCAAAGCGAACACAAACAATGATTATAACGCCACAGACATGTGTTACCTTCGACAACAACGTGTTGACCAATGGGAATTACATAACTACGTCGTCAATAATAAGAATAGAATAGAAAGTGAAATATGGTTGTTACACGTTGACAATGATGTGGTGTCGAGTTTACCATAATCACGTTCTCGAAAGAAAATTGAATTAATGTTGCTATTCTCAGCAGCAAATATGAATATTTTTTACAAAATTTAATCACATTTGGTCCCTTTTGTAAACTGTTTGGTAACTTGTTAATAAGATATTTTGTACGTGTCTCAATCACGAAATCACTGAACGCGAAAACGTGAAAAAGTGAACGTGAAATGATTACGGCCGACGAAGCTTGATATAAATGAGGAATTCTGAATTACTTATTTCCTCGCTTTTATTCCATCCGACAATTATTTTTGCCTCCCAGCGCATTCCAGTTCCTTTGGGCCGTTCTAAAAAGGTTCGCTCTCGCGGGGAATGGTCTTCACGTAAAATATTAGCGTGCTAATTGTTTCTGCGAGGCACCGTACACTGATAATGAAATTGTCATCATTTCACGTCGTTGTTGGGATTTCTAGAAGTCGTTCCCCGAAGGTATTTTCGCCAATGCCAATTAAACAACAGGACCCCTTGGGAGATTCATATTTCATAATTTAGCATTTTGGCATGGGCGTGATTTTGCTTAATGTAGGAGAAAATTGTCATACAATACGGGCCATTAATTGAAACGCAACAGTATACGCATGGCGTTGGAAATCAAGCACCTACATCTAAAACTAATAACACAAATTCTGTCACATTATTGCGGTCTTAGGAATATGGAATTATGGTGACGCATCAGTCAATGATAATATCGACTTCAGAAACATGATTCTAAAACAAAGTATGTTAAGAACCCGATGTGAAGAGTGCTTCGAAGAAAGAATTGCATTTCGAAAAACACACAAGAAAACAGGAAATAGAAAGTAACATACATATTGACGATTGTCCAGATGATTTTGTTGAGTAGCCAGGCGCATATTTCAGAGTGAACATTATGAAACCTAAATTCACCTCGTCCATAGGCACATTATGCATTTTGTCACCCAGCTTATTCCACCTTAAAATAATAATAATAATAATTATAACATTTGTAGGGCGCTTAATACAGGTGTTTCTAAGCGCTCAGTTTTCTGCCTATCAACTAAATTACCGGAAAAAAAAAAAAAAAAAAAAAAAAAAAACCTTGATATATTCAAAGCAAAATTTTAAACAAACAAATGCAACTAAGATGTGCACCTCAATATAGACCAACCCACAACTGATACCTATACATTAAAAAGGTGGGTCTTTAGCAAGGTCTTAAATTGATCAAGGGAGTTGGCATTATGGATGTAAGATGGTAATTTATTCCACTGGATTGGAGCGAAAACAGAAAAGGCTCGATCCCCATAACTGGTATTTGTACGTGGTCCTAAAGTAAGCTGCAAGGTTGTTGAAGAACGAAGTGGTCTGAGTGAGCTAGAAGAGCGGAGAGAAATGAGATTAGAGAGGTATTCAGGAGCTAGGCCATTGATTATTTTATACGTCATGAGAAGAACTTTGAAAATGATGCGTTGGCGTATTGGAAGCCAATGAAGTGATTTCAGAATAGGTGTAACATGTTCAGATTTTCTTGAAAGAGTAACAAGCCTTGCAGCACTATTTTGAATTTAAAAGGAATATTCTTTAAATTAGTTAAGGATCTGAAAAAACAACTCATTTTTTCTTCCAGCTAACACTAATAATAATTGAAAACCTGTAGACTACTTGACATGAATCTTTTAAACTGATCGGTCGCTTAATTGATGGATAATGAAGACTATAGACAGTACGTTTACTTTAACACTGATGGAGTGACAAAAAAAAAACATTGTCTTCCTCATTAAGGCTGTGCATGTAATGGTGCTTAATAACGAATAATACTTGATGGGATTTGTACTGCACCAAGTCCACTTCAAAGAGTGCCCAAGGCGCAGTGAGAGAAAGGTGTATGCAATGAAACAGTAAGGAACTGACGATTACGAGTAGGAAGCATTGAATAGACGCGTCTAAAGGTAATGTTTGAATGAATTAAAGCTGCTCAATTAATAATAATAATAATTATGACTACGTGCATGTACATACACTGAAAATTTATCCTTAAAATAAAAGAAGTTCCTGCAGCAGAGTCTCGAGAACACATGTAATCTTACCAGATTGCGTAATCTTACATGATATCATGTGAAATTACAGGAAATTGGTATTTGGTGTATGGTACCTTACAAATTTCCTTTAATAAAACACCCTTTTCCCCTTTCTAAACAGATCTGTTCTGTTAAATTGCAGAAAAAAATCCTGTTTTATGAATTTACAGAATGATTCTGTTATTGCTTTTTGCAAAATCTTCTTTTCCCCTGTAAAATCTGGGTTTTTTTAACAGTGTAGCGCACAGGTCCATCTTTTGGTGCCCATGGCGAGTTAAAAAAAGGGCCGAGCTGCTATTATTATTACCCCTGCTAAGCTAGGCAACCGATTAAGGCGCACATAGCTTTCTGAGGAATTACTTCCTGCCGGTACCCATTAACATCACCTGGGTCGAGTGCAGCACACAGTGGATGAATTCCTTGCTGAATGAAATTACGCCACGGTGCCTATTAGAACAGTATTGTATGCACAGACAGTATGCATTTCATGTTGGGGCCTCAAATCTCAGATTTTTTATTGTGTTTTTTTTATACAAACCTCCACAAGGTTACCCAATTCCTTTAGGCAAATTCGGGTATTATTGGTTACCATAATTACACATCCTTTTTTACTTTTAACCCTTTCTGATACACATTAAACCATGCATCATTCATGGGCTCAATTACGTCCAATTACCTGTGGGAAGAACACGTACTACGAAAAAGTGAGCCCTCTTTGACTTGATCGAAGCGTTGATCTTCAATATTTTAATATAAAATGTGATTAGTAAATGGATTTCGTAAAAAAATCACATCTACTTCAGGGAAAACTTGCAAAGAGGGTGGGCGAATACACACAGGTGTTGCTTAACAGCTGAATGGTTTTTGGAATCGTGGTCCATAATATTGTGAGACAATCTTGTTATTGTATGGTGTGTAGAAAAACAAAGCAGTTTTTTGCGGATATCTTCTTTTTTTTTCTCCAATGTCTTCAACTGACGATCAGTATTGATCAATAGAAACAATGCACCACCACTAATATAGTTTACCGCCAAGTCCCCGCCTTGATTGCAGTTTAATTTTCCAGAGAGTCGCGTTATCCGTTTTCCGGCGCATGCCCAGTTGGAACAAAGTCAGGAAGTAATTATTTTTTTCCTACTCTGATAAGCACTTATATCATGCCCTTGATCGCGGGCAATGTTCATGATGTTGCGGTTGCGATTTATCGAGTTGAGATGACAATGACGTTGAAGCACATAAATATATATATATATATATATATATGAATATAAGAAGTAACAGAGAAACAAAGTGTCCTAACCAGAAAAAAACTGAAACGACGCGTTTTGAGATGGCCACTAGGCAGAAACAGAGAGAGAGAGAGAGAGAGACCCCGAAAGAGATGCAGAGAGAGAGAGAGAGAGAGAGGGGGGGGGGTTAGAAAGCGAGAAAAGGTTTGAGGAACCCTTACGTCCTGATGCTTTTACACCCCTTTTCCCCACAACAAAATACAAACTTATTTTGTTTTAGTTATATCAAATTCGTCATTGGTGATAACGATGCTAATCCTTCGTCATTTAGGTCTAATCATTTGCAACGTAATAAAGAAAAATATCCTAATTTCGTCAGAGATCTTATAAGAACTACTCTCACTTGCCATATGCATTGTTCCTTTTACAAATTAGATGACTTGAAAGGAAATAAATATTATTCCGAAAATTACGACAAGAGTCACAAAAAGGCAAGATCTGAAAGAACAAAACGCCCCAACAACAGAGAAAATTCCCCTTCCTCAAAAATCAGTGATTCGTGTAAATGAGACAATAACTATGACAAATAAAGGCACACATATCTCGTAAAGTGTGAAAAAAGAGAGTTTCAGGTAGGGAAAGAATCATACAGAAATAAAGATACTGGGAGCGGAATAAGCCATACAACGAGAAGAGGCAATGACGATGGGTAAGGACGGTGGGTAAGGACGATGGGGTATTGAGCGAGATCACCGATCCAGAAAGGGGTTCAGACGAAAGATTCATATTAGATTTCGGTTGCTTTTAAGTTCACTCTCCAAATGCATTTACTCATAGACGTTGGCTATTTCTGGCAGAGTGCGGTTTCTTTAAGATTCATGACTTTCTGATTCACGAGATATAAATTCAATATCTTGTTACTTTGATATTGAATAACCCAACCATGAAGTCCATTCTGCACTCAATATGTTCCACCATGCGATGGTAAATCGGGCATGTTCTTATGCCTATTAATAATTCATGCCATTACGCACTTGGTATTACTGAAATTAAAATGGTCAATATTGTTCAATATAACCTGACAAGGGATGGTATATCATTTTGGACTGGCATATTTCTAAACACGACTATAAGGGTGGCGAATGGTCGATGCATGTTATGTGTTATTTCTTCGTGTATTCTCTTATCATCAAATATAATGCGAAGATGGGTTTATTAATCTGTCAAATGGATTCGTTAGAAATAAGAATTTTATCATAATATTCAACGTTTGTATGTGACCGTCAGCCAGAAATAGTAGTAGTATTAGTAGTAATAGTAGTAGTAGTAGTAGTAGTAGTAGCAGTAGTAGTGATGGTGGTAGTGGTAGTAGTAGTAGCAGTAGTAGTGGTGGTGGTAGTAGTAGTAGTAGTAGTAGTAGTAGTAGTAGTAGTAGTAGTAGTAGTAGTAGTAGTAGTAGTAGTAGTAGTAGTAGTAGTAGTAGTAGCAGTAGTAGTACACTCTAAAAAGGTTTACCCAATGCTGTGTAAAGTGGGGACATACATGTTGGTTGGGTAATGTTGCGTTGAAATAGCCCAATATGGGGTAAAGAAATACCCAGCAAACATGCATGTTCCCTTTCTACACAATATTGGGTAAAATTTTACCCAGTGTTTTTACAGTGTAGTAGTAATAGTAGTAGAAGAAGAAGTAGTAGTAGTAGTAGTAGTAGTAGTAGTAGTAGTAGTACATGCAGAAGTAGAAGAAGTAGTAGCTGTAGTAGTAGCAGCAACAGTAGCAACAATAGTAATAGTAGCAACAACAGCAGTATATTAAATAGTTAAGGGCGGTAGAAGCTAGCTGTCTTTTGGCTGTTTTGCAGCCTAGTCCACATCCTTGCAATGGTTGCTACCATCATGGTCATACTTCGCGTCTTCTTCGTACGAATCAGGTCAACGTGTTTGCTTTGATATCAATATGCAAAAAAGAAAAATCACCTGTGCCTATGGGTAAAATTGATACAGAAAACCGTAAGCAAGGTGATCCTGCGGCGATTTCAATCAGCCTTACACAGGCTGGACAAGTATATTGTGGACCCGATATCAAAGCAATATCCCGTCAAATCTGCAAAGCCAGTCAACATTGGAAATATATCTTATTTGGTAATGGTATCCCTGAACGCGATAGCTGAGGAGCGTTTTCACGGAACACGTTGTCAGTAATGTTCACGAATTTCTCGTTACTAGCTACTAAAATCCTCGCATCTCGTTAGCCCGGAGAAAATTTGTCAGTCAGTATCAGCGACGAAACTTTCATTAAAGACTTCCCTCGGGAGTCTTTCGTGAAACAAATAATAAAAAATTTTCACTGGATATCGATATTAAGTGCTAGAACCAGCGCATCTGATTGGTTTAGATCAATTTTGTCATTGAAAATCACTGACAAAATGATTCATGAAACGCTTTCTTGATGAATCCGAATCTACCGACGACCTAATAACTCGGTGATATGTGAAAGAAATGAGAAATGTAAAAGACACCGATGATTTGACGAGAGCTAAGATGGAAAAAAAGGGTTACCTCATTCTGATGACGGCCTTGCCCGATTCCTTCTTGATGCTGACCTAAAAATTCCGGCCTTGTATCATCTTTTGTAAAATAATGCATTTTAATGAAGTTATCATTTTAGCTCTTCTCATGTTTCCCTCCATTTTTAGAAGATAGTAAGTTTTTGATGTGGAATAAATGACATTCAGATATGTGTTCTCAAATACACTCGAACTCATTGTAAATTTTGAGCTCGAATTATTTATTCATTAAAAAAAAATCATTAATATTGTTATTATTATTATTATGAGTAGTAGTATTAATAGTAGACGTAGTAGTAGTAGTAGTAGCAGTAGTAGTAGTGGTGGTAGTAGTAGTAGTTGCTGCTGCTGTAGTATAGTAGTAGTAGTAGTAGTAGTAGTAGTAGTAGCAGTAGTAGTAGTGGTGGTAGTAGTAGTAGTAGTAGTATTAGTAGTAATAGTAGTAGTAGTAGTAGTAGTAGTAGTAGTAATCATTATTGCGTAGCATCAATGTCATCATTTTTATTTTGAGTGTACTTTAATCATTGCTAAAATAATTCTAAACCCCCCACCCGTGGATCAACAAAAGGAAATAAACGACGTCTTTACATTAAACATTTCCAGTAAAAACATTATTTGTCATTGCAATTTAAATCTGACAGACCAAATGATATCCTTACAGAAAAATCGGCTCCTAAATCCTCCTCCTAACCATTCGTATTCATATGTAAACCTGACCTAGTCAGACTCTTAAACGCCTTAATACAAAACAGTAACATTAACGTTACAGTCACACCCACGCAATCGACCCCTAACCGACCGCTGATATGGTCATTCAAAAAAAAAAAGCGATAGCGTCGATCGGTCGTAACCGGTTTTGTCGTGACCGCAGCATTATAGCACCCGAGGAATGGCCGCATTTATATAATTGTGTCAGAATATTCCTCACGTCGGATACAATTTCTTTTTGTTTTATTATTAATTTGTTAGCCCTAAGAAATCAATAATGTCAATATCCGTTGTATAAACTCGGCCTGTGGATCCGTCACGGTTTCAACGACGGTTAACAAATATTCGTGGCACCGATATGAAAGTAGAGCACCAATATTTTGTAATGGAGTTAAAAGCTTAGTGAAAAAGATGGATTATAATTGCATTTGGATAGAAACTCTATACATGTGAATTTTATAGCCCCGTGAAGTAAACATCTCGTGTCTTCAATAATTTTTCCCATTGTCACCTTTTCTATGAAAAAAAAAATGATAATACTTTTTGCAGACTGCATTCAACAATCAGACCATTTCGGTGCATTACTTGGAAATATTTGTCTTCGCACTTTGTATCCCAAAGGCATATTGTTGTTGGGGTTGGCTTACATGTACCTTTTGTAGGCCTACTTGATAAACGCAAGACATATAACATTATGAGAATATTAATCGGCGATTTCCTTCCAACAAAATGAAACTACTTCAAAGAAATAGTGCAGAATTGAAAGACCCCAGAACCTAGTTCCATTCCAACCGATCGTATTACAGCTTTAGCTCTTCTTTGCTTGATTCATGTTTAGTCTCTATGGTCCGTATTCTTAACTCCGGCTTAACGTAAACTATGGTCTAAGTTTGGTCTAAAATTATGGGAAGATATAAGTGTAAGAAATTAATGTTTTATGTGTTTACTAGGATGTTTCTCATGGTTTGATGAAGAAGTATATTGTAAGTATATCATTTCAAGAACTATTTTGTTTTATGATTTGAATGCCAAATGTAATAATATACTGATCATCTAATGATAGAAATTGATGTCCTTTTGGCTACCCATATATATAAACCACAACTTTAGACTATGGTTTAAGTTAAACCAGAGTTCAGAAAACGGGCAATATCATTTCTGACCAGAGTAAACCTGAAAACATTATGAATGACCAATGGTTATATGTTTACACATTTCTATCCTACTATCCTTTCTGATGTTTTCTGTTTTTCAGGGTGTCATTAAGATTTCATACCTGACTTGGAAGAAAGAGCGTGAAATCAATTTGATGTGACATTTCACCGAGAATTACATTTCACACAATAGTAGATAATTTGATAACACTCTGCGTAGAGTGGTAACAGTATCCTATTTCTCAGAATATGACATCTTATCTCCAGCAGTAAGAGCAGGAATCGAATTCTTTATCGAGTAGTGTTTAGTGTAAAGCCCGTATAAATTAAGTATGCAAATTATTGAACACTCCATTTGCGAGATGAAATCCAACTTATGGGTAGGACTAAAGCTGAAAGACGATTGCGTGAAGAAGATTTATTACGCTAAAGATGCTCCAAAATCATCACTTTTTTTATAATCCGACTGTGGGGGGGGGGGTGGGTTATTCCGAGTCGTTTAGCTAACGGTTTCGTTACTATGTGCATTCATCATGCTGCATTGACCATTGCACTTAAAACACGCCTTGATTTAATTTGGAAGATGTAAGTTAATAAGTTAGTTAATAAGTCTACCAAACCTGAAACGGAACTGCTTTGTCGGGTAATGTCTGGAAAGACAATCGGGGACGTCTAAAACAATTGAGAAGGAATCCACGCCCATTCATTTTTGACCCGTTGGAGAAAGAGTTGCAATCAATTGCAACTCTAAGAATCATGCGCAACTTGATTTTCAACCAATCAATAGCGCGCATTTGGGACTTGCGATAATTTTTTTTAAACTTGCGTTTAAACGCAACTCTTTCTGCAACGGACCCCTTAAAACCTAATGGGTACGCGTGGAAGAGATGGAACTCCAATGTAATACTCTGACACAAGTTAAGGTGTGATATTGAAATGTTAGACCCAGTATCACGACGCATTTAACGCGTATAAATGGATGACTGCTGAATGCCCATCTCCTGAGTATAAACAGATCAAGGATGATCTAATGTTAAACTATTGACTTCTGAATTCTGTGGTTCCCATAACGTTGTCGTATCGGGGGTTTCCGGTTACAGTGGGCAATAGGATGAGAGAACTTCCTTGATCAGAGCAATCTAGCAATGCTTTATACACCCCCACGCAACCATGGCTACGGCGTGGACAAGAGCTCGAAAGCGAGTTCCGATATTGATTGCACAAACTATTGCTTAAAAGAAAAGAACCCAACCTACATTTATAAGATGTGATCGATTTATTTTGTATCAGCAAGACAGTGCCAACAGTTTGTGGCATGTGGTGTAGTTTGTAGGCACAGACCCTGATTGAAATTTTGATCAACAAGTGAGTCTCCACGCAAAGACTAGCACATATCAATACACAAGGCATAATAGGCTGCACATGCAGAACCCACCTTGTAATGGCACAGTTACCACGGTCATGAGAGTCACACCAAGAAAACCAACTGAAGACCAATCAAAGTTATTACGTTTTTCCAAATGAAACATCGTCGGTCGGTATGGCGTCGGTTTCGTTAGTGAAACTGAATCATCAAGTTAAATGAAAAATAAACAAGAGGTATATATATATATATATATAATATTTATATATATTTATATTCATTCATATTTATAAAATATGCTACCTTTCCTCGCCGACTTGGCCGAGGATAGAAATTAACGTGCTTGGAGTTACTACATGTATGACCCTTGGTCAGATATCGAACCTACGACCTCCCGTTCACGCGGCAGGTGGTCTACCACTGAGCCCTCATATCCGTTAAATGTGACTCAAGCATCAAGTTGAAATACAAGCCTTTTATCCCCTCCTCCCTCATATGGTCATAGATTTCCACTTGTTAAACCAAAGAGACATTGAGTTGGCCGAACACGTAGTCACAAGGGGGTATCTCGCTGTAGAAAGACAAAGGTTAATCGAGTCTCAGGATGGCGTAGCTAGGTCAAAAGTACCTGAAGTGCCTCAAACATGTCAAAATGGATTTTCAAATAGGACCACGTGATGAGCTGCTGCTCTATACCAAGTCCATCCAGCCTACTGGCCAAAGAATAAAAAAATGAAATGCAGCTATCTGTCAATACATGAGCGTTGACAGAACGCAGTAATGATAGTTGTAACGATCACATCCGGAACTTACCGGATCCGCTATGTCAGCGTTAACCATGGACATGAGATGACCATAGTAATACTGGTTAAAGTGCTTTCCATAATCATGCTTGGTGACGCTAGGTTATCACTATGCAGAACAGGGAACAGAAACTTAGCTATTTATTGAAAATCACTTATACAGTGTTTCATGGAACCACTATCAAGCCAGATCAATTTTTCTGAGTCGGTCTAACTCGGCGAGGTCATCCGGGTCGATCTACCACGATCAGCGTTAGTATTCCTTGATGACTGGCATTACTGGGATTGCCAACTCAGATATTTAACGTGAGAGCGATTTCAGAGCACTGTCAATCAACTCGATCAATGTAAATTAACCTGTTAACACTGCCAAGGTTAGGACAGATTCAGTCCAATATTGGATTGATCATAAATGATAAAGTTGGCCGATCAGGAGGGTGTTTCAAAAAGAGTTAACTGTGACTAAAAGTCTTATTTTACCGGCGCGTTCATGAATAACTTGCAATCTCTGATTAATAATACTCAGTAGCGCTCGTTCCCTGAGCATGATTTAACCAATGCGGCAATGCGTTGTATTCCACATGCAAATTCAATTTAAGTACGACTCTAAGTCACATTCAAAATATTTGTGAACACTCCCAGTTGTGGGTACTGTTTCATGAAGCTGCGCGTCATGTTACACACGACTTTGCGCACAGGACTCACCGGTCGTAAAGCCATGCACTCCAAACTTACGATTAGCTTTATGAAACATCCCCCAGCAGTGGGAAGAAAACAAACTGATAGGGGTTGCTCATCCAACGCCTTCTCTTTCATTGATATGTTTCTGCATTCAGGCGTGAAATATCAAATGGCGTGTGCCTCACCCTAAACGTGATCTCTACGACCAATCTCCCGCAAATCAGGTTGCCTGCTGGAGATAGTGACATGATACACTTGATAACACATTGATGATAGTGAGCCATTAAACTTCGTTCAGACCCAAAACAATTGCTGTATACTGGTGAAACTAAACAACAGTCGTATATCGGGGCACTATTTGAACTAAAGTCTTTAGGTTTGATGGGCATTAGTTATAGGATGGTAAGTTCTCGAAAGATATGACATAGTGTCTTATTAGCGCTGGCTCTTTTAATATACAAAGCAAAAAGTATATACTTGATTTTATATTTTCATAAATCTCGAAGCCATATCGTATAATTTTGTTCCACACCCTTTTTTAATGACTTTATATTAACAAATCAACACCAATTAATTGCTGATTACATCACATTAGACATAATCGATGATCAATTTGCTTTCACAATACAAAGTGCAGAGAATTAAACTGTATTTTATCTGGTCTGAATGAACGAAAAGTCGATCAGCTTGCCAAACTGTATGACGTCCTTGCTTTTCAAACCGCCTGGAAGAATAAGAGTTCGATCAGAAACGGGTCCTCTCTTTTCCTTAACGCCACCAATTTTCCCTTCGTAAAATCAATTACAAATTGTCTCTTAAATTGACTAAGACTTCGAAATGCCCGGGTAATAAATGATGGATTGCTCTTATCGATTTTCACTTAACCTTATTAGGGGAGTATATTTAATTCAAGGTGTTTTCCGACGATCGCACCTGCGGAATCGTGGTGGGTATAATTAAAAGTAATTTACTTAAATGGAAACTAAACCACCTGGAGAAGAGTTAAAACGACACGAGTTTGAAACTTATATTCAAATGATGTTTGAATGTATAAGAACCACATATGTACAATGCGAGCGTTAAGGAAATCTAACCTGAATTTGAGCATGTGACAATATCGTTGTAGCTGAGTACTCATTTGAATATATTTATAAGAACCTGCATGGATGACAGTATTTAGGATACATATACGACTTTTTGTTTTCCTTTTGTGGATGGGTTTTCGTTCTTTATAAGGGTCACAATGTTTGGTTCATTGCCTAAATAAAGATTAAGTAAATATAAAGTTTACATAGGTGGTATGAAGAATATACATTTTGAGAATAACCTCGAACACATTGGTATATTATTAAACAAAGAAACATGCATTATAATAATGCAATAATAATGCATCGATTCTCTCCCTAGATATAAATGTCACATTCGAATTTCTAAGTCGTAAAATATATATATATATCCTTATTCATATGTGATGCATCTCAAAACTAAATTAGTCAAATTCAGTTTTATTTGTCTTACAATATACTGTCCGGTTGTGTAATATTGGTTCCTGGAGCAGCTGCTATCTATACTCATTTTAATTCATACTCTACATAATTCACCATTATACTCATGAGTTGCTTCTGTGATACTCGTTAATTTGATTACACTGGTTGTTTTTTCAATACTGATAAATATTGTCCTTTAGCATATTAAATTTAACATGAGCGGCGGTCAGGTGGAGTGGGGAATGAATGGGGTGTGGTGGTTCGGGTCGCCGTCCCCAATCGCATTTTAATTATTCATTAGCCTATGAGAGAGGATATTCCCCTTCCCCTTGGAAGACCAAACATTTCCCAGAATTGCCGCCCATTTTTGTTATAATTGTACCTCTCAGTAGGTTCACATCTACCATAGATATACCACAATGTTATGATGTGGTACTTGCATAGCAATTATCGCATAAACTAAGCAATATTCAGATAAATTTCCATTTCGATTCCTTTAATTATTTCATTTCCACTCTTTATTTTTGTTTCCTTTCCATTCAATAATAGTTGTATATCTACGGATGATATCAGATTGCGTTTTGATATGATACTTGCACTATAATTATCACATAGGGACGGTTATATTCAATTTTTTCAATTGATTTAGTTATTTCATTTTTACTCGTTTATAAATTCATTGTGTTCAATTAATTTAGTTATTCCATTTTTACTCGCTGGTAAATTCATTTTAACTCAATAGTAGTTCTACATCTAATGAAGATATAGCGCAATAATAATCCGCTTTTATATAGCGCTTAATATTAATAAATCAGAACGACGCGTCGTCTCTAACCGCTTTACAGATATATCATTAACCCGTTCATTGTATCCTGGCATGCCCGCATACAACTTATGCGCTTTCTCCACTCCCTGGGGAGCATTCCAACAAGAGTTTCAAGAATCAATTGCTAGGCATACTACATAGGCTTTCGCATCCTACCGGGTATCCATTTAACACTTGGATGGAGAGTGTCAAAGTGTGGATTGACGCCTTGCCAAAGAACGCTAGGCCATTGTGGGATTCGAAAACACGACCCTTTGACTACAGTGCGAGAGTCAGGGTCGCTACACCACGACGCATGTCCTTCTGATTCCACTCATTTGTAGCTTTACATGTACGAGAGATATACACCATGGTGTTATGACATTTTACTTTTCCAATAATTATCACATATAGAGCTGGAAAGAATTCGTTGAATTTCGCTACTCGGTATTAGCATTTCTTAGTTTATTTCAATTAATTGGAAGTTAATACTGTATGATTTACTATCTTATACTCCGTTATATATTCTCATAATGAAGTTGTATCGTAATGAAATGATATGGAACATGCCACAGCACCTGTACCTCGTGAAAAATACAGTATATAAATGTGAACTATTACTGTTATTATTATTTTTCGACATTTCTAATATTCCCGCAATAGTATTTGCGAATTTTAAAGATAATTTAGTTTGTCTCCTCACTTAAGAAAAACTTTTATTTTGTCCAAAACCTTTAATTTGACAAAAAATATAATGTTCTTGGAAAAATAAAGACACTGCGTTGTTTCAAATTCTTTTTCATACTAAAATAGAATAAGTCCAATATTTCAATTTATGAGTGCATTGTATATGACTTTAGCAGGAAAATAACTATTTTTGTTCATTCTGGTGATTGTGAAATCTTGATAAACAAAATTAGTTTAATTACGATAAAGCAGTTTCTGTCACACTACTACCTTACAAAGACTCAAAACAAAATCTTTCACAAGATTACGAAATAAGGCAAGTCTACCTAACCCTTTCGTCATCCACAGATTTTGAGCTCCGTGTTTCTGTAGCCCCACGTGTACGTTCTGTTGTGTGGTAAAAAGGGACCTTCTGGAGGTGTGATCCCATTATTTGCTATTAATATTTGATGATTGGGGTGTTTTAATGGGGATTTTCCTGTCCATCTATTCAAATCGGCTACGGTCATCTCTGCGAAGATTATTTCATTGAGCGCTTAAAGGTGCATTATGGGCATTTGGTCTTTCAAAAAGATATTAATAGTAATACAGGCATTTAACCCGTTTAATTTGTTGAGCTCTTCATTCACTTTCCTCCCTTTGCTATGCATTATGTGATATGTATTAATATTAATATAGATATTTGTGATGCACCAGTATCCATCATGAAATGATACTCATGGCACCGTTAGAAAATAAAAATTATTGTCGTCTCCTGAAGACAATATGAACACACTTGCCGAAATGTCGAGTCTGGGTGTTCCTTTTCAGGACAAACATAATTATGTCCACGAAAAAATACAGTTTTACCTTGAAACCACTTCATTCTTCTTCTTCGCCATGGAGACCTTGAAAAGTTATAATATTGAAAACTCTTAAACCGGACGATTTAGATTTACCTGAAGACTTGCAAGAATAACAAGGTTTTACATGAATTCCTAATTCGCTAATTATTTGTCTTTCTTATTTTACTTTTATCGTAACGTTCTCCTTCTAACCCCCTCATTCTCATTCCCCTCCTCCTTCTTCTTATCCTCCTCCTTCTTCATCTTCTTATTCTTCTCCTTCTCCCCCTTCTTCTTCTTCTTCTTCCCTTAGTCTTGTTCTTCTCCTCCTCATTCTTCTTCTTTCTTTTCTTCTTTATCATCAACTTTTTTCTTCTTCCTTTTCATCATCACAATCTTCTCCTCCTTCCTCTACTACTACTAGTACTAATACAACTTTATTTATTCCCTTCTTTATCATACCACTTCGTCTTCTCCTCCTCCTACTGTTCCCCCTTTTTTACACTTCTCCCTTCTTTTTTTTCGGCTTCACCCCTTCTTCTTTCATTTCCCATCGCTTCCTTACTACCCACCTTTCACCGCCAAAATCCATCATTTCGTTTGTAATTTAACTAATTTCCTACTGGAACAGAGTGATCTCTGTAGAAAGCCTACGAGATGTCCAGAACTTACTAGCTAACGGGTTAACATAGTCTGAGATGGACGACTGTAATGTAGGGTCTGAGTTTCCATCATGAAATTTAATAGCTGAAACAGGTGTGATCTTGCAGGCTCATACATATCATTAAGACCCAAGCTCTCGCATCGTTATTGAAACATGTACGTTCGAGCATCGACATGCGATGTCTTTTTTAGGCTTGAAAACAAAATATGTATTTTTGTAAAAAGGAGAATAATAACGAGACGGATGACCCGCAGCGTGTTTAACTCAGCTGTAACAGGTTAGTTATCAAAGGCGTGAATGCCAAAATTGTGTTTTGAAAGAAGGACCATCCTTTGTACGTGTGATACGTGGAAATTCGAGGTTCACTCGTCTTTGCACCCTCAGCTGCAAGACGGTTGATAATCCGACCATGGTTACCTCCGCAGTATAATGATAATCCTTAAAGCTAATTTTTATGACGTGTGCGGGCATGATGGGGTCACAGAATTTCCCATTTTTAATATCATAATCATGTGGCACAGCTGGTTTGCTGCAAAGGCGAGGAGAAAGAGATGTCCCCTATTATATATAAAAACAAATTAATCCGATGTCTTTACTGAAGATCTTATAGTTCCATGTCCATATTGGTGTCTCATTATCGCTGTTTTGTCCTCCTAATGATCTTCAGCTAAACTTCTTAATGGAGGACCTATAGGTGTTTGGCCAATTTATAATGTTTATCCCAAACAGTGAACTATGTTGGACCCTATTTATGCGTGCCAGTAACTTGAAAAGGGAACTAAATTCCTAGACTTTTGAAATACGGGATGGGAAAAATATGTTGTGATGAATGAATTTGGGGTTAGATTGGAGCAGGTGGCATGGAACATTATTTCGATTTTATATACAAGCTCACGAAATCAACTCTTCGCAATTATACATGTTTTTTTTTATCAATTTCGCGAATATCTTCTCACTGTTTACTTCTCGAACATAATGTTCGCAAAATGACCCCTTCTATGCTTAATTCGAAATGATCAGTTGCTACTTTCTCTCCACTTCATTTCGTCAATAGCTGAAGCCAATTGAGAGGTTTCAAATAAAGTAGGAAGAAATTGGGATTAGTTTTCTAATAAACGCGTTAGAGGTGTGAAGAATCTATCTTCACATAGTACCTATCACGTGGCACTCACCATCTCAAAGTGCTTTCACAAATATAATATTACACTGGTTGTTGGATTCTGCCTTGTTTCCATACAATGAATGTACCTCTCCACTCCATGGGGAGTGCATTAATGAGTTTTCACGGCGATCTACTCGGTACGCACACATCAGTATCCTGGTCCTTTATAGTTTCTGGCTTGTCTGAACACAGTGTATGCACCGTCTCCACTCCATGTGGAGTGAAATAATGAGTTCTCATTGCGATCCAATTGCTACGCCAACGTCAGTATCCCTGGTCCTTTATAGTTTCTGGCTTGTCTGAACAAAGTGTATTCACTGTCTCCACTCCTTGGGGACTGCAATGGTGAGCTCCCACGCCGTTATAGTTGTTACGCCCAACCAGTAACCCGTTCCTTTATAGCTTTAAGGTTTTTTTTCCTCTGCACACTGTGTATGTACTGTCCTAGCTCCTTGAGGAGTGAAACAATGAGATCACCTAGCACTCTAGTTGCTACCTTGTACTCAATGACACTCGCATTTCTACCAGATCCCCAATAAAAATACCTGGCTAACGACCGACCAGGTATGAATTGACGCTGTTGCCTCCGAGGGATTTGAACACACGACACTGTGATTACCAATCGACAGTCAGCACCGCTATACCAGAACAGCTATCAGACTATCGAAAGCTTTGACTTCGGCTTTTTATCTTTTATGAATAATTGTATAAAATGGATATGATATAGATCTTAAGTAGATACGAACACACTGGTATGCCTTAGGAAGGGTGGATTTACTATTTCTGCAACCAAGCTTCGCTGTTTAAGAGGTATAAGTGGCAGAACGTTGCTTACTAAGACGTACGTGTATCATATGGCTTTTATGACATTTGCACCGGCGACAGTTATTGCTCTGCTGCGAATTCCACACATTGATGGGATGACCAACTTCAACCCTGGATTTACATATATACCCTACCCTAAGCCTTAACCTAACATAAAACACTATTGCAACTTTAACACTAAGCCAATATCTTAGACGAAATAAAGCCCTGAGCAATTGTCGCCGGCGCAAATGTCGTGTTACCATCATATGACTACCATATCCTAAGGTCCTGGGTTCAAGTCTCCGTTATGCCCTGAAAGGGTACCTAATTTGGCCATTGCACTCTCATCATAGACATACGTTATGAATCATTGGTGTTTGGCAAATTTGAAAGCGTACATGAGTGTTTATTTGACGTTCTTTGGATTTTATTCTACATAATTTTGTGTATTGAATAGAATGAAGATGCTCAATGCGATGTCATGATAGCATGAGGGGGAGGGGTAAACAATTGTATGAAAATACATGCTTTGGGAAGAGACTTAAGTAATTCAAGTTTGGGGGATTTCGTATTGTGAACCATTCGCATTTTCCATTTGATTGTATGACGCCACTGTTTATACATAACTTGCTGAATACTGAATCCTGCAATTCCCATAGACTTCGTACAGGTCTAATCCGGTTCCAGTTGACAACAGGTTAAGAACTACGGGGATGATTGATTCTGTGGTAGCTGTCTCAGTCGGATATTCAGCCCATGTACGAACCCTCTATTTCAAAATTACCTTTCGAGCCAGAACGGTTAAATTAATGCATCATGCTGGTTTTTTTTTTTTTGCTGACATGAACCACTGAGGTGACAGAATGTAACCATGTGGCACTCCATCTCTCCAAAAAGATGTTTATCTATCTCTCACCCCGTTATCATCACTCGCATTTCCTCATCTGCAGGTCTCTGCCACACTCTTTTTTTCACCATCCCTCTCTGCACCCCCATCCTGTTCTCTCTCTCTCTCTCTGGAATTTTGTCCTCTCACTCATGTTGATTTCTTCAAGTCATCTGGCGCACTGCCTATCTTCCTCTCAACTCAACCACATATATGTTTTGTATATCAGTACTACACTTATTCAATCCTGGTAGATACATGTACGACGCTTCTCAGATACTCTCCCTCCCACTCTCTAGCCAAGGCTTACAATTACAAACCACGAAAACACCCACCGGCCTATCTTTCTGATAAACATCCATTGACCAGTTGACCATTCCCTGCTATTCTACTCTTAACCGTACATCGTAAATGTAAAATCAACCGTATGTGGTTAACCAAAACCAGGACAGAGCTTCAAGGGTATCACTCAGTCACACATACCCAACAAATTCCTGAATGATCATAGACATTGCGTTATTAGAGGTTCTGCATGATCGGTCAGGCTGGATTCGTGTTAGGTAATGTGACTGGGGCACGGGGGTGGAGAACTTGCGAGAAAAAGATGGATTAGTCGTGCCTTCTGACCCGACATTAGCCTTCGTTACTGATGTAGTCACGAGTGACCTTTGGACACGGTAGCTAATAATATCCTGATCCTGACACCGGACGAACTAGACGATGTTTTCAATCCGTTAAATCATATTCAACACCCACTCCAAGCCCACACCTTAAAAACTATAAACAGGGAAAATACTCTTTACTTTTGCAGGTTTGCAAGTCAGACGAATATTCTCACGTAATGAATTGGATTGATACATATACCTAAAAAGGTCCAAAATGGAAATAAAATCAAATTTGAAATGATATCATATGCATCATTTCATTTTTATTTTAACAATGTGCGTGGTAAACTTTAAACCACTGTACTCACAAAGTCAGTGTAGGACTGCGGAAGCATCTATAATGTCTGAATATGCCATAATTACTATAAATGTCCTCTACTTCATGTTTAAATTTACGCATCGTATACAATGTGTATAGACTTATTGCCAATAAAAACTACGTTTATTTTTATTGTCCAGTAAGTTGTACTAACGACAATAAGTTGCAAATGCTTGATCAGCTTGTAAATTGAAATTATAACGTAAATCAGGTGTATGGAATATTCATTACCAAGAACAGTCAGAACAAAAATCAACGTAAGAAAAGGGGGGAAATAATATCAAGGATTAACAGGGACATGTTTCCATCGTAACGATGTCAGAAAACCAACTGTAATACCTTCTTAGGTCTTCACTTTTAACGCTTTCCTGGTAATACCTAACTAAGGTATTTTAAAATAGCCACACTTTAAATTGCATTTGTACGCCGAGGGGTATCTAGCAGTTACCCTTTATTAGTTATATTAAGAGTGCTTCTCTCTCCCTTTGGGGTTCAGTGACAGGCTAATCGCTAGGGAAATTCGAAATCGTACTATTATTTTGGATTAAAATACTTACTGGGAATATAAACATAACAAACAATTATGAGAGGGCGATGAGCCCGGGATTTTTTTTTTCTTTTTTAGGGGACGGGGTGCTAGTTGCAATGTGATTGTTTTCAAATGCGGAATTTGAATGGAATAAACTGACAATTTAAGAGGGTTGGTGGGCTACTAATTTATAGAGGGGCATGGCTTTTTTTCTGGGGCATGATGAGGAAAATCCTCGAAGAAACTCGAAAAGGAGGGGGTGAAGAGAACGAGCTGGTCCTCAAAGTGCTTTTGCATGTTCTAAAGTGACAGTGCAGGGTTTTATGCACACTTTAGTTTCGTGAAAATTTTCAGCCAATTAAAAATGTAAGTTTTCCAAATTTAATAGTGCCTACATTCCTTCTCCGATGGCGTAGGGCCATGAGAGGGGGCATGCCGATTCTAAATTACTACCAAAACATACCAGGGGGGCAATTGCCCCTTTCACAATCCTATCAACACAATATCATCAGATCATTGGCCATTGAATTGTAAAGGGAAATGCCGGCCATCCGGTGAATGAAAAGAAGTAGGTCATACCTTGGGACGAGGAAAAAGTTTCAGATTCTCGGCATTTAAAATGTTGAACCTGTTAAGATAGCACGGTTGAGATAAATTCAGTCCTCTGATCTTACGTATTTATTTGCTTTTACTATGTAGGTCTATGCAGCTCAGACATAAGGATAACTGAGGATATGCAATGCTTACTTAGATTTTAGAGCTCATTTTGCTTTTAGAATATCAGGTTGGAATATCCGGTACGTTAAACATAATCATGGTAATTTGTTATACAACAAAATCCTTTAAATGTTCAGATTTCGATCTCTGGGGAAACCCCCGTTGCTCAATAATGAGAGCTCATTCTTGAATACTTTACTGCTTGCGGATATTAAGGAGTTTTAAAGTATCACCTGATTTCCTCTAGTATAGATCATATATATTAATAGCTTTTCTTACCCACAGTCCCCTCCAAAAACACATATTAAACGAAGCTCAATAGATGAACGTGCCTCCGTCTCTGATCTTTAATGGAGTTAATTCCTAAGATACACTGCAAACTATAGAAAGTACATTATTTTAATGCAATGACATAACATATTTGGTATGCTTTATCATCGTCATTCAATAATAACAACTCTCAATTACCAAAGGTGTTCTTTCAGTTTAATGAAATGTTCGCCAAGCAGACCCTAAAGGGCGTAGTCTGGTTTGAGCATTGGGAGGTGCACATCATTTGGAGGTTGTACTAAAGTGGTTTGGGGTGCACATCTTCGGGCGGTGGAACTAAAGTTTGGAAAATCAGCTGTTGAAAGCAAACGAAGGGGTACAACTTTCGTTTTGCTTATCAGTGTCGGACCTCTTTTGTCTGAGCGGGAGGGTGCACCCAGTGCACCCCCCCCCCCCGCCTACGCACTTGACCCTGTATACCATGATTAAAAAAAATACTTTACATCGAACGCATGGCAAGAAGTCAAAGGGTCTCATTCTCAAAGTTTGTTTGGCATGCTGCTGCCGGGAATTGAGCTCACGACTTCCCGTTCATGAAGCTAGAGCTCTACCACTAAGCCACCACGTCCGATATCAAGCAGGTCTGTTGTAATTTCAGTAGAAACAGATGAAACGAAGTCGACGATCTTCATTGAGATATCCCTATGAGCGCACCGATACCAAGTCATTTAATGAATGAAGGCAATCAACACTTTTGAACATTTCACCCACGAGTTCTCTTGGGAAGAAAGACAGTTTCTAGTTGATTATAATCACTTTGGGCAACAGAACTCTCGTTAATCAATAAACGGGGCATGCTCACCCAAGGAGCTTGGTTCAGTATGCGGTTTTAAGATATAGGGCGGTTAAAAAAGGGGTATGCCCATGCAATCGGAGGGTCGCGCACATACAACCTGAAATGTGCGCGCCCCTATATACCGATTAAGGAGTGCAGTCAAAAGAACCATTAGTTACGGGAAAGAATTGATTTCTGGCCTAAAGTTCTACAATAATCCTCGCATGTGACCCACACTACTCTAGCATGTCTAGGATTGGTCGAAATTACCCGTGGTGCCAACCATAATGCAAAAACACACGAAGGTAAGCTGTTTATTGCAGAAAATCAGTTCCAATAACTGATGAAAAAGTAATATTCTCACTCATATTTCAACATTTGTTTAATATGAATTACATTTTATTATTCTTTTTTTAGTTGGCGAAAGCATCAGTTATTTAAAGCGGAATGACCATTTATCTTTGCTCAATGCATGAGCACATCGCGTAATGGTTTGTATTGTCAAGTAATTGCTCGCTTAATGAGGTGTGTTTTATCATTATCATTTTAGAGAGAGAGAGAGAGACGTAATTTTTTGGTAAAGCATCGCTGCCCAAAAGCTCGCGGTAGTAGGCGTACGACTCTGAAGTAACGCAGCACACAAGAACGGGTGATTGAATAGAGAATGCTTTAGGCCAACCGACATTGCGTATTTTGAGGCAAGAGTGGTGTCTACTTTACGCTTATTGAATTAGCGAACACTGACCATGTCTGCTATCGATGTCCACAACAAATTTTGCGTAGAAGATCCAATTTGATTAAAATACTCGCATTCTGTGCAAGGTTATACACAATGTTAGGAACATTGAGCGAACACAATTCAATCAGAGTATTGGTTTGTAATTTCGTTCAGGAGAGTTGAGTCTCTACTGATTTAAAAAGAAATTCAATGCCTTTTTTTACTTTAAGCATAGAACTTTGTTATAGGTCCAATGCGATTTGATTCAAGGGTGGAATGATTCACGTTGGGCTTATAGTCCAGGATAGGCCCCATAGAAAATTGACCAAACCTTGTTTTTTCATATATACAATATTTGTTGATGGTTTCTTGTCAATTCGAGGGTGCTGATTTCAAATCTGAATGATGCCACTTGTGTAACCTTGAGCATTTTCTGCAAATTGGCAAAATCCAATATGGCCGCCAAAATATGCAAATTACCCATAAAATCATAAAATTGCCCACACATTGGTTATAAAATGTACCGTATATATATTTTTTGCAGGAGTGAAATACTCTCTGAAAAAATGTTTTTTGACAAAAAATATTTTCTAGATATTCAAAATGGCTGCCATAGACCCCTGTATTCTATATTATGTGGAGCGTTGTGGCCCAGTGGATTAGTCTTCGGACTTTGAAACAGAGGGTCGTGGGTTCGAATCCCAGCCATGGCGTAATTTCCTTCGGCAAGAAATTTATCCACATTGTGCTGCACTCGACCCAGGTGAGGTGAATGGGTACGCGGTAGGATTTATTCCTTGAATGCTTTAGCGCCTATATGGCCGCTCAGCTACAGCCGGGGTAATAATAATATACCAAGTATATTTCAGCGCCTTGAGCTCATAATCAATGTGGATTTGGCGCTTTATAAATACTCTATATTATTATTATTATTATTATTATGTACAATATGAATGGGAAAAACTAAATTTCATAAAAGTGAGCACTAAATGCAAGTAATTGTGAATTTTAGTGAAATAATGGATGAAAACATAATTGCTAACGAAATGTATCATTTGTTATGTCATGTATGTAATAAATGATGCATTTTAATATTAAAAAAAACCACCAAATGCTCTGACAGTATTATGTACAATGTTAATGGGGACAAAAGAAAATCACAGGAGTGAGTACAAAAATGCATATTACTAGTATTAAGATAAGCGAGTGGAATACTGGCTAAAAACATAATTTTCAAAGAAATAAAAATGCAATTTATGTGATAAATGCTGTATTTTGACATTCAAAATGGCCGCCATAGGCCCATTATACTTTATGTACAATGCGATTGGAGAAATTAATTTTCACAAGAGTAAGAACTATAAAATGCATGTAATTGTGATCACCGAGTAAAATAATGTCTGAAAACATGTATTCTAGCGAAACATATTTTTTTTGTCATGCATGAGATAAATGCTGTATTGTGAAATTCATAATGGCCCCTATAGGCCCAATAACAGTATTATCTACAATGTAAATGGGGATATGTAATTTTGTAAGAATTTGGATTTACTTGACAATGAAATCCATAAAATCCTGTTGTATGATAAAACATTATTTGAAAACATGATTTTTATGAAATACAGCATTTCTTCTGCCATGTGATAAATACTGTATTTTGACATTCAAAATTGCTGATACAAGCCCTAACTAAATTATGTTACATGCGTATAGGGAATCTACTTTTTACAAGAGTGAGATTCATAAAATGCATGTAACTGTGATGTATGAGTAAAAATATTGTCTTAAACATGATTTCTAAATGTATCACATATTGGTCATGGAGGTAACAAATGCTGTACTTTAAAATTCAAAATGGCTGCCATTGGTCATAAAAGTAGATAGAATTTGGCTTTGCTTGGCTATAAGCAGATAAGTATTGCATATAATTGTGATGTAAGAGAGAAATATTGTCTAAAACCATGGTTCCTAATGAGGTATATCATATTTGGTGCATTTAAGGTGATAAATGCTGCATTCTGAAATGGAAACTGGCCACCTTGGGCCCTTATTGTATTACGTACAATTTGAATGAGGACAGATAATTTTACAAAAGGGCATATGGCGGCCATTTTGAATTTTGAAATATAACATTTATCACCTAAATTTTAGATGATATGATACATTTCGTTAGTAATCATGTTTTCAGACAATATTTCACTCATACAACACCATTTAGTCAAGCAAAGCCAAAATCTGTTAAAATCATTTGTCCCCATTCACAATGTACATAATACTGTTGGGGCCTGTAGCGGCCATGTTGACTTTCAAAATACAGTATTTATCACCTACCTGGCAGAAGAACTGATATATCTTGTTAGAAATTATGCTTTCAGACAATATTTTACTCATAGATCACAATTACGTGCATTTATGGTGCTCACTCGTGTGAAAAATTATTTCCTAGTTTGCATTGTACATAATACAATCAATGTCTATGGCGGCCATTTGAAAGTCAAAATACATCATTGAACACAAACTTTAAACCTGAATAATATATTTCGTTAAAAATAATGTTTTTTAGACAGTTTCCCATTTATTCATCACAAATAAATGCATTTCAGTGCTCACTCTTGTGATTTTTTTGGTCCTCTTTCTCATACATAATACTGTTAGGGCCTTTGGCGGCCATTTTGAATATCAAAATACAGCATTTATCATATACATGGCATATTAAATAATATATTTCGTTAGCAATTGTGATTTTAGTCAGTATTCCACTCGTTTCTCTTAATAATATGCATTTTGGTGCTCTTGCGATTTTTGTTGGCCCCTTCGCCATAGAAAATTATACTATTTGGGCCAGTGGCAGCTATTTTGAATATTAAATACAACAATTTTCCCATACATGACATAATAAATGATGTATCATGTTAGCAGTGATGATTTGCATATATTACTTCATCCATAGATCACAATTACTTGCAGTTTAGTGATCATTTTCGTGAAAAATTAATTTTCCCTATTCATATTGTACATAATAGGGTATACAGAGGCCTGTGGCGGCCATTTTGAATATCAAGAAATAAATATTTTGTCAAAAAACTGTTTTTTCAGAGAGTATTTCACTCCTGCAACACAATTACATACACTTTATAGCCAATTTGCTGGCAATTTTATAATTTTCATGGGTAATATGCATATTTTGGCGGCCATATAGGATTTTGCCAATTTGCGGAAAAATGCTCAAGGTTACACGAGTGGCATCATTCAGATTCGTAATCAGCACCCTCGGATTGACAAGAAACCATCAAAAAATATTGTATATATGAAAAAACAAGGTAATGCCTCTTCTATCCTGGACTATTATGAACCACAGGGTATATCGGTCACCATGCCAAGCACAGCTGATAAATGGGTATCAAAGCTTAGTCTTTTTTTATTAGTGATCGCCCAAGCTCTAACATACTCTGTGAAAAAAAGACATTATAATTCAGACTTTTAAAAGAGGTATTTCATCCAATTGCCATCGCATACGACCCACATCGAAACAAAAAAGTGTCTTAATATTAGAATAAAACTGCGTATGCTTATGTGAGGTCAAATCTTCTGCCAAATTATCCCTTCCCAATGATATCGGTATGGGAATATAGGTCGTGTTGTACATCTACGAAACCAATGCGGAAGTAATTTAATATAAAATATGTATTTCTATCTTGCACGAACGTTTACATGTAAAAACAATACTCTTATTGCGACCCCTACCCTTTTCCGCAACGGTGAGAGAGAAAAAAAATAAATATGCATCTTCAATTTACCCGACAAGGGAAATGATTGTAGCCTATTGAATGACAGCCTATTTTGGTTTTCTGAAACAACGATCATTATTCTTAGCTTTCTCCGCGTAATCAATTTTCTAATGATTTTAAATCCCAAACACCCACTTACTGCATATCAATTACTCTTAACATGGATATTTTCTGTATTACAGATGTCTCTGTATAACACAATTTTGCTCAAGTTTCACGGTTTTGCCCGCCAGCCGGAATACAGTGCTTGAGCACGCTGAAGTCCCACCGGATAACTTCAAGTATTGCCGGAAACTGTGCATGCAGAAAGTAAGACATCCTTATAATAGACAGTGGCGTAGCACTGGAGAGATGGGCTGTAAGCGCCCCTTCCCCTTTATTTTTTTATATAGTAGTGGCGTAATGAGCCCAAAAAAATGAGGGGTTTAGATAAGGCGTATCGCATAACATGTATAAAGCGTTGCGAGCGAGCGAAGCAAACGAGAAAAATATTTGACCTTTTTTTTTTTTTTTTACAAAAATCAAATTTTCAGATAGATTTTGACATATTATTCAGAAAATGATAAAATTTTCACCCTTCTCTCTTTCTTTTTTCTATTTTTTTTCTTGGTCGTGATTTTAATTTCTTTTAAGGGGGGGGGGGGGGCAAAGCAAATCCCCCTTCCATATGTACGTCAGTGTGTATACGAATTGTGGAAAAGATGTGGTCAATCGTTACGGGTGGAGGATGTGGGATTTGATGGGGCGTGGTAGTCACTGCTACCTAATAGATGTTCTGTCTTGCTCTCTTCATCATTCATGAAACACTACATCGCCGAACCCACCCAAATCATATCCGACACAATTTGTTTGCCCGATGTTTAACCCATTTAGGAACAACTACCAAACATGTATGCGGTAAATCATGTAACACGTATAAAGTATGCTACCCCTGTGGGTGCTATGTAGACCAACTGTAACTAATCAATCTTAATGGATGGTTTGCAATTTATATAAAATGTATATAAAAAATCGCTTGTACTTGATAAAAAAAACAAAACAAAACGCGGAGATTTGATTTAATTATCATATCCTCATTCATTACCATTCTGTGTTTTCCTCTAAGGGAGAAATTACTTTTCTTGTTTAAAGAACTATATCTACGACGATAAATTCATTGGAAAATGTTTATAAATAAACAAATTTTCTTGATTATTTAAAAAGTTTGATTAATGATTAATATAGATTGTTCCAACCTCTTGCGAGATCGCGCCGAAATAGATTTCTGTATCGCAATTCACAAAAGCAAATTGTCATTGAATCGCCTTGAACTTCTCGAAATATGTCCGCAAAAGTTCGAGTTCAATCCTGTACATGCACACATACATTAGGGGCGTAATGAGCCAAACAAAAATTGAGGGGGCCCAAATATGGTGTATCGACCCACATGTGGAAAAAGTTGCGAGCGAACATAACAAGAGAGCAAAAAGCGGCATTTTTTTACCCCCCCCAAAAAAAATCAATTTTTGTGATATACTTTGACATTATATTCTGAAAAAATATTACATTTTAGCCTTCTCCCTTTACCTTTTTTTTTCTTGATTGTAAAAAAGCCCTCAATCTGTACGCCACTGAGATATTTATCAAAACGACAAATAAAAAATGAAAATAAAAACAAGAAAAGACGAAGAAGAAGAAGAAGAAGAAAAGGAACAAGAAGAAGAGAGAGGGCCGGTGGGGGCATTGTGTATACAAAATTTAGAAAGATTTTATAATCGCGCCAACTTTGATCGCATAACCCGGCGCAAAGTTGCATCTTTTCAATTTTTTCCCATTTTTAAATTTTTTTATCATGGAAAACTTTTTGGTTGGGGAGGGCGCCGTTGTTTTTTTGTTTTGTTTTACAGGGAGTCGCATAAAAAACATGAAAGCAAGGTTAACCAATCAACTGTAGACCAGCATTTGCTAGGAAAGCCTCCAGACGACACGTTCCTTGCAAACAACGTGCTACATCTAAGAGTCGAAACCCATCGCTTTGATTGGGATTAAATATTCAGTTTGCCCCCGTTTCTA